>NC_068971.1:38817987-39131082 GCF_016808095.1 Vigna angularis
TTTCTCTTCCTCCATACTGTTTTGTTGTCTCTAAACATGATCTTAATTCTGCAAATCCTGCAATTTCAATCGAATCTTCTTCTGCATTTGGAAGAGGAGTTTCCCTTCTCTTGTTTCTCCAATGGAAAGGTGTTTGATGTGAGCAATGAAAGACCAGTACTCACCAGATTGTGGTTCACATTTTCGACACAATTCAGAACAACCATCTATGGTCAAATGTTCAAGGGCACTGAGGCGATGCATGTCACTCGGGAGATACAACAGCTGAGGACAGTTAACAATATGGAGCATCTTAAGATGAGTCATTGCTGTAAGCCACTCAGGAAGCATCTCAAGACTATACAAATTTGAAATTAACAACGTCTGCAAAGTTTCTGCAGCTCCTTGAATCCATTGAGGCAATGTCTGTTGCCTTGGACATTCCTCAATATGCAGAAACTTCATCCTCAATCTCTCGATGGGGTTTTCACAGTTCAAGGACAGATTTAGCATCTCACACCTTATGACAAACAGAACCTCCAGTTTAGGGAGAATATGAAATGGAAAGGACTCTAGACGCCTACATGATTGAACAAGCAAAACTTCAAGGGATTTGAGTTGTTGTGCCCCTCGGAACAGAAACATCAAATTGTCACAAAATTCAAAACTCAAAATATTAAGATTGATCAAGCTTGCAAATTCATCCTCTGACAGAATAGACTGTTTTGTGGTGATAAACAATTTTCGAAGGCTGATTAACATCCCGAATCCTTTAGGCAATGTTTCAAGCTCCACACATCCTCTCAAAGTCAAAGCTTGCAAATTTTGGAGTTTGCATATGGATTGAGGAAGTCTTTTTATCCTTCGGTTATTTTCAAGACTGAGTGCTCGCAGATGCTCCAGTTTAGCAATTGAATTGGGAAATGTCTCAAAAGAGGAATCACTTAAATCTAAAATACGCAAGAATTTGTATCTTGCTATCCATACATCCAAAAGAGCTACACTGTCAACACCAACTCCATCTGTCGGAAATAATATAGTTCTCAATCTACTGGACTTGGGAAACAAAGAATCCCTAAGTGAATCATTTTCAACAACTGATAAATGCCTTACTTGCTCAGGTATATTCCTGGTGCCTGAGTCTACCACAAGAATCTCTTCTTTTGCAACATACTGGGCAAGATCATGTACCAAATCATGCACTTTGTAACAGTAAAGTTTGCCAAAGTCCTCAAAATCCTCAAGAAATGATCTCGAATGTAACTCGTCTATATATAGTCTTGCAGCATTCTCTAGCTTTTGACTTCCAACCTCAGATCGAAGTAACCCAAGTGACATCCAAAGATTAAAAACTTCAACACCAGTAAAGCCATAATCTTTTGGGTAAAGAGAAAAGAAAGCAAAACAGTGCCTCAAATAGGAAGGCATTTGGTCATAGCTCAACTTAAGAGCAGGTAAAATGTCATCTTTTTCTTGTTTTAAGTTCCAAATGCCATGGTCTCTTACAAATTCCCACCTTTCTAAATTAAAATTTAAGAACAGAGAACTTCCTAAAGTTCGCACGGCTAGTGGTGTAGTAAAAAGTGCTTACAAAATCTCATACTGCAATTTCCTGAGGCGTGTAAATCACTGTCCTTAAGGACTTATCCGCATTGTGTTGCGCAAGTCCCCCAGGATACAACAGGAACTTCTCGAAAGTATTCGAGGATCACAGAACTAGCAAGAAACTCTACTTTAATAGAGTTTATACCCAAGATAATTTGTAGAAGAGAAATAAAAATGAAGCTAGGAAGAGAAGAGAATGAGAAAGACTCAGTTCATTTGGAATGGGAAAGTACTCTCTATTTATAGAGCTAGGAAAGAATAAAATAAATAAATAAAATAAATTAAAACAGATAAGTTGACTGTTTCAACCCATAAAATTTGACCGTTTCATGCACTTAAAGATTTGACTGTTGTTAATAAAATATTAACGTTGCACAACTTTCAATTGCAATAAAATAATAATATTTTACAACAATCCCCCACTTATTACAAGAGAAAGTTGAAAGAAAAGAAAAGAAACTTTTTATCCTGGGTCTCAGAATGTAATGCATCAGAGCTGGTATAGCAAGCTATATGAACCAGTCTTAGATCAAGAAACTTAACACATAGTATATTTGGTGTAGCAAGCTATATGAACCAAAGACACTTGACGTGTGTTAGAGGTTTATCAATCACAATACAACCCCACAATTCTTGCTGTTATCGCTGTGTTGCGCTAAATAGGCCATGCGCGTGCCCGGTATTCATGAGTGCTCCAGAGATCATGCCAAGATCTCATGCAAGCGGCCTCACTCGACACTCATATAGGTGATTTCATCAAGTGTATGCTGCAAATCATACACCACCCATAAGGGATATAAAAATCATTAAAAACTTTGTTTAAGCTAAAATTCTTTCACCACATAGAATTTTAATGACAAAGTTTAACCTCTCAATAATGCAGTCTCTAGCACTTTCACACACCATAGGAAGGGACAAAATTGATTAAAATCAATTTAGTGCTATCAGAACTAACAAGTGACTTGTTTTTACCCATATGAACCTTGTTCATGGGATCTCCAATCACAAAGGTTGGGTTACCATCACTTGTTTGTTTGCAAGTGGCTTAAGTCCCATTCCCTCGATGTTTCTAATAACATTTGTCTTCCCAGGGTTTTGTCAGAGGATCTGCTAGATTCCATTCTGACTTCACATAATCAATAGAAACAGTTCCACTCTTTAGTGGCTGTTTCACCAAACTCTTGATTTTAGCTATAGCTATTGCCGATTGGCAATCACGGTGTATCGATACCGACAGGGTTGGTTTCATTCCTAATGGAATGTTCGCTAAGAAGTTTTTCAACCACTCAGCCTCATTATCAGTCATCTCAAGAGCAACAATCTCAAATTCATTGTTGATCTTACAATAATTGTTTGCCTGGCTGATCTCCATGTAATCGCACCACCCCCAAGTGTGAATACATAACCATTAGTGGATTTTGTCTCATCTGAATCATAGATTCAGTTATCATCATTGTACCCTTCTAGTACAAGGGGAAATCCACGATATTTAATGGCATAATCCATTTAACCTCTTAAGTATCTCATAAGCCTAGCAAGTGCATCCCAATTTTCCTGATTTGGATATTGAGTATACCTACTCAGTGTACCTACTCAGTGTACCTACTGCATAAGCAATATCAAGTATATAAAAGCTCACCAAGTGCAGTAAGCTCCCAATCATATGGGCATACTGAGACTGAGATAATGACTGTCTTTTATTTTTCACTAATTTAGAACTAGCATCATAAAAGAAGAACTCATTTGTGTCAGGTCATAAAACTCAAACTTCTTAAGAAGTTTCTTAATATATTGTTCTTGGGATAATAATATACTATCTCTCTTTCTTATGATTCTAAGACCTAAAATCTTAGAAATATTTTATTTCTAACAACAATTTCATTCTCATTCTCTATCTGACATTATAGTTATCTAAAGTCTCATTCTAAAAATAAAATATGCTCAATAGGTTCTACTCAATCAATAGATAACCAACAATAAATAAATGTCATTCCAAAATAATAGATCATAATCATCATTAAAATCAAATTCTCAATTAATTAAAATCCCATCAACTTCCTTTTTAAATCAAATTAATTTCTCTTTCAATAAATTAATTTGATTTCCAATTAATTACTAAATAAATAGTAATAACTTTGTTCCCATAATTATAATTATAAATTAATACTTTCATCTCTCTTTATAATTTAATTTCATTAATTAATTTCAATAATTACTTAATTCTATTTTTCATTTACAATTGATTATTATTAATTAAAACAATATTATGAGTTCTCCGACCTGCACCCAACTGGCCGAGAAATAGTCCGAAGTTTGGGTTTGCAGTTTAAGTAGTTCAAACTGAACTAATCACAGACACCGGGTCAAACTCTGGCCTGCAGCCCAAATAGGTCCAAACTGACCAAACACAGTCCGACGATGTCGGAGCCACCACGACAAATCTCACGGTCAAAAAAGAGTAACTCCGCTGACAACCACCACGAAACGGTTGTCACCGCCATCGCAACCACCGTGAGAATCCAAAACGAAGGTCAGAACAACCCCCACATCTCAAGATCGAAAAACAAGAATAGAAAGTCCCAAAAATCTCCAAATGAAACGCGACTAGATCAAGAGCACAAGATTTCCCACACCAGAATTTTGACACTCAAAAAGTAAACTGGGAAACAAGAATGGAACTTCTCAAAATGCAAATTGAAAAACAAGAATAAAACACCTAAAAGAAAATTCTTGAACAAGATCAGAAATCCCCAAAACGCAGTAGTCTCCTTCCTCGTGACTCAACCCAAAATCACAAAATTAGAAACCTCAAAATCCCCGAATCGAAACCCTAACGTGAACGCCATGCTCCACCACGAGAATGCCAACAAGCAGAGACCTTCGCCGCCACAGAGACGCCAGAGAGCGAACCCACACGTCGCGGAAACACCGCGCCTGAGCCACCAAACCTGATCTCCACTCCCAAAGAGAAATCGCTGGAATCAGAGAAGAAGAGAGGGAAGTTCCCTATTTTGATTCGAGCCTTGAACCCATAAGAGTAAGGGAAAGAACTTTCCCGTGCACGCCGCAACTCCCATTGCTTGAGTTCTTGGTTCAGCGTGAGACAAAGAGAAAAGGGAATGAAGCTTCCCTGCTTTACGAGCTCGAACCATGGCGAAAGAGGAGAAGAAAACCCTCCCTGGGTGGCGCGACGAAGAACCCTGAGAATCAACCTCAGTGCACACCAAAATTTGCGCCTTCGCGAGTCCAGAACAAGGAAATGGAAAGGTGGAGTTTCGCAAAAAGGAAAGGTGGAGGGCACTTAAGGGTTGGTGCGCGAGAGAGAAAAAAAATTGCGAGACTGGGAAAAGGGGATAAAAAATTAGGGTTCCTATTTATTATTTTTTTTTTCCAGAATACTTTAAGCATAAATTGTTCCTTAATCTCACTGCCACCACATTTACCCATGATCCTCGAACAATTTAATTTTTTTTTGTTGATTACAGACAATATTAAAATTATCACCAATTATTCAAACAACCCCCAAAAATAATTTAATTAATATTAAAAGAAAAACCCTAATTCTTACTTTATTCCTAATTATAATTCAATGGAAAAATCTTCTCTCTCCACTGTAATTTAAGGTTCACTCCATTGCCTGCGGCTGTCACTAAACAACCGTTTCTCTCTTTAATATTAAAAAAAAAATTATACATGAAATAAAAGGAATCAATGCCATGTATAACAGAATCATAAACCCAACAAAAATGGTAACTAATATTGATGATTTCGAACGTACTAAACTTACCAAAATTATAACCACTTTATCATATCACAAATATCCAACCATGGATTTTAAGCATTCAAACTTTTAATAATCATCCAAATAATTAATTGAAAAATAACAATATAAGAATATATCAACATTCATCACATAATCAAATAAAATATTAAAAATAAATTTTTCATGCTTTGAAAGAAAATCAAACATATCTCCAAATTCAT
Organism: Vigna angularis; assembly: GCF_016808095.1. Taxonomy (NCBI): domain Eukaryota; kingdom Viridiplantae; phylum Streptophyta; class Magnoliopsida; order Fabales; family Fabaceae; genus Vigna; species Vigna angularis. The sequence continues at coordinate 38,823,556 of NC_068971.1, forward strand.
CATACAATAAAACAATAAAGTAAAGATAAGTTTCTCGTACCTTTTTTTTTTCTTTTGAAAGTAAGAGATTAAAACATAAGTCCTTAAGATTGTAGTAAAAAGTGCTTACAAAATCTCATACTGCAATTTCCTGAGGCGTGTAAATCACTGTCCTTAAGGACTTATCCGCATTGTGTTGCGCAAGTCCCCCAGGATACAACAGAGCAAGAAACTCTACTTTAATAGAGTTTATACCCAAGATAATTTGTAGAAGAGAAATAAAAATGAAACTAGGAAGAGAAGAGAATAAGAAAGACTCAGTTCATTTGGAATGGGAAAGTACTCTTTATTTATAGAGCTAAGAAAGAATAAAATAAATTAAATAAATTAAAACAGATAAGTTGACTGTTTCAACCCATAAAATTTGACCGTTTCATGCATTTAAAGATTTGACTGTTGTTAATAAAATATTAACATTGCACAACTTTCAATTGCAATAAAATAATAATATTTTACAACAAGTGGCACCCCTCTACATTTTTTCACAATTTCTTTTCCAATCTCTACTAGATTTGAATATTTTTTTTCTTCGCCTTCCTTAAATGCCCATTTGTTAAACAGAGCATAACAATTCTCCAGTGAAAGACCTTCCAAAACGTACGAGGGAACAGTGCCCATCATTGAAGCAATAGAGTTACTACGTGTTGTCACCAAGATTTTGCTTCCTACTGCACCCACTTTAATTAAATCTTTCAACTGTGTCCATTTTGCACGATTATCATTCCATACGTCATCCAAGACTAGCAAATATTTCTGACCAGAAAGCCTGTGTCTAAGACGACTTTGTAGCTGCTCAATATCAAAGTTTTTGATGTTTTCTCGGTGAGCATGAGCAATAGTTGGAGCTGAAGCATAAGCAGAGTTGATGATTTTAATAAGTATCTGTCTTATGTCAAAGTCATCAGAGATACACACCCACATCTTCAACTGGAAAAGATCATCTATTCTGTTATCATTGAACACCAACTTTGCAAGTGTGGTCTTTCCCAACCCTCCAATACCCACTATGGGAATAACACAAACACTTTGATCTCCATAACCATCACCATTAGGGTGAGGTTGCATCAAAAGCTTGATAATTTCTTCCCTATCACTCTCCCTTCCAATCACCCCCGAAGCATCAACATGGGAATAAGTCATTTCTCTCCTTTGGACAAGTCTGTTGTCAACATCAATTCTCTCAAGACCAAACTTGTTCCCATCAGCTGCTATCTTATCCAATCTACGCCTAACATGTTTTATTTGATGAGCCATCCTAAAGCGAAAGACAAGAGAATTAGATGAAGAAAAGAAGTGGTCTACCTTCATCCTAGTGTTGCCTGAAGCTTTGAGAACTTGCTTTCTCAGGTTTTGGCAGTCAAGTCCATCTAACACATCGAAGCATCGAAGCAGACGTTTCGAATCTGCCTGAGCCATTCCCGCAAGCCATGACTTTGTTCCTTCTTCTCCTCAGCATCTAACAGCACACCTTTAACTATTGATAAGGTGTCTTTGATCCCTTGAAGATCGTCATACACACCATAGGCTCGAGAAGCTTCTTCGTAAACATAAGAAGCTAGCTTGCTTAGCAACGATTCAGTAATATCAAAGACAAAACACTCGGCCATGATCTTCCGGAAGTGCTAAAACAGAGTTGTGTTAAGTTTGAGGTGTCGTCAATCTCAGTCCTCCTCCTCCTTAAGAAATGTACACTTGTTTTAAGAAATGTCAAATGCACAGGGAAATACATAATTGTTTTGGGGAATTAAATATTTTCTTCAGATAAATAATCAATTTATTTTATTTTTATAAGTGCAAATAGGTGATAATTTATTTTTAAGATAGAAAAAAAAAGTTTTAGTACATATACTATTTTTATATAATTTTAATATTTAAAGACTAAATGTTTTTGGAATCAATTTAACACTAAGTCATAAAATTTATTTATGAAGGTTTAATTAGTATTTTGTTCTTTAATATTTATGAAATTTATTCAATGTGATTATATAATACTTTTTGTTCTTAATTTATTCTTCATTTTATTTATAAAGATTCAATGTTCCTTCTATTAAATTATGTTAAAAATAGATTTTATAAATATTCATAAAATAAGGAGAATGAAGAGGGGTTGAATCGGTTCATTTCTAAAATTTGGTTCTTTTTATTTTTTAAAACAGTTTCAAAAAATTTCTTTAATTAATTAACAAGATATATAAATGATACTCAATTAAGGTATCTTAACAATTATCAAGATAAAAAAAATTCAAAAAAAAAACGGCACAACACAAATACTTTTTACAGTGATTCGATTCTACATGAATCTATATCTAATTATCTAACAATTTTAGCTAGATTTTCATTAATAATATTAAGAGTTAAAATTACAGGTATATAACTTACATTCTAGATATACAAAGAATTTGAAAAACCTTCCAGATTTACAAACAATATCACCAACAAGGTGGAAAGAATACAAAAGAAAGAATTACATAAAAAAACACAAGAAAGAAGTAACCTAGTTTGTGAAGGTATTACAATTTCACATTATAAGAGTTTTCAATAATACTTGATCTTACTCTTTCTTTGATGAACAAAGAATTTTGCAATTGTTAATCGCTAAAAATATTATCTCCACATTCTCATGAGTTTTTATAATATGAAAAGAACTTATTTAAAAAAAGAAATGATACATCTTTTTAAAGAAAAAAAGAGAGAACTGTCCATATTAATTGATTATGTAAGTAATTTAATCAATTAATATAGAGACAAAAGCAACGTTTTAGATTTACTAAGTTAATTGATTATCTCCGGAATTGATCAATTAATATAGAGAACAAAACAACTTTTCAGCTTTACATTAACATTAATCGGTTATATTATTAATGTAATAAGATATATAATTTTTCTTTCTTAACTCAGTCTTCATTTTATTTAAAATGATTTAATGTTCCTTCTATTAAATTAGTCCGTGGTATTAAAAGTTTTTGGATAGTAACCATGTGTGCTATCTTAATTTTTCTTTTTTGAGTTGTTTTTAACTCTTTTAGTTTTTTTACTCTCTCTCACACCACCACCACTTTTCTCTACTTCACACCTCACTCTTTGTCTCCTCTACATGTTAGCATTGCAAATGGGTTGTTGTGATATTCCTTGTCAACCTCTTCTACCTCTAGTATAGCAATTAAAAATACACCTTATAATTTGTACAAAATCAATTTCACTATCCCTCCAACTATGCCATTTGGAAGGTCCATTAAACTTATTTTCTTTGAAAGAAACAAAATTCAAATCCACCACAAAATTTTCTTTATTCTTGTGTAGTGTTTTGTTAAGATTTATCTCCTTCAATAAATAAAATGCAAAGAGTAAAGAATATAAAACTCCAGAAATGACATTTTATAAGAGGTAATGGTTTAAAAACAGTGAGACTCAATTATATTAATAAAGAGTTTTAATATAAATAGTCTTGTTATGAACAAGTTTCATTATTTTAAAACACACAATTTCTCTAAAAACTACTTTTCTAGAGTTTTCTGACTTCTTTCTAAGAGTTCTCGTCTCTTGTTCCTCTGTTTGAAGATTGGAAATCACTTGAGTGATTCTTGCGGCAAAATCTTCAAGTCTAACTGAATAATTTCTACAAAAGAGTAAGTTGATTTATGCTCTTTTTCCTTAGTATGTTTTCTTCTCCTTTGCATGCGTACCATTTGTGGTTGCATAGTCTTCAATTTCAATCTGTGTTGATCAATGGTCCTAACGATGTACCCTGATCGTGATTTTGTAGTTCGTAGGAGCATATAAGAGTTCTTATGCATTTGTGGCTGTTTTAGGCTCTCTAAAGTGGTTTAGTCATCTCTTAGGTAAGAGAAGTTAAATTTCTTTTTTCTATTGTTTTAAAGTTTTGATAATCTGAGTTGGTATGCTTGAGTTTGATTAAAAATATTGAGCTTGTTGAGATTATGTTGTGTTGTGTTGTGGTATAGTTGCTTGAACTTGAATCTAAATGTGTGTATTTGATATTGAAAAAGCCTTGCTGTGAGTTCTTGTTGGTTGTTACTTGTGTTGGTCACTTGAGCTGATGTAATTGAAGTTATAATTAATTGAAATTTTCTGTTAAATCTTGATGTAGTGAAATATGAGAGTCTTAGCTAGCTTTTGGGTCTAATTTGGGGGTTTTCATAGGTGAAATTCTAGAGGATTGGTTTTGGGAAGAAACCTGATGTTTGGGGTTTGTTTTTAGGCCTTTCAAGACTTGTTTAGTCTTTTAGTTCATTAAAATATAATTTGAAATAGGTGAAATTTGCTATATGAGTTATTGGGTTGTTAATGCAGGTGATGTTAAATTGTGCTTATCTTGTTTGGTTTGGTTTTGAATTGGAGAAGTGGGGATTCTGAATCAATTGAGCGAATTAATGTTGAATTTTACATAAAAACCTATTTTATAACTCTTCATTGAGTTAAGGATACTAATTTGGTCATTTGAATAAGTCTCTGGTTCCCCAATTGGTAGAAAGGAAGTCGTTGATTTTTCTGATATAGGGCTGAGCCGTACTAGTATAGGACTGAGCAGTATTGGGATAAGGTTGAATGGTATTTCTGGACGCTAAGCGCTGTCTAAGTCAGTGAGCTAATAGTTTCTGGTGTTGAGTGGTATTCTGGGGCGTTGATAGCCACTTTCCTCTACAAGTCTTGTTTGTTTTTCTTTTTTAATTCACTGGACGAGGGCTTAGCTCATTGGGCAAGAATAGTTGTTCACTAGGCATCAGTATATTGTCGTTGGGCGCCCTATTTCAAGTTCTTCTTTAGGTTTCCTCTTCTTTTGATTCATTGTTTGGTTGAGTTGGTTTATATAATTGAATTACTTGTGTGGAATTTATGAATGTTTTATGGATGGTAAGCATGGATGTATGTATGGATTTAGTATGTGTTATATGTGTGGTGATATTCAAATGAAATGGAAAGTGTGGATTAAGTATGATGTGAAAAGGACTCCATAGGAAAATTCTTATGGTTGTTATGTTGTGTTATGTATTGAAGTAGGGACTCCAGGATTGAGGGGTGATTCTGACATTCTCAATAACTTCCAATCTTTAGTAGAGATGGGTGGTTATGTTGTGGAGAGTAGCAGAAGGTCCTTGGTCTAATGATCATGTATTGACCATATATGTTTGATGGATTAACCTTGGTATGTGGTAGTTTGATGGAGTGGTAGTTTGATGTGGGCGAGTTGTTTCACCATACATGGGACCGGTCCCCACGAGGCCAACATCAATACATGTATCTGGATGGTCGCAGTTTAAAGTTGATATGATTATTTCTATATTGTTTGATTTATATTAGGAATGTGATATTAATATTTTAAAATGTATGAATGTTCCTTTGGTACTTTAGCTTATACCCTTCTGTCTTTGTCTGTTCAAGTGTGTTTTTGTTTTGTCTTTTGCAATGATCACCTTAATAGTGTGAGCTTAGGACATGTCTCTGGTGAGCAGGAACTAGTTGGTGGCAGAGCTAAAGCTTAAACTAGGACGTTTCATCGCTTTTATTTTGTTTTGTAAAGTTTATATTACGTTTTTTGTTCAGTGTAGTATATCTCCTTATAGTGTAGGAATATATATATATATATATTGTTATTATATATTATTTTGGATAATTATAATAGTAATTTATATGTTTTTCTCCTAATTAACTATTTTGTTTTATTAAAAATGTGATATATTTACATTAGTTGAACATTATGAAAATTAAAATGTTACAAATAAACTCTATGAGAGTGAAAAAGAAAAAAAAGGTGACAAAAGGAAGAAAAAGGAAAATAGTGGAGGAGAAAAGAATGAGAAAGAGGAAAAGAATGATGGAAAGTGGTGGATGGTAAAAGACAGTGGAAGGAGAAAGAAAAATACAATAGAAAAAAAAGTAGAAACTGATATTGTATTACCTTTTAACCCGAGTTAAATAAAAGGAACTAATCCTTTTAAATAAAATGAAAAAAAAATTAAAAAGAAAATAGAAGAACATTGAATAAAGTCCACTGAGGTTAAAATACTAATTATAACAATTTATGAATTAATTATATTCTTTAATAATCAAATTGATATTATATTATAATATTTATGTGTAATCTTTTAATTGAAGTTATAGAAGATGTAATTGTCATTCTCTTTAGTCACTCATGTATTAAATAAGAGTTTTCTTTTTTCCTAACTAAATTGAACCCAAACTGCATTTAAGTTTTGATAGAGAGGAGTAGTAATGCACTATTTAACACTTTCTATTTCTCATTTCGTAAGTTATTAAATATTAGAAAATAGAAAATAAAACATTGAATCAAGAGTTTATATCATAAGACGAAAATAATTTTGGAAATTTTTTTCCGCAAAACTAAAACTATTTTTATAAATTTACAATAAATTAATTGAATAATAAATTAGTAAATATAAAACACAATAAAACGCAGCGTATGGTTTAATAGAGATGCAAAGTTTGTACACAAAAGAAGAAAATTCAAACAAACTGTCACCGCTCACTCTATATGTCTACATGCATACTATGTGCTAATACAAAATAATACCTTATACTTAAGATGAATAATTTCTTTAAAAATAATCAAATTAAGTATATCTTGAATCTAACACATTTTCAGTATTAAATAACACACACACACACAAAATAAAAAATCTTACTAATTAATAATTCTTTAATCTTGAATAACAAATTACTTGCTCCTTAAGTCCAATTTTTCTATGTTATAATTTTGCCAGAATATTAAATCACATGAAATCTTTTTTCTCATAAAACTGGATTTACAACAGTTGTTATGAATTCAGCCAGAATTGAACCACAATCAATAACGGAAGTTATTTGAATTAATCTTCATGTCATCAATGGATCCATCGCCATCAAATAATACATACAACATGAGAAATGGGTTGAGGAGTAAGCAGAGTGATGAGGTATATTAAAGTCTTTTATGACTCTGACTTCAAATTTAACACAAAATTTCTCATAACACGTGTACCACAAAATTTGCTTGTTTATTTTTGTCCGTCACATATATCAAACATACTTGCTTGTTTCCATTCAAAACAGTATAGACTTGACGTATGGAAAACAAGCATGTATGAATAGGGACCAAACCATTCCCCAAACCACAAACTTGCATCTTAACTCTGTTTCTGCTCTTTCGTCAACATGGCTGAATATTTTGTCTTTGATATTGCTGAATCACTGGTAAGGAAGCTTGCTTCTTTTGTTTGTGAAGAAGCTTCTCGTGTCTATGAAGTGTACGATGATGTCAAAGGGATCAAAGATACTTTGTCAATTGTGAAAGGTGTGCTTTTGGATGCAGAGCAAAAGAAGGAGCATAGGCATGGGTTGCGTGAATGGATCAGACAGATTCAGACTGTATGCTTGGATGCTCAAGATGTGTTGGATGGACTTGACTGCCAAAACGTCAGAAAGCAATTTCTCAAAGCTTCAGGCAGCACAAGGATGAAGGTAGGACACTTCTTTTCTCCATCCAATTCTCTTGTTTTCCGTTTTCAGATGGCTCGGCAAATAAAAAACATTAGGCGTAGATTGGATAAGATAGCAGCAGATGGGAACAAGTTTGGTCTTGAGAGGATTGAGGTTGACAGAAGACTTGTGCAAAGGAGAGAAATGACTTATTCCCATGTTGATGCTTCGGGGGTGATTGGAAGGGAGAGTGATAGGGAAGAAATTATCAAGCTTTTGATGCAACCTCACCCTCATGGTGATGGTTATGGAGATCAAAGTGTTTGTGTTATTCCCATAGTGGGTATTGGAGGGATGGGGAAGACCACACTTGCAAAGTTGGTGTTCAATGATAACAGAATGGATTATCTTTTCCAATTGAAGATGTGGGTGTGTATCTCTGATGACTTTGACATAAGGCAGATACTGATTAATATCATCAACTCTGCTTCTGTTTCAGCTTCGGCTACAACTACTGCTATTGCTCACCAAGAAAACATTAAAAACTTTGATATTGAGCAGCTACAAACTGTTCTTAAACTGAAGCTTTCTGGTCAGAAGTATTTTCTAGTCTTGGACGATATTTGGAATGATAATCGTGCAAAATGGACAGAGTTGAAAGATTTAATTAAAGTGGGTGGAGTTGGAAGCAAAATCTTGGTGACAACACGAAGTAACTCAATTGCTTCAATGATGGGCACTGTTCCCTCGTATGTTTTGGAAGGTCTTTCCATGGAGAATTGTTATGCTCTGTTTAACAAATGGGCATTTAAGGAAGGCGAAGAAAAAAAATATTCAAATCTAGTAGAGATTGGAAAAGAAATTGTTAAAAAATGTAGAGGGGTTCCACTGGCAGTGCGAACATTAGGAAGTTCTCTGTTCCTAATTTTTGATTTAGAGAGGTGGGAATTTGTAAGAGACCATGAAATATGGAACATAAAACAAAACAAAGATGACATTTTACCCGCTCTTAAGTTGAGCTATGACCAAATGCCTTCTTGTTTAAGGCACATTTTTGCGTTCTTTTCTCTTTACCCTAAAGATTATGGCTTTTGTAGTGCTGAGATTCTTATTCTTTGGGAGTCTCTTGGATTACTTCAATCTTTTGGAGGAAATCGAAAGCTTGAGAATGTTGCAAGGCAATATATTGATGAGTTACATGCAAGATCGTTTCTTGAGGATTTTGAGGACTTTGGGTACTATTACTATTTCAAAGTACATGATTTGGTACACGATCTTGCTCTGTTTGTTGCGAAAGAGGAGCTTCTAATGGTAAACTCCTTTACTCGTTATATTCCTGAGCAAATAAGGCATTTATCAGTTGTTGAAAATGATTCACTTAACCACGTTTTGTTCCCCAAATCCAACAGAGTGAGAACTATTTTATTTCCCTTAAAAGGAACTGGCATAGAAAGTAAAACTCTTCTGCATACTTGGACAACAAGATACAAACACTTACGGTTTTTAGATTTAAGTGATTCCTCTTTTGACACATTGCCTAATTCAATTGCTAAATTGAAGCATCTACGAACTCTCTTTTTAGATAAATGCAAAATAAAAAGACTTCCTCATTCTCTATGCAAACTCCATAATTTGCAAATTTTGTCTCTCAGAGGATGCATGGAGCTTGAAACATTGCCTGAAAGATTAGGAATGTTAATCAGCCTTCGGAAATTGTATATAACCACAAAACAATCTATTCTGCCTGAGAATGAATTTGCAAGCTTGAGAAATCTTCATACTCTGAGTTTTGAATACTGTGGCAATTTGAAGCTTTTGTTGAGAAGGGAACAACTCGCTTTCCTTGAAGTTTTGGTGATTCAATCATGTGGGAGCCTACAGCTTTTACCTCTTCATGTTCTTCCTAAACTGGAGGTTCTGATTGTATCAAGGTGTGAGATGCTAAATTTGAACTACGAAAGTTCAATCCACAGATTGAGGATGAAATTCCTGCATCTTGAGCATTGTCCGAAGATGCACACGTTGCCTCAATGGGTTGAAGGATCAGTTGACACTTTGCGGACATTATTAATCTTGAATTGTCACAGTCTTGAGATGTTTCCTGAGTGGCTCAAAACAATGAGTAGTCTTAAGAGGCTCCATATTGTTAACTGTCATAAACTGTTGTGTCTCCCTAGTGAAATGCATAGCCTCACTGCCCTTGATGATTTGACCATAGAAGGTTGTCCTGAATTGTGCAGAAAATGTGAGCCACAAAATGGTGAGTACTGGTCTTTCATCAATCACATCAAACGCGTTTCCATTGGAGAGACAAGAAAAGGGAAACTCCTTGTTCGAATGCTGCAGCAGATGCGGTTAAGATTGCGCGATCAGTAACACTGAAATGTTGCATAAAAAACATGCTGTGGCTGAATATTCCATTTGTTAACAACGGAAAATTGTATGGGACAAGAGAATTAACAAACTGTTCAGCATTTGTAAAGCCGTTGCTTGTAAGTATTTGCATTTCTGACCTTTCCTTTGAATACTTCAGCGATTAGTTTGAGAAAGAGTCATAAATTTCGAAATTTTTATTTAAATTCATATTAAATTATTATTCATAAAAAAAATTCAAGATGCATAGCTCTAAAAATTCATAATAAAAAAATTCATAAAATTATTATTCATAAATTTACTATTTTAAACTTTTAACATGTTTTATTTTAACATTAAATTTATTATTCAAATTGCTGGATATTTGAGGATCCAAAAACCCACCTAATAACCTACCTAAATGAAGTGGGAAAAGTTATCACATTAAAGGCATATTAATTTTTATATCTGCTTCGTAATAAAGGTATATGGTAATGATTTTTTTAATATTTCTTATTTATTTATTTAGAGGTATTTTTTAACATTTTTTTTATTTTTAATCTTTCTTTAATATTTCGTAGTTCAATTTAATCCATAAATCCCTACAAATTAATTTGAATTTAGATTCTCAGAACATCTTTGAATGGTACGTTAAATTAAGTTAACACTATTACCGACACAGTACTTTGTAAGTTCGTCCACCTAAGGTCAATCTCTCAGCACCGATTCTTATGTGCAATAATCGATCTTGACAAATCTTTATCACTGAAACGAAACAATGTGTCATTCTTATAGAAGAGAACCCCAAAGAACAGGTTCTTAAATGTAGAAATCAACCCACTTAACTAATTGAAGAAGGGAATTAGAGAAATTAAAAAAATAGATACAAAGCGATGAAAATAAATATTATAGAAATTAAAATCAAATCAAAACCAAAAAATCCATAACAAAACATTTCAAGAAAAAAAAATCAATAAAAAATATATGAAAACCTATAGACACAATCTCATATTTATTTTTTATTTGAGTTGGTATGTTTTTTTATACCTTTGTGATTTTATATAGCTATTATACTACCACGTATATTCTAATTTTATTTCAAAATTTATTTATAGTTATTATCATTTGAATATACTATATTATGATTAAAAAAAATTAGCAGTTATTTAAGAAAACAATAGTTGTCAAAAATAGTTTTTTCTTATTTATTTTCCGATGGTGACTGTTTTACCTGAGCAAATCTAAATAAAAAAACCACTACTGTGAGTGGATACAAAACAATACTTCTACAAACGTATCTGAAAGAAATCATCACGCAAATTCCGAATGACCAATTTCATTAATATTAGGGTAGACCACAATGAAATATAACTTGAGAAGGATTGTTGTTCATCAACGGATCTGAATATGGATTATCGCTATTGTTAAGAAGAAAAATAGGAAAGAGAAGATTGGAAGGGTAACTGAAGGGAAGGAAAAGGAGAATAAGGGAAATGAAAGGGAAAGGGAAAGAGAAGAGAAAGAGAAAAGAAAGAATAAAAACTTATATTAATCCTTAAAATCATTAAAGTATTTGATATGCAGACACGTACTTTTTCTTAAATCTAATACCGAAGAACCTATATGCAAACATGATTTTTCAATGACCCTCGGCTAACACACTTGTTTTTTTAAAACTAATTTGAGCTTTTACTAGGAAAACGAAAGAATAACATTCATTGGGGGATGAGCAAGAGTGGGAGAGGGAAGAGATGAGAGTGTGGAAGAAAATAGAGAGATGATCGTGGAAGACAGATAGGTGAGGTGGGGAAATAATAGAAAGGAAAATAATATCAGTCCTCTTTTGAATCCTACGAAGACTACAAATTTTGTAAATGAGCAGTGGTAATTTGACACAACAAAATTTGCCACGATTAGATAATAATATTTTGATTACAATTATATATATTTTTAATTATATTATTAAATTATTAAAAGTAGTGTCAAATGATTTTTTTTAATCCGTGTCAAATTAACTTTTTCCTTTGAAATTAGATATCACTTGGTTATTCGAAAGTTATAGCTAATGTCCAGCTTGTTACACAAGCCACCTTTACTACATAAGTATTAAATCACTTCTCGAGACAAATGAATGAATAATAGTCATCAGTCTTTTTGCTCCAAATTCTCTTTGTATCAACTACATTATTTCTGGAACAGTTCCACTCCGATCTATAGTTGAATAACAAAATTTCGTACATAATTTTGGGAGGTAACAAATGAGGCACGTTGTAAGTAATAATAATGAGGCACATCGAAAGCAATAATGGAGGCTGTAGGTTCCAATGAAATTTGAATCCAAGCTTATGAGAGTGTTCTTTCGATCAAGTATTCCTTTAAGGTGAGGAAGTTTTAAACCTGGAGGATCCAGTCTATAATTTCATCTGCCCAGAAAGTCCTTTAAATGAACCATAAAGAGACTGTGATCTTCTAAATGTAAATATATTATCTATTCTAGCCAAGTGTGGGTCTGAGACTTCGGCTTTGTACTCAGATGAATGCCGGTTCCCATGAACTCGTACACTTAATGTTTTCTTTCGAGCTGCACCAACTTTCACATATTCATTGAAGAAATCTATCAATTCTTGAAGAGTGAGCTGCCTTAATGCTTCAACCTGGTCCAAATCCATACAATAGTGTCACTTACACAATTCAAGTGTAGCGCTATACCCTTCATTAGTTAATATTGGAGTTTCTTCACTAATTTCAATTTTCAAGTCAATTCATCCAACTTTAATTCGTAAATTCATACAACAGAAAGAAGTATATACCTCATGGTCTCTCCTATCAAACCTCAAAGTACCATCGTTAATCTCCCGCCAGAAAAATGATGATTCTTCCCTCAAATTTTTGTGTTTCTCTAGCTTCACATCTATCAAAGCATTTACATTACTCTGCATATATGCATTACAGAAGTCACATGAATGAGGTATGCAGAACAAAATTACCAACACAGGTTATAATGATTTGTTAAGCTCGAACTGTGCAGTAAATGCTCAATATTGGTTTTCAAGTAACACTACAAGTCCAATAGCTGCTATATTGCATAGCCAAATTGATATATATATATATATATATATATATATATATATATATATATATATATATATATATATATATATATATATATATATATATATATATATATATATATATATATATATATATATATATATATATATGATAATGACGACTGAATCAAATATATTGATTCTAACTTTCCTAATTTGAACTTGTATTCATGGAAAGTAAGTCACAGATAAAGCAATATATTTAGCAAGCATAAACTTCTGCCAGTTGAGTTAATGTTGTTATTCCACTGAAAATTTAATACATACTGTTTCACCTACAAATTCAAGTTTAGTTTCAGTATAATAATGGCTCTTAGAATATCACAATTTAACGCATTGACTTGATGAATTCCTCCAAGAGAGTAATGATTCATCCACCGATTTGGTTACACCACTGTTCTGTATATGGATTGGCCATATGCTGTACTCACAAGTCCCCTGTACATTGTGTTCTCTTATGTGGTTGGCTTGTAGCCCATTGGTGAAGATCCCCCCATTGTTTTCTCCCTTCGAATTTCCCAATAAATGTTATCACAGCCTATCTTATTGCAAGAGATGTTGAGTCTATCATATCACCTTTATTAGACCACTATCAAACTACCTAAAAATATTATCTAATCTTCAGCAGAAGGGTGTGTTACAGATCATATATTGATTAAAAATATAGCCAAATTATAATATATAAACAGGATGTAAGATTGAGTTAGTCATAAAATCTGCTTTCTAAGATGGTATCAAAGTCTATGATAGTAAGATGTATTAGACCTATCATGTCATACACTATTAAATCACTCACAAATTTCTAATCTCATACTTGAAATGTCTAATCCTCGGCAATGAGAGTGTTAGAGAACATTGACTAGAAATATAACCAAATTACAATATATAAATGGATGAAATTCCAAACCATTTTTATATGATTAAGACTTAAAATCCACCTTCTAAAATGGTATTAAAGTCAATCCTAAAATGTGCTCCTATTTTTTAGTCAATAAGGAATCTCTAACACACCACCTTGTGTCGAATAAAGGATATATTGAGTATGGAAATAAATATTTATGGGTGGTTGCTCAACAAAACTCGTGAGAATAGACTTTGGAACCTTCTTAAACTACATAAGGAAATAGAGAATTTTATACCTAGTCCCACAAATATATAGTTTCACAATCGAGATGTTCAATCCTTGGCATGAGAAGGTGATAGAGATTCCATATTGACTAAAAGTATGATCAAATTATAGTATATAAGTGTGGTGCAAACCCTATTTTACAAATTGGTGTTGAGGTCAGGTTAGGCTCAATGTCCAATTTCAAATACATTACAGTTAATAGTAATACGGAAAAAGATTTGGAGCATTTTTATGCATATTTATGATTACTTACTCAATTTTGGCCATTACCAGTCGTTTTACAATGGATGTGTAAATGTAGTTTTCCTTGCTTAATGATTGTTATCAATGATGCACATAAAGCCCTAGGCATAGACACTACTTGTGTACATTCCCATCAAGTGGACATGTAGATATCCTCTACCGTTCCAGACATCTATGTTTGTAATGCTTCCAGAGAGCATTTAATTCAGAGCTCACAAGGTGTAGGACAGGCGTATCTATGGAGAAGTATTATTATTGAATATTTCAATCATGATTAAGGAACAGCATTTGCAGCAAACTAACTAAAATATTAATAGAGCTATCAAACCTTGAACTCATCAATTGTCATCTCATAAATCTTGGTCTCAAACATTTTGAGAAATGCCTCGACCCTTTGCTCAATGTTCCCGGGAGACTGAGAAGAAAGTATAATGATGGGCTTAAGAATATGTCATAATTTAAATATTAATTTAGATGTTTTCCAAGTTCCGAGTAGGAAAATACCTTTTCTGTGGATTGGATAATAAACTGTAGTCCACGTATACCACAATCATTCCTAGACAGGTTTAAAATTGAAGTCAAAAACAAGTAAGTTTTTCAAGCTGAATACATACAGGATGCCATCAACATACCTCTGCAAGAGCACAGTAATGTACCCCAGCTGTTCAACCGATCTTAGCTGATGAAAGGTTGGTTGCTTTGCAACAAGAGCAAAAAGCTGAAGTTTAACATTCAGCTTAAAGTCATCACGACCAACCTACAAATTTAATAGGAGGTCAATAAGAAATAATGGCTTCAAAATTTCAATGAAAAAATTAAAATCTGATCAAATGGCAAGGCAAAAAAGGTAGGAGAATGATACATGTCTAAATATGTACACAGAAATAACTGAACATTTTGGCCTACATAGTGAAAATTCATGTAACAGAATTTCCACCCAGTTTAGACAAAATTAAAATAGTACAAAATTAAACACTTCAACTAGTCAAAATTAAGGATTATTTCACATTGGATATACCAAAATTTGTTGTCCAGGGATATATGATCCTCAAAAGAGACATTGAGTGCAATACGATGTAATTATCGTGAACAATTGATATAGAAGGTAGGATTCCCATCAAGATGATTTTCAGATAGTCAATTTTGATGACTACACTAAAGAGACTAATTAAAGCAATATACTAACAGTATAGCTTTTAAAAGCCAGGTTCATCAAAGTTACTCGGTCTGTTGGCATCATTTGAAATATACTCACAGCCAAAATAAAAATAGGCATAAGTTAACAATATGCTTTTCCAGTCAAAAGTCATATTAGGATGGAGTGATGCATATTGGTCTAGGTAGCCAGACATATCTTAATACAAATCATGAACAAAAGACTATTACTAAACTTACCTGTATATAGTGCAGAAGAGCAGAATTCTCATTTTCAGGATTAAGACATTCTGAAGGGTAGAAGTAATTCATGCCACTTTTAAGTTTAACAACCCGATTCACCAAATGTTGAGATGAGAATAAAGGTTTGCACAGAGGTTTTGAATAATTAAAGAGAACATTTTCTACGTGCTTGACCATTGACTCTGCTTCATGGCTTTCAATGTTCCCTGTACAGAAAATTTCACTCCAGTTGAAATAAAAAATAACTCTTGCCATCAATAAAGAGAGAGAAAGGCCTAAGAACCTGCTATATAGAACTCTAAAAATGTCCTGGAGAGCATTAATGGTACGAATTTAGCAACATCTTCAACTTGAAGAGCAGGAAGCAAGTCGAGTTGTTCTATCCAAGGCCAGGTATGATCTTGTAAGATCAAAGAGCAGTAGTTCATAGCCTGCTGATAAGGTTGTTGGTACTTCATATTTTGATATTCCTTGGTTACCATTTCCTGATAAAATGATATATGAAAAGCTAAATAAATTTGACTAAAGAAATTAATAATTCAAGAGAAAATGTATTGTAATAATGTGGGCATAGATAATTTATAAATCAAATACTGAACACACATGTTCATACTCATTTGTAAGCATATTTTCTTATTATGATACAAAGCAGCATATGGCTCCCTGGATTTCACGGAATTATATGCTTGTACAAATTGTATGAATTTCAATATTATTTACTTCTTTTTTTCTGTATTTAGTATTTAACTTCAGATTAATTTGTTTATTAATCTATAGGCCTTTATCATGGTAGTTAAGATGGGATATAAATTATGAATTGGAAGGCCCATTTTTTAAGTCGTGAATCATAAGATTCATGAACACTAATAAAACATTACTGTAAGAGAAATTTAACACAAAGAAACACATACTCTTAAATTTAGGAAAGAGAATATATTTCTTATTTTTTATCTCCTTACATGCCTTGGATATATATACCAGAGCTCATTGAATGAACAACCTATTGTACGGAACAAATTCCTGGAATTGTGGGATTGTTATTCTAGTAATAATAGCAAGACACAGAGAATATAACAAAGAATATAACAAATTAAATAGATGGGAATAATATCTAAAATTTCCTAAAATATATTTTGACACATACACATATACATACATGTATATTAGCATCGTGAAGTTAAATAGCTAACGTGTAAGTTTAAAAATAATTTATACTTTAGTTTCCAAAATATCATGGTTAGAAAATATATTTATTTAAATTTGAAAACAAAATTATTATTGTTGTTGTGAATTGTGTTCATAGATGAAAATATTTCATTTATAATCATTTAAAACATAATATAGTGAAACTTAACAATGGCCAATAATGGAGAATATCCTTAATAATTAATTGTAAATATTTCCCTAATTATTAGGATTAGATCATATCTTTTACACTTCTTAAGTTGTAGCATATATATGCCATATGAGTCAAGCATGTTACAAATGTTGTCAATCAAAAGCTCTTTAGGGATTTAGTGAGCATGCTGCAGGTGGGTCATTGGAGTTCTGGTGATGACTTCTCCAGAGAGCACCTTCTCACACACAAAATGACAATCAACTTCTATGTTTTTAGTTCGCTCTAGAAAAGTTGTCTTTGATCCAATGTGAATGGCAGTTTCATCCTCACGTGTTAGTCAAGTATCATCTATATATCCAAATTTTAACAAAAGGAAAAGTTGCTTGGGTCATGTAATCTCACATGCAGCTACTACCATAGCATAGTACTCAACTTCAACACTAGATTTAGGAACAATTTTCTAGTTCTTGTCCCACAAAATAAAGTTCTCACCTGTTGCGGACTCTACATCGACTAGAAATAAGACGAATTTATAATATATATAAATGCATGTAAATTGCACCGTACAAGTCACTTTTGTAAGATTGAGTTAGACTTCACTTCTTAAGATGGTATCTAGAATTATGGTTAAGATTCGCCTCCCTGGTCACCAATGCTATTTTTAATACCTATTCTAACACTTGTCCTCGTACAAAAGTATACAAATTGTATATATCAAACTTGAAAAAAATAAATTCAATTTGAACCCCCCTTAAGGATTTTGTTGATACATCTGCAAGTTGATCATTAGATTCAATAAACTCATTATGTTTTTCCTTGGTCAACAACTTTTCTAGAATAAATGACAATCAATTTCTACTTGTTTATTTCTCTTGTGAAACACAAGATCGGAAGCAATGTGGAGAACAACTTGGTTATCACAACACACTTTCATTTGATGAATCTCAAAATTGAAGGAATTGTTTCACCTATACAAGTTCACATGTAATAGACTCCATTACCCTATATTCAACTTCAAGAGTTGAATAGGAAACTATACTTTGTTTCTTAGTTTTCCAAGAAATAATATTTCCTCCAAGGTAGATACAATATTCTATAGTAGGGGATGCATAATATCTTGGAGCCTATTTGAGGAATCTTTGGATATGGATGATAGCATTCCAGCGACCAATACAATGGGCCTACATGAATTGGCTAACATGACCAACTACAAATGACAAGTCAATTATAATAATAGTAAGATAAATAAGTTTCCTAACCAGTTTTTGATATCTTTCGGGATCCAAGAAAGATTAACCTTGTTTTGTTATTAGTTTTTGTTGAAAGTCCCACATCGACTAGAGATAAGGCCAATTTAGAGTATATAAGTGGATGCAAACTTCAGCTTACAAGCCGGTTTGTGGGGTTGAATTAGGCTTAAAGTTCACTTCTTAACATGGTATCAGAGCCAGGTTAGAGCCTATCCTAGCGATATTTGTTGTTTGTTGGGCATATTGTTCCACCCGCTATAGGGCCGGTATCGGACCACCCATTAATGTCTAGTCTCACGCTCAAGATGTATATACCTTGGCGTGAGATAGGTGTGTTGGAAGTCCCACATCGACTAGAGATAAGGCCAATATAGAGTATATAAGTGGGTGCAAACCTCACTTTACAAACCGGTTTTGTGGGGTTGAGTTAGGCTTAAAGTCCACTTCTTAACAATTTTTTATCTAGGTCCATAGGACTATCCACTAGTCCATAGTCAATCATATTGTCTCTTTCAGAATATTTAGAGTGTTGGAAGTTCCACATCAACTAGAGATAAGGACAATTCATAGTATATAAGTGGGTGCAGACCTCACCTTACAAACCGGTTTTGTGGGGTTGAGTTAGGCTTAAAGTCCACTTCTAACATAGAGTATACTTCCGTTGAGTGTTTACAACACCCTTTGACTAAGCTACTTCAATACTTTGAGTATTTGAGGCTTCCAAAATCCTTGCTTGAAAATGTTTGCACAAGTGTTCGTGATATATTCTAACATCACCATTCCTTATAATGGCTGCATCATCAACATACTGATAGGATATAATGTGTATGAGAGGAGGAAACAGATGAATAATTAGTTGTTACTTAGGTTGTTAGGTTGAGTAAGACTTTCTTTATATAGTAGGAGGGGTCTTCGTAGGAGGGGATGTTTTGGATGTTTTAGAGAATTGTTGACAGGATCATTGCCATCCTGTGTGAAGGGAACATTGTCCCTTGGAGGAATTCTTGCGGTTCTTGGTGCCTATAATTAATAATACGAGATCTTTTCAGTGAGTTTGGGTGTTCTGCAGTGGTGTTCTTGGGTTCCTCTATCTAGGAACCTAACATACACTATTAAGTAAACACATTTTCTAGAAGAGGTATGACAATACAAAATTAAATTATTTGTTTCACTACTTTTCAGCCCAAAGTTTGAACAATGTAGCTAATTTTCCAAACCAAGTACATGGTGATTGCTTGAGGCCATCGATAGAGCAATGCAACTTACAAACCCTAGACTCTCTTGAGCAACAAACCCAAGAGGTGGCTCCATGTAGACTTCCTCTTCTAGACCATGAACAGAAACAATTTTAATATCAAGTGGCTGAAGATGAATAGCTGCCATGACAAAGAAAAGATGAACGATACTTATTTTGGCTGTTAGAAGTGGACTTTAAGCCTAACTCAACCCCACAAAACCGGCTTGTAAGGTGAGGTTTACACCCACTTATAAATTATGAATTGGCCTTATCTCTATTCGATGTGGGACTTCCAACACACCTCTCTCACACTGAGGTATATACATCTCGAGCGTGGGATTAGACATTTTTAATGGGTGGTCCGATAGCGGCCCGATAGCGGGTGGAACAATATGCCCAACAAACAACCAATATCGCTATGATAGGCTCTAACCATGGCTCTAATACCATGTTAGAAGTGGACTTTAAGCCTAACTCAACCCCACAAAACCGGCTTGTAGGGTGAGGTTTTGTGGAAAAACATAAAATCTATATTTCTTCCTTGTTTCTTATTACAATATACTACCTATTTATAGAACTATGAACCTAATAGTTAGGCACATCCTAACCTAAGTTAGGCACATCCCAAAGACATAAGTTAGGCACCTCCTAGACAAGTTAGGCACCTCCTAAGATACATAAATATTACATTTGATATTCCAACACTCCCCCTCAAGCTGGATCATACATATTGTATGAGCCAAGCTTGGAATAAACACACTCAAATGGAAAGTACATCATTAAACTCAAATGAAAACAAAGGCATCAAAGATCCAATTGGAGGTCCAAAATTCTTTGTTGGACAACTCCCCAGTGGTGATACTTAGCAGCGTATCACAAGAAGATCGGGCTAATCTCTAGCCCAAGAAGAACTGACGCAGTTGCGTCTGTCTGAGACGGTAGTTGGCGGCGAACGGTGGTGGACAGCGGCAAACGGTGGAGACGAAGACATCGGTAACATGAGAGGCCTTTAAAGGCTAAAAGCCACAAACCTGTAGGGTCTTAAGCACCCTAAACAACAATAAACCATCAAGAACTTCACTGCCTTGAGTAGCAACAAATCTTCAGGGTCTTAACTACCCTGAACAACAATGAACCTTTAGGGACTTAACTGCCCTAATAACAACGAACCTGCAGAAACTGAACTGTCTGCAATGACTAACAGCAACAAACTTGTAGGGACTTAACCACCCTACAACAGCTGAAACAGCAACAAACCTACAAGGACAAACTACCCTGTGGCGACTGAAACTTCCCCTCACACGGAGGTGGAAGAACGGGTGAGAACCGATCCGTACGAGGGACAAATCTGAAATCCCATAACATCGAACGAGTCAAATCAGTGGTCGATCTCAAAGAAGGCATTGACTGACGGTGCAAATATCCTTTCACATGGCAGAAACCAAAAACACAAATATTGGGACTTATGATGGCATCAAAAAGACCCAAAGAAGTGACGCAGTGGCGTCCAAAGGGGGTCTGAAGTTGAATGAGATCCCCCAACCTTGAACATTTCAACCCAGCTAGTCAAAGTGAGTTGTTGAAGAACAACACAAGATTCAGTACTTGAGCTGTTAAGTGGTGCAGAGAGCCTTTTCAGAATAGAGACTGGTAGAGACAGGAAACCCTTCACATTGGTGAAGGCAGAGAGCCCTTCTCAATGGAGAAGGAGATGATGGAAGCTGGCTTGGTCACAAATGGAGCAGCAACATTGAGAACAACAGTACCCTGGTTCAGGTTCTTCAAAACAGAAACTGATTAGTAGTTCACGCATCCAGCAAAGTGGAAGTCACCGGTCCAGCAATGAAACATATTATGAAGCACACGGCTAATCACGTCCAGCAGATTGGAGAGATTAGGAAGAGCACGGAGGGGTGCAGCAGCACTTCACGGTGGACAACAACATCCACCAGTCCAGCAACTTCCATCTAGCAGCTTTGGGGTGAAAACAACAACTGGTCCAGCAAGGCAGCAGCAGGCACAGGGAGCTGGGTCACGACCATGACAGTAGCACGTAGGGAGCAGCCACCAACAGCAAGAAGAAGCAGGGGGCTGATCGACATCCAGCAAGCATGGGAGGTACACACCTTCAGGGAGCTGCTGCTGTGACGTAAAAAGAGAAGCATCATGTGTTGTCCAAACCAAGCAAGTAGAAACCTTGGTTCGCAGTAATCCCGACAAGCACCAGAAGAAAGAACTGTGAGAGGAAGTTTAAAGCAATGGCAGGCCTCTCCTTCTTTTCCAAGTAGTAGGCAAAAGGAAGGAGCAGGAATAACGCAATAACGTTGCGGTAGACTGGGAAAACAAGTTTGCTAATGCCCATGTTAAGGGCAGCTCAAGAGACGACGTGGAATCCGGCGTAGCAAAACTGCAGGGCCAACATGGCCGCATGCAGCTGAACGCGTTCCGGGACGGAGCACCACATTCCGGTGGAAGAGGAGGCTGAGGCAGAATCTTGGAATCAGAGGCAGACTCTGAAAACCTCTTCCGAGAGGTAGAGGTGAGGAAAGAATAATCAAAACCAACACACCGACTGTTATGGAGGGTCAGAACAGAGAGAGGAAGCTCCGGCGAGACGACCGGAAGCGTCACGGTTTGATGCTGACACTGGGAAGGTGGCGCGTGATGAACACGCGTCCGAGATCTACCGGAGAGAGGAGGCGCGTGACGGCGCATGCGGACGAGGCGGAGACGGCGACCACCAGGGTTAGGTCGCGCTTGAAGAGGCGATCCATATCCGCTGGTCACCGGTCGAATCTGCGACGGTGGCCGGCGGCGGACGGTGGTCGACGACGGACTTATTTAGCGCTCGTGGCGGCGCGTTCGGAGGATTCTGGTCCTGTCTCCGGCAGGGTTGGCCGTCGCTCAAGGAGACGGTCCAGATCCGCTGTTCACCCGTTGAAACTGTGACGGCGGCGGCGGCGGCGACGGTGACTGAGACGGCGGTGACGGTGGCCGGCCGTGGATAGAGGTGGCTAGCTGGTACTGATGTGACACAGATTTAAAAACCCACTGAAATTTTTAGGGGCTGCCGGCAGACAACACAGACCACCAGTCAAAGAACTAGCTCTGATACCATGTGGAAAAACATAAAATCTATATTTCTTCCTTGTTTCTTATTACAATATACTACCTATTTATAGAACTATGAACCTAATAGTTAGGCACATCCTAACCTAAGTTAGGCACATCCCAAAGACATAAGTTAGGCACCTCCTAGACAAGTTAGGCACCTCCTAAGATACATAAATATTACATTTGATATTCCAACAGGTTTGCACCCACTTATAAATTATGAATTGGCCACTGGAGAAAATGTATCACTATAATCAAGACCATAGATCTAAGTGCATCCTTGGCAACTAATTGTGCTTTGAGACAATCAACTTCACCATTGGAGCCAAATTTAATGGCATAAAATCGACATTCAACAATCATCTTCTTAGGTGGAAGGGGTACTAAGTCCTATGTGCCATTATTGTCAAGGGCCAACATCTCTACAATCACGGCTTGTCACCATCAAGGATGATCAAGTACTTGATTCACACTTTCGGGAATAGTGATAGAAGACACAAAGGATATGAAAGAACAATTTGAAGGAGACAACCTGTGATAGCTGAGAAATTATAAATAGGATGTGGATCATAGGTACAACGAGTACCTTTCCGAAGGGCAATGGGCTATGTTGAATCATCATTATTAGTAGTTGTGGTATTGAGTCATGATTGAGAAGAACTTGAAGAGGATTCACCTTGGAGCATTGGACTATTCATTTGGGTCCTACATTGGTAGGTAATAAGAGAAGGTGATGATTGTTCAAGAGGATATTGAACAAGATTAGGATCATTAGAAGCACAAGGTAAAACAAAATCAACCAATGGTATAGGAAGGACCTGTTGGATGGAATAAACATCTTTCATAGACAAAGAGAAGAAAGAAGTATGTTCAGAAAAGGTGATATCATCAGACACATACTTCTTGATTTCCAGAGAATAACAACAATACCCTTTCTGAAGACAAGAATGGCCCAAGAAAACACATTTAATTGTACAGGCAAAGCGTTTATCCAACTCTGAATTAAATTTTTGTGAGGTTCAGCAAATGAAGATGAATTGCGATAACCAAGTTGCTCTTCACATTGCTTTGAATCCAATATTTCACAAGAGGACTAAAAACATAGAAAATGACTATCATTTTGTTTAAGAAAAGTTGTTGTCCAAAGAAATATGTACTAAGGGATCCAATAATCAACTTGCAAATGTGCTAACAAAATCCTTGAGGGGGAGTGCTTTGGTTGTACCTAGTTTCTAGGTGTGACCTTTCTTATTCTTTTCTTGTTCCTCTCATCAAATTTGAACTTTCAATATCACTATAAATATGAGAACTCAAGAAAGGGGAGTTAGACTCTAATTCATTTTTATTCTTTTGTATTTATCTCAAGTATTTGTATTAGAATATACAGAAAATTAGTCTTTTCTTATGAACCACAAAATTATTCTCTTTGAAAACATGATTAATATATTTCAATAGAATAGTTGAAATTTTAAACTAACACATCGATTCCCAAGTATAAAGGTTATTTTATTTCATCATAAAACAAATTGAGATGCTATAGATTATTTAATGACAAGATACACTGCTTAACATAAACAATGACAAAAAAATTTGTAATCCTTTTTCAGTGATAGTGACATAATACTATCCTAAAGCAAAACATAGGGAGCTAGAAGCACAAAACAATCCATGAATATAAGAGGCACCAGCATGAGGCACACCTTAGACATGAAATTGATAATGGGTTTAAAAAATATGATGGAATGCTAGAGTATATGGAAGAAAGTAATTGCCAATGTTTGATGGAAAAAGACAGTGTGTAGAAGAGAAGAATCGATCAATGAATCAGCCTTGTCAAATGGTACACAAAATAAAAAAGCAATTCAATCTCCAAATGACAAGAATGAGATAATTAAATCCCATGTGAGAAATGTAAGCTAAAGTACCTTGATGACAGAAAACCTGTCAGTTTTCACTTCAAATGTTGAAATCTTTTCAACTATTGTTTCGAGTAATATCCTTAACTTGTGATTATAACCAAGGAGTGTCACCTAAAAAATATGGCATTTTAATTAAGAGAATGAAGTAATACATTTCATCAAAGCGGGCAGAGGTAAAAATAAGTTCTGTTCTATTTTCATTTATACTCCCACACAAATTTCATAGTACAAAGCAGCCAAAGAGCTTGAAGGTTTAATTAAGATACAAAAGGAGTTAATAGATAAATAAAACTCTATGGGTTTATCATAATGAGAATAGGAATCTTCCAAATTAAACGTCTACGTTATCCCTCCCTGGTATAATAAAAAATTTAACCCTTTATTATGGTTTCAAATATCAAACTCATGATTATCAGGATCCAAATTGTCAACCTTCACATGATGTCTGTTATTTTAATCAATTATAGTAGTAAAGTGTAGAACTGAACTCAGGTATATTTTAAACAATTAAATTTCAAATCACTTAGGATCTTCTATATGTTACAATTGAACAAAAAAAATACAATAATGCATATTATTGATTAAAGAAATGTGAGAAACACTATCTTTTCAATACTTGTAATTATTGGTTAAATTTACATCAGTCTCACTACCTTTTGCCAGGCCTCTCAATCCTATCCAGTAGGTACACTATTAGTTTCATCTAATAAAGTGTTGAAAAGAGTGTGCAAGAAAGCATCTTGCTAGCATTCATCAACGGTGATTATAGAGTCATATTTAACGTTCAAATTCAGAAATTGTAATGTCGCAAACTAAAATACGTTACAAGAGTACCTGGAAACCACCATCTGTGTGAGTTATGCTATAATATAGACCAGCAACCTGAGCATAATAAGCTAAGAAAAGAAATTAAGAACTCCTTCAACTTGTATTTAGCAACTTAGTCGACACAATATGAAGAAACAATTGAGTACGAAGCAAAGTCCATCTAAACCTAGAAACCTACCATAGTCATTCAAGTAATCCATCAATAATTGTGTGAAAATATGCACCAAAACCTCAGCCTCAGGAGAGCTTCCAGCATATGGGCAATTGAAATCAATCTTAACGTAAGCCTTGGGTGTAGAAAACAATGTGTCTGGCTTGTACCATAAGGCTGAATAAGTTGACCTCCTTAACAAAACTGGGAACTTCACCTGTTTCCAAGTATTCATAAATGATGAAGATAACCATGGTGCAACACCCCACCCCCCACCACCACACACATACATATAATTAAAAAATATATTATACCTTTTCTTGCACAACTTTAAGTGACAAGTCAGTTGGAATGAAGTTGTTAGGAGCTGGAAGATGCAAGTTTTCATTAGGAGCAGAAGCCATCCACCCCTGCAAATGCAAGCATTATGAGGTTTATCATGTTCCATCTTTTCATAACAATTTCAACATATCACTGAAAATAGAGACATAGTGAATTCCATGTGAAAAACAGAAAATTATCTAAATGAACAAGACAGTCCAAAAATCAACATTATTATTCATATAAACACATACCTGAATAACAGAGCCAGTGATCTTTTCAAGGGAATACCCAGTTCCATACCATGGCTCCACCTTATCAGTATGCCCTTCAAAATTTTTGGACACCCAAAAGATTCTGCACGAGAATGTGTTCTAGTTTAAATTTAATCATGACTAAGTCACAGCACTACTGATACAGTATCTCAAACACTTTAATCAATTTTTTCTTTGTTGAGTGAAATAACAGTTTTGGAGATTTGGTTCTTCACATCTTTCATATAAATAAATTCATAGCCTTGATTTAGTTACACTTACCGAACGTTGTCTGCAGAAAGCTGACCTAGTATCATATGGATAACATTTGGGCTAAACTTAAAAGGCAAGGATGATCCTGTCAACCAATCTTTCACAGGATAAAACTGTAAAATAAAAGATCCATTAATAATTTAATTTCAATCAAGAAGCTCCCCTGCAAAGTTATTTATTTATCTAGAAAAAGAAATATGGAGTACCTGCATATTTGATGCAATATCAACAACATAATCACTGGGAGGAATTTTGTCCTGATAATGGAACTTGGTCTCACAAATTGCTGAAAGCTTCATCAACATACAAAAATCCATACTTGATGTTTAGACCATTCGTGGAACAAAATAAGGAAAAGAAATTGATACCAAAATATTAATGTAGTTCAACAATTTGCCTGTGGGAAACTATAGACCTACAACCACAGGTGAGGCATACACGAAATTCACAATCATCAATGAAGATTGCAATTGTAAGATCACATTTATCCTTGCTTTTTTTTTTTTTTGACTTACATTACATGTTACTTTCAAGCTAAATTTAAAAAATGAGCTTTTATTCCCTTAAAAGTTAAAAATTGTTCATTTTCTCAACTAGATTCATACCTCTTGAAAAATCCATTCGCAAACACCAGAGTGTTGTAGAAGCTCGATGTATTTGAACAACAACCCAATGATATCTTCTACGTGCTCTGTAAATAATTAAAAAGAGTAAAAATGAGTTCAGAGAATCAACAAAACTATAGATAAAAAACCTTGAATTTAGTAAAAGTGGTAGTAGTAGCAGTAATAGTAGTATTAGTAGTAGTAGTAAATTTAACAATTACATAACTGCAATGAAGAGCACATGCACAAGTTAACAAATTTTTAAAAGAGGATAAATATGTTCAACAAAGAAGAAAAACATGGAGGGGAGAGGGACAGAGAAAGCTAACCATGACCAGAATCAGTAAGATCAATTACAACTGAAAAGAATGCGAAATCCAAACTCCAATCTGATTCACCTGCAGACAAGCTTGTAGCCCACCCTGCAAATGGAATTTTTTTCTAGGCGATTAAAATGAGAAATTTATAACATGTAGAAGCTAGAAGGTATGCATAAGCATGTATCAGAAAAGCATTGATTCAAACTCCAGAGAATCGTATGCTTATCAATGATGAAGGTAATGAAATCCAGAGAATGATATGCTTATCAATGACGAAGGTAAAGAAATCCAAAAGGTTTAAGTAAGTGCGTCATCAATTAGCACCAATTCCATGTAAAAAGAAAGGGACTGAGTGAGACAATAACCCCAAAACTAATAATGAAATGTGCAACAGATGGAGAGTACCCACCCAATTTTTTTAAGATGTAATATAAAGACCCTTCTCCTTCATGACCAATGAGATGGCCGAGATACCTGCTTGGCCCTTCAGTGTAATGATGAATTTCAGGGGTTACTGGCCATGCAATTCTCAATTTATGACCTTGCTTTATTGGGACAGCCCTGACAACAATCTGAAACAGATACCCAAAATAAGAAATAGATTAGAATCCATTGTAAAGAAATTGGTTAGTTTTCACCATTAAGATATACAAAATCTGCACCTGCAAATGTTCTGATTTGCATGGCTGACCACAAGGATGGAAACAACTTTTGTTGGTGTTTCTAATATCCTGGAACTTTTCTTCTACAAGGTTTTGAATTTTATCAAGGCTTTCTGAAAATATCCATGCACAAATAATTAGATTGTAGCAATTCAAAAAAGATAAAAAATAATTCAACCGACATACTGTAAAAAAGATTTTTGTTACCATTTGTGTATATAACTAGATGCATTAAATTAGCAGAATAGTTTTCATCATAAAACTTGAGAAGCTCCTCCCTTGTGTCTAATCCTCTTGCTTTAGGTTTAACTTCCAAAGTGTCCCAGTTCCCTAAAAATTAGAGCATTGTAATAATTATTATGATGAAAAAGCATATTGCAACAATGATAGCTATTACAAATATTCCAGCTTCATTTGGACAAACATATTTCTGTTAGAACAAATTACTATTAAGTACTGTTTTAAGCATTAATCACCAGAGTTATTAGGTTCAAAATCAAATCAATGAATGACATGATAATATTGCACATAACATGAAATTAATTATTATTTAAAAAAAAACATAATTTGGCATTTGGAAGTTTATTATTTTTTAAAATAAACTCCAGGGAAATTATAAGGAAATATCTTCCAGTTGCCTCAGAAGTCAGCACCTATCCACGTGATAAAAGAAAAGATAGAGATCCAAATATTTCTAAAATCAAAGACTCTGCTGTCTTCATATCCAAAATATAGCCATGACATTCCCAATGTACTTCAAAGAAGTTTGTAGCAAAATGCTCCATTGAGTTTATCCATGGTAGACAAAATTTATTTGAATGCAACCACAAGTAGGATGGTGCAAAAGTTAAAAGTTCAATTGTATAAGTTTAAAAGACAAGAAATTAAATATACCACTGACCTGTGCTAAATTTGTGATAGGGATGATCTTCATCACTGAGATGTTTCTGAAGCTGCATATATAGTAATGTTTCAGGGAGGGAGGAGACCAAGAGAGATTACAACCATTTCTCTATAAGAGGCTTAATAACAAAATTTGCAATGCGAATAAAGCACCCAATGATCCAAATACATATTGGAAGAGAAACATTAAGTATATAAGGAGTATTAATAAAATAGGGAAAGGAAGAAAAATGGATGAACTCCAAAGAAACAAATCAGTCCAACCTCTTTGAGTATCAAATAAATTATGAATCTATTCTTTGGTTAGTAAATAATGATACTAAGACTAGTCAATCCTAGGCTGAGATTTGAAAGATGATAAGAAATGGACTATAAGTCTAACTCAGCACCACAAAACTAGCTTGTAAGGTAAGGTTTTCACCCACTTATATATTATGAAATGGCCTTATCTATAATCGATGTAAGACTTCCAACACACTTCCCTCACACTGAGACATATACATCTTGAGTGTGGGACTAGACATTAATGGATGATCTGATAGAGTGTGGAACAATAGATCCAACAAATAACAAATTTCGCTAGGATGAGCTCTAACTTATGGCTCTGATACCATGTTGAAAGTAGTGAAAATTAGGGTTATGGCTAATTCCCCTTGTGTAGAAAATACACAAAGGGTAATGTATTTCTAATGAATAATAAATAAAATATGGACTAGGCCCAAATACACATAATATTGTAACCAACATAGGATATTATAACTAACAATATCTTAACAATATCGAACAAATGTATGAGTTACCGAGAAACCCTAACTCTAGATACCATGTTAAGAGATGGACTTTAAGCTTAACTCAACGCCACAAAACCAACTTGTAAGGTGAGGTTGCACTCCTCATTCTATTTTATTTCCCCATGCATACATCCCTTACCTATTAAAGTTTTTGGGTCTACATGTTTTGTTCATAATTTTAGTCCTAGTCTAGATAAGTTATCTCTTAAATCACACATGTGTTTTTTTAGGATTTACTCCATCACGAAAAGGATATAAATGTTGTTCTCCTTCTCTTAATCGTTATTTTATTTCCACGGATGTCATCTTCAATTAGTCTTTTTTTTATTTTAAGGGTCCTTTTTCTTCTAATGTGTCTCTATCTACTACAGTTAATATTCTTGTTGTCAGTGATCCACTAGTTGTGCCTAGTCCACTGTCAGATTCTCCTTTTCCACCTCCACTTCAGGTTTATAGTCGAAGACATCATTCTCTACAACCACCAACTGTCACTTCAAGTGCCAACTATTTTGTCTCCTCCGACTCTTCCAATTGCTCTTCGTAAAGATATAGGTTCTACTTGTAATCTCTCTCCACATTATATTGCTTTGAGTTACCATAGATTGTCTTCACCTTTTTATACATACATTTCATCTATTTCTTTTGTGTCCATTCCTAAATCTGTTAAGGATACCTTAGTCCATCCTGGTTGGTGTCAGGTCATGCTGGATGAACTATGTGCTCTTCAGAATAGT
Source organism: Vigna angularis (assembly GCF_016808095.1). Classification (NCBI taxonomy): domain Eukaryota; kingdom Viridiplantae; phylum Streptophyta; class Magnoliopsida; order Fabales; family Fabaceae; genus Vigna; species Vigna angularis. Next base: position 38,853,962 of record NC_068971.1, read on the forward strand.
GGAACTTGGGATCTCGTCCCATTACTGTCTAGGAAATATGTTGTTGGTTGCAAGTGGGTTTTTGCTATCAAAGGTGATCCTGATGGTACTATTGATCGTCTCAAAGCTCAACTTGTAACCAAAGGCTACACAAATTTTGGATTCGATTGTGGAGATACTTTTTTCTCCATTGGCAAAGATGGCTTCTGTTTGTTTATTTCTGGTCATGGTTGCTCTTCAACAATGGCCTCTTTATCAACTCGATATCAAAAATGTTTTTCTCAATGAAAATTTACAAGAAGAAATTTAGATGGAGCAACCTTTCAGATTTGTTGCTCAGAAGGAGTCTTCTGGATTTGTATGTCGTGTTCGCAAATCTTTATATGGTCTAAAATAGTCTCCTAGGGCCTGGTTTGGCAAATTTAGTGGTGTGGTTCAACAATTTGGTATGACTCAAAGTGAGGCAGATCATTCATTATTTTACCATCACTCAAGTGTTGGATGTGTCTATTTGATAATATATGTGGATGACATTGTTCTTTCAAGTTGTCACCACCATGGCATCTCCCAGATGAAACAACATCTTTACCACCATTTTCAAACCAAAGATCCTGGCAAACTCAGGTACTTCTTGGGTATTAAGGTAGCATAATCTAATGATAATATTGTTATATGTCAAAAGAAGTATGCATTGGATATTTTAGAGGAAACTGAGTTGATGAATTCAAAACCTATTGACACACCCATGGTTCCTAATACCAAACTCCTACAAAATTAGGGGAAGCCTATTTCATATCTTGAGTAATATAGAAGATTGGTTGGGAAATTAAATTACCTTATTGTTAATCGTCCTAACATTTCCTTTGCAGTCCATATGGTGAGCCGATTTCTGAATTCCCCGTGTGAAGATCATTGGAATGCAGTCATCCGTATATTAAAGTACATTAAAGGATCTCCTGGAAAAGGTGTTTTTATATGGTTCCTGTTGATAGGGGGAGCCTAGACTCCACATATATTAGTTTTTGATGATGAATGGTTTAAAATGATTAGAAATGGTTTTAATCATCCTTGCACAACAAACTGGCATAACAAGTGTTTAAATCATTAAGATGTTAGTGCTAGATGTATTAATCATAAAATGATTAATGAAATAAGCCCAAACAAATTGAAAATCTATGCTTTTGGTAGAAATAATCGATTTCATTAGTGATATAATCCATTAGATTAAGCCAGAACACTTGGAATGCAAAATAGGGCAACATGCTCAGTTATAATCAATTACATTAGTTACATAATAGATTAAAATAGAGAGAAAGACATAATTTGTTATACAGATAACATAATCTGTTAAGAAAGGCAAATGGGTGAGAAACAAGGCATAGTGGCAAAATAGTCGATTATATAAGTTTTATAATCGATTAAAACAAAAAGAAAGGTCTAATTCATTATACAAATAACCTAATTTGTTAGGTTAGTTGAAAGAAGCAGTTATAAGCATAAATGTCAAAATAATCGATTACATAAGTACCTTAATCGATTAAAATAGAACGAAAAGTATAATAGATTACGCCATTAACATAATCGATTAAACTGCAATAAGATTTGGTATTTCTATATAAACCAGACTTGAGACCTGACTCTTTAACGTTTTCTCTTTGAGTTTTGAGTACAGGTTTTCTCAAGAAGCATTCTTGGAGGAATTCAAGCTTCATTGGTGTTCAAGCAATCAAGAATTCATTCAAGATTCATTGGACTTCATATGTTCTGATTATTCTGCACTATAAGAGTGTTATACAATAAGGTTCTTGTACCTTGTATTTGATTTAGCACTTGTGCTTGGTAGGCCAGGTTAGAGCGTGAGTGTTTCCTCTCTTGTATTGTTAGAGATTGAGTGTATCATCTCTTTTGTTGTTTGAGAGTGATAAAATCCTTTCTTGTATTTGTTGTTTCAGATTTGAATAGTGTGAGGATAGCAATTGAGAGCATCATTGTATTCTTGTACTCAAATCTTGATTAGTGGATTGCCCCCCCAACTAAGATTGTTGAGGAAAGACTGGATGCAGGCTTGAGAAAAGCTAAACCAATATAAATCTTTGTGTGCTTTGATTTTTCTCTCATCTTTCTTTGTTTGGTTGATTCATAAAAAAGTTGTTTTCTATTCAAATGCTGATTGAGTAGGATAACCTTTTGATAGAAGATATATCTCTGGGTATTGTGTCTTCATTAGTGGTAACTTGATTTTTTGGAAGACCAAGAAACAAAGTGTTGTGACAAGATCTAATGCAGAAGCATAATATAAAGCTATGGCCTCAACCACTTGTAAACTTGTTTGGCTTAACCAATTGCTTAGAGAATTACAATTTGGAGATGTCACTCAAATGACACTTATATGTGACAATCAAGCAGCTCTTCACATTAGTTCTAATCCTGTTTGTTGTAATTTGAGATAATATCTTTAGAATCTTCCTAATTACAGGAAATAGATACATAATCTTTTATTTTATTTTATTTTTCCTAGTTTTCCTAGTTTCCCTATTTCCCTTTTTAGGAGAACTAGATTATTACAAATAGAGGGTATGAGAATGTATTTTTTATGATTTGAGAATAATAAAATAAGTCTTATTTTCAACTTGGTGTTAGAGCTCCTGATATTGGGGCTCGATTCCGCTGCAACAAGTTGCGCCGCCGCTATCCAACCAATGTTGCCGCTGTCCGACCACCGTTGCCGGTTGGGGTCGTTGATAGGGCAGAAAGGTGCGCCCAACACCGGCAATCTCAATGCCGGAAGTCGCTCCGTGAGAGGAGCCGCCAAGCGCCTCCACGCGCCGCCACCGTCGTCGGCGCGTGTAGCCCACGCGCCCACCTCCGGCAAGACCCACTCGCCGCCGCCGCCACAGACAAGGTTGTCGGAGCCCCCTGAGTCTATTCCTAGGGTCGGTGACGACTCGTTTTGGCTGTATTTGAGTATATCTGAGTTTTAAAGTTTTGCTCCTTTTTTCTCGGTGTGACCCACTCGCCGTCGCCGAAGCCTCCTGAGTCTGTTTTTAGGGTTGGTGACGACCCGTTTGGCCTATATTTGAGTAGATCTGAGTTTTAAGTTCTGCTCCTTTTTTCTCGGGACTCATACGCGTCATCGTCTTGGAGACTCCTGGTTGCGTTCTACGGGATGTCTGAAGTAAAAATTATTCCTTTGAAAGCAATGGATGAATCAATGAGTAAGCCCTTTGGATCATGTACTATGTCCATAAAAAGTAAGATTTGCCTCAATATTGTTGATCATGTGTCTCAAGGTATTTGGATCCTTGATTCGGGTGCAACTGATCATATGACACCTTTCAGTGTGTCCTTCGACTCATGGTAAAAGAAATAAAGAACAACTTATTACAGTTGCGAATGGTCAGGGTATACCTATATGCGGCTCTGGAAATATAATTTTGGACTCATCTATTGTATTAAAGGATGTTTTACATGTTCCTCAATTAGCTAATAGTCTTATCTCTGTGCAAAAACTCACAAAGGATTTAAATTGTTCAATAACATTTTTTCCAACTTATTGTGTTTTTCAGGACCTTGCCACGGGGAAGACAATTTTAACTTCTAAGGAGTAGAGTGGGTTGTATTTTTTAGTGTTTAATGACCAAAGCAACACAAAAATCATGAGTCAACAAGCTATATCTGAGACGTGGGCAAAATCTCAAATATGGCTACATCATCAAAGGCTTGGGCATCCTTCATTTAGTCTTATCAAGTCCTTGTTTCCCCACTTGTTTACCAAAGAGTTTGTTGAGTCTTTTAAATGTGATATTTGTCAATTGTCAAAACATCATCGTGCATCTTATCCTATTAGTCACAAAAAGAGTATTTCTCCATTTGATTTAATTCACTCTGATGTTTGGGGTCCTGTCATAGATTCTATTTCCAGAGCCAAATGGTTCGTTACCTTTATTGACGATTGTACCCATGTCACGTGGACATACCTTATGAAAAATAAATCCGAAGTTTTTCAAATTTTTGTTAATTTTTTCCATCTTGTCCAAAATCAATTTGGAAAGAATATCAAAAGAATCAGGTCTGATAATGGTACTAAATATGTGAATCATGAATTTCTCAATTTTTTGTCTCATAATGGTATTGTTCAAGAACTAACTTGTGTTAACACCCCTCAACAAAATGGGGTTGCAGAAAAAAAGAATCGTCATCTTCTTGAAGTAACTAGAGCTCTTCTTTTTCAAATGTCTGTTCCAAAAAATTACTAGGGAGAAGTTGTGTTAACTGTCACATATCTCATCAACAGGTTACCCACTCGTATCTTAAATGGCATTAGTCCTATAAAGTCTCTATTGTCTTTTCTTCCTTCTTGTTTCCTACTAACGAGTCTACTTAGTCGAGTCTTTGGATGTGATGTTTTTGTTCACTCTCATCATCCTAATCGTGGTAAATTAGATCTCAGAGCTCTTAAACGTGTCTTTATTGGGTATCCTTCTAATAAAAAAGGGTACAAATGTTATCATCCTCAGAGTCATCGCGTCTTTATCACCATGGATGTCACCTTTCATGAAACACAATCCTTTTATGTCAGTCCACCACTTCAGGGAGAGAAAGCACTTGAAGTGGATGAACTCTCCTTCTTGTCATTACCATGTTTGTCTTTGCAGGATGCCCAAGACTTGAGCAATGAAGCTACCATAGTCCACAATGAGGAAGAAGAGGAAGAAGACAGATTTTTTGGCAAAAAATATGAAAGAAGAGAACAACCCACTTCGCCTCTCAAGCAAGAAAAATTGTCTACTCCGGAGGTGAGGATCCCTGAAGATTTCAATGAGGAGGAGATAAGTATTACTGAGGATTTACCCGTGAGTATTATTGAGGATTTACCCATTGCATTGAGAAAGGGAAGAAGATCATGTGCTAAATATCCTATTTCTCAGTATGTTTGCACTAACAATCTCTCTGATAAGCACAGAAGTTTTATTGCTGCCATTGATGCCACAAAAATTCCTACCTCAATCCAGGAGGCCATGAAACTTGAACATTGGAATCAAGCCATGAAAGAAGAGATGAATGCATTAGAAAGAAATTCAACTTGGGAGATTGTTGAAAAGCCAAGAGACAAGAAGGCAGTAGGGTGATGGATATTCACAGTGAAACATAAGGCAGATGGGACAATAGAAAGATATAAAGCTAGATTGGTGGCAAAAGGATATACCCAAACATATGGGATTGATTATGAGGAGACATTTGCCCCAGTGGCAAAGATGAATACAGTTCGAGTTATTCTCGCTTTGGCTGCCTATTTTGGATGGGACTTACACCAGCTGGATGTGAAGAATGTCTTTCTTCATGGAAATCTAGATGAGGAAGTGTACATGGAGATTCCCCCAGGTTTGAAGTGAAAAATGAAAGAAACAAGGTATGTCTCTTGAAGAAAACATTGTATGGTCTTAAGCAATCCCCTAGAGCATGGTTTGGAAGATTTACAAAAGCAATGGTTTCCTTGGGATACAGACAAAGCCAAGGAGATCATACTCTATTCATAAAGCACTCTTCTACAGGTAAACTCACTCTATTGCTTTTCTATGTGGATGATATGATTATTGCAACAGATGATGAAACAGAAAAATTGGCATTAAAAGAAAAATTGGCATTAAAAGAAAAATTGGCAACTCTATTTGAAATGAAAGACCTAGGAAAACTCAAATATTTTCTTGAAATAGAGGTTGCCTACTCCAAGAACGGAATTTTCATCTCCCAAAGGAAATATGTACTTGATCTCCTCAAAGAAACAAGAAAGCTAGGATGTATAACCTCAACAGTTCCTATAGAACAGAATCACAGAATTGGAAGTGAAGAAAGTGCTCCTGTAGAGAAGGCCCAATATCAAAGATTGGTGGGGAAATTGATTTATCTATCACACACAAGACCATACATTGCTTATGCAGTTAGTGTAGTGAGTCAATTTAGGCATGATCCAAGAGAGAGACATGCAAGCCATTGACAAAATTCTCCAATACTTGAAGTCAAGTCTAGGAAAGGGGCTATTATTCAAAAGAGAAGACACATTGACTATGAAGATATATACTGATGCTGACTATGCAGGTTCTATTACTGACAGAAAATCTACTTCTGGGTATTGTGTATTTCTTGGAGATAGTCTGGTAACATGGAGAAGCAAAAAGCAAGATAAAGTATCCCGTTCCAGTGCAGAAGCTGAATTTCGAGCCCTTGCTCAAGGAATGTGTGAAGGACTCTGGATGAAAATCATTTTGGATGATCTTAAAGTCAAAGTGGAGAACCCGGTGCAACTACACTATGACAATAAGTCTGCTATGAGCATAGCCCATAATCCAGTATAGCATGAGAGAACCAAACACATTGAAATTGACAAACATTTCATCGAAGATAATCTTGACAGAGGCTTTGTGATTACAACTCATGTTCCTACAGAACTTCAAATAGCAGATATTTTTACAAAAGGGCTTCCTCCGGATAGATTTCAAGATCTTGTAGGCAAGTTGGGATTGATTGATATTCATTTACCAACTTGAGGGGGAGTGTTGTAATTTGAGATAATATCTTTAGAATCTTCCTAATTGGAGGAAATAGATACATAATCTTTTATTTTATTTTATTTTTCCTAGTTTTCCTAGTTTTCCTAGTTTCCCTATTTCCCTTTTTAGGAGAACTAGATTATTACAAATAGAGGGTATGAGAATGTCTTTTTTATGATTTGAGAATAATAAAATAAGTCTTATTTTCAACTTTGTTCCACATCGACTAGAGATAAGGCCAAAATATAATATATAAGTGAGGTGCAAACCTCACCTTACAAGCCGGTTTTGTAGGGATGAGTTAGGCTCATTACCCACTTTCTAATATGGTATCAGAGCCATGGTTAGAGCATATCCTAGCGAGTTCTAAGTGGGCATTCTGTTCTTATATTCCATCTGCTATCGGGCCGTTATCGGACCACCCAATTTTTACTATCACGCACGAGATGTTTATGCCTCGGCGTGAAGGGGGTGTGTTGGAAGTCCCACATCGACTAGAGATAAGGCCAAAATATAATATATAAGTGAGGTACAAACCTCACCTTACAAGCCGGTTTTGTAAGGATGAGTTAGGCTCATTACCCACTTTCTAATACTGTCTTTCATGAAAAGGCCAAATACATTAAGATTGACTGTCATTTCATTCGAGAAAAGATTGTATTTGGAGACATCAAGACTGAGTTCGTTAACTCAAACAATCAATTAAAGATATTTTCACTAAGTTTTTTAAAGGGACTGAGAATTGATTATATTTGTAACAAGCTTGGTACATACAATTTATATACACCTCCTTGAGGGAGAGAGTTAGATATATTGTGTTTTATGTTAATTAGGAAAACATAGATGTTAGATATATTACATTTTATGTTAATTAGGGAAATGTAGACTTTTGATATTGTTTGATAATGGTAGATATTGTTGATATTGTTTTTAACAATATCTTCTATTTACTATATTTATGTTTAGTTGTCATATATACTTGTATAATTCTTCATTATAAATATATTACCCTATACATGTTTTAGGCACAAGAGAGAATAATCTTATACCTAGTTTTACTATATTCAATAAGAAGCAACCATAGTTCTTCCATATTTAGAAGCAACAAACTATTTTCATGAGACCCTAGCCCCTCAAGCATCACTTACCAAACTGACTTTCAATTTTCATCACACTAAAAACACCATAAGTAAAAGCCACACCACACACAAAAATGGAAGAAAAAGGACAAGACTAAATATTACAAGTGATCCTTAAAGTAAAAATATAAGGAAAAAAGTTTTCTAACTGCTGATATAAGGAAAAAATTCATAATGGATTCATAATTTACAATAAAAGGTCAACGTTTTTAAAAGCAAAAGATACAATAGAAGTCAAGAAAACAAACAAAATCTGAAAGACATTAATATTTTAAATGCAATATATCTTAAATATCAATAGAAGGTGAGGATATGTGTTGCACAGAGAAAAGAACAGAGGTTTGGGGTTCAAAGTTCAAAACAATCATAGTTTAGAGAGACGAATAAAGGGTAGGTGAGTTAAGAAGCACCGGAAACTATATCCTATAAGGGAATATTTCAAATTCTATTGAATAGGGAAATCGGATTTGCCTCTAACCCACCCCACACCCCCAACTTAAAGTGAGGTTGTTATGAGGGAAAAATCGGTTTTGCAAAAAGCCTTACTCTAGATCCACAATGGCCACTACTTTGGCTGCAATTGCAACCACTACATCCACTATTCAAAAAGGCAATGATACAATGTAACATTCTGTGGCCACTCTGCACCACTATAGAGTGCTATTGATAATTAAGAATGTGTATTACACTATTCCCATCATAAACAAAAATAGAGGAGATCTGCTATACTACTGGAAAATCTGTCTCCTAAAAGCAACACTGAATTTCATCTCAAACAACCAACCAACCAACTTTACCACAAAGCCCCCCTAAAAATGATATAAAAGCAATAGCACATACCTGGTTCATTCTCCATCCATCAGATAATAAATTCTTCTTGTTTTCTGTAAAAGAGAAAGCAGAGGAATAGTATGCCAATAAGAAATAAGGAAATAAAACAAAACACATCAAACAGCGAAAAGATTGGCTAACCCGAATCAACAGCTTTAATTTCCCTCATGGTGGCATCAGGAGACATCAATGGTTTAGTAAAGAACTGAGCAAATCTGGAAGACAAACATACTTAGAACTTTTATAAGGGATTAAAAGAGGAAACAATAAAGAGCAGGACCTACCTGTCCAGGGCCTCTTCAAAGCCGTCTGTGTTAACTTCAAAATAATAGTTGGTGTGTTCAGATGATGTAAAAGCATTGGTGCTTCCTCCATGCTGCATCAGAAAAGCAGACACAGCAATGAAACCAAAATAAAAACCCTTGTTTGAAAAAAATTTAAGAATATTTTTAAAAAATAATAAATCAATGGAATTGCTCCAGCTTTCTAAGCCCCAACTGATGCTGATGTTTAATACAAAATAAAAAAATTGAAACTCTTAACCATCTTAAAAGTAGAATATGTATCAGCATAGATACTAGCAGAGTAGTAGGCCAGATGCATCAAACTAAAAACATAACATAATGCAAGCTCAAAAATTGCAGCTATGAGCGATTGAAGTCTTATACAGTTTGCAGAAAAACAGAAAAGTCTAATACAGATTTTCCCCCATTCCATTCCCTTTGCCCTTCTCCCAAACAAGCCCTTGGGAATACTTGAGAGCAAAAGAGACCACATTCTGACCGCACCACAAGAACCAAAAATGCAGGTCTTAAATCCTAAAAGTTTAAAAACATGGCAAAGTCATTGTGGCGTTTAATAAATACAGACCATACATGACAAAACAATCATTTTAAAAAGGTATAGTATCTATGCAGTTCATTTTGACCTAGAAATATGTCCCCTATATTATAACATGTAAACAGGAAACACATCTCTGTTTCTTAAAGTCATACTCACCTGTCAAGAAATTCTAATACAGATATTTAAAATCTGCCATTTTTCCCACTCACGCACTTCTCTTTGCAGATACTCAATCATGTTATCAATACTCAATCATGCTGACGCTCCACAAGCAATTCAGAATTTGCTTCTCCTTATTCGAGTAATGCTTTTTGTCAAAATATATTTTAGGAAATTTTTCCCATGTATTTAATTTGTGATATTCTCTATATCTTGCTATTATTACTAGTATAACAATCCCACAATTCCAGGGATTTGTTCTGTAAACTGCTTTTATTTCCTAAAATATTCAATAAGCTCCTATGTGTGTGTGTGTATATATATATATCCAATGTATGTAAGGAGACAAATAATAAGAAGTATATTATTTCTCCTAAATTTAATATGGTATCAGAGCTCCCGATCCTTGGGAGCCTTTGACTGTGTGATTTGATTGCAGCGTTCATTGCTGCCCAACCCTAGAATTTCATTAAGACCATCCTAAAAGGAAATGCCAGATTCAAGTCATGGGATGAAGAAGACTCCATGATCGTGGCATGGCTATGGACTCAATGGTTCTGGAAATTATTGATATGTGCACGTTCCTCACTTCTGTGAAGGCTATATGGATTGCAATAGAGCAAACCTACTCTAAGCCAAAAGATGCTGCCCAGATTTATGAGGTGAAAGTAAAACAATAGCAGTCAAACAATACACTAAAACTGTCATGGAGTACACAAATCAACTCAAATCATTATGGATGGAATTAGATTATTATAGGGTCATAAAGGCCAAGTGTTCTAAGGATTCAACAATTCTAAGAGAATACAATGAACAAGACCAGGTGTATGATTTCTTGGTAGGCCTAAACCAAGAATATGATCAAGTCAAAATCCAAATATTAGGAAAGGAGAAGGTTCCTGGACTCAATGAAGTAATGGCAATTATTGAGAGTGAAGAAATTAGAAGGAGTCTAATGCTAGAGATCCCAATTGCAGATACTAGACTCTGGAGCCTAAGACCATATGACACCATTCCCTAAACACTTCTCCACATATTCCTCATGTCCCACCAGCAAGAAAATTTCTACATGTGATGGAACCCTCATAAATATAGCTAGACAAGGAGACGTCCAAATAACCCCAACCATAATACTACAAAATGTTCTTCATGTCCCTAAATTATCCACAAGTTTGATATCTATACAAAAACTTACCAAGGACCTCTAATGTAATGTAGTATCTCATAGCAACTCTTGTATATTTTAGGACAAGAAGTCAGGGAGGATGATTGGACATGCTAGATAATGGAATGGCCTTTACTACATGGAAGATTTGAGTCTGCCCATCAAGAGTCACTCTCTAATATTTGAATCCTCCATGACCACCAAAGAAAAAATCCAATTGTTTCATTGTCATTTGGGACATCCTTTATTTCAGGTCATAAAGTTAATATTTCCTTCCTTGTTTAAAAATTTATATCTAGAAAGTCTTCATTGGGAGGTGTGTGAGCTTGCCAAACACAAGCTTATACCTTTTCCTATCAGCAATAAAGCAAGCAATTCTCCATTTTAAATTGTTCATACGAATGTGTGGGGTCCCTCTAATATTCCTAGTACATCAAGGGCTAAATGATTTATAACCTTTATAGATGATTGTACAAGGGTAACATGGATTTTCCTTCTTAAACACAAATCTGAGGTCAGCTTTGTTTTCTACAGTTTGCTTCAATGATTAAAAATCAATTTAGGGTTAATATAAAAAAATTAGGTCTGATAATGCCAAAGATTAAGCCTAAACACCACGATTGCACCTTCTTCTGTATTTGAGGCATTAATTTACACAAAATGAAAAACAAGCCATGGACTTGGAGGAGGCAGTGGACAAAACAATACTTGGCAGCTAGTCACCCTACCACCAAGAAAAAGGGTTACTAGGTGCAAGTGGGTTTATACTGTGAAGTACAAGGCCAATGGGACTATTGAGAGGCATAAGGTGAGGTTGGTGGCCAAGGGGTTCACCCAAACATATGGAGTTGATTACTTAGAGAATTTTGCACCAGTTGCCAAAATGAACACAGTTAGAGTAATTTTGTCATTAGCAACAAACTATGATTAGGAACTACAACAATTTGATGTAAAAAATGCATTCCTACATGAGGATCTAGAAAAAGAAATATACATGGAGATACCACCCGGATATACGGGACATGATGGAGGACCATCCAAGCTCAACATAGGACCTTTAACAAGAGCCATGTCTAAGAGAATCCAAGAGGAAGAGGGAGCACTCACTACTTTGCTCTTATGGAGTATTAATTACTAAAATCTTCCTCCTCTTTAAATAACTTTACATTGTTTTGTAGGTCATTAAATAAAGCTTGGCAAACACTTGGAGGAGTAACCAAGCAAGGAAAAGCAAAGGAGCTAAAATTGAAGATGTCGCTGTTACCGCTCAGATGCATGAATTTTGTACAGCCCAGCGTCACCGCAGACAGCAACTCCATCTTCCTCTGCAGTTCTGCTTAGCTGGCAAACTTAGCTTGCTTCCCAAGCTTCCTTTCATTGCATCACGTGCCTTTAGAATAGCTTGCATAACACGTCTTAGAAGTTCTCCTTCATCTATAAATAGGGGGCTTCATCCTTTGTAAATTCAACTTTGAATTGATAATGAAATGCTGTTGAGATTTCTCCAGACATTCTTTCAGAGTTCAAACACTTTGTGCCTATTCTGCACATTATCCTCTAGCTTCCTTCCCTCTTGGAAGGCTTTCGGAGCTTGAGATTCCTTGATCCACTCATACACCTTCATTGAAACACTCATCAGACACTTACCGTGCCTCATCGTCATCCAACTAACCGCTGCCTTCTCTGGTTTTGGAAGTGCTCGTGATTAAATTGCAAGGAAGCTTCCATCATTTGGCATCAAGAGCCAGTCGTTTCAGTCACGCTTCAAGAGCTAAGTGTCTCGTATCCATTCCTCTGTTTTTTTTTCCGTCTTGTGCTGTTCATATATGTCACTGTTCCATTTTGTTTTTCTGGTTTGATTCTATGTTTGAGTGAATGTTTGATTCTATTCACTGTTCGTTAGTGTTTGTTCTTCATTTTAATCGGTGCAATTCTTTTAATTGAATCCAATTCACCTAAATTCATCATTTCCGTTTTGTATCACGGTCATGTGCAGAAAATCACTGCAGTTTTAATTCCGTCAAGTAATTGCTACTGTTTTCAGCTTCGTTTTTTTTTCGTTTTCTTTGAGTCGTGTGCATCTACTAAGCTCTATGTTGATCCTATAAAGCAATGACATCAAATCAGCTTGATCATTTGAGTTAACAGCAGTGCACACTACAATACTCACAGAATTGCAAAATGTGTGGTTGAGTTCCTCCAACTTTAATTTCAGATTTTGCAATACGAGGCATGTCTGATTTCATCATGTGCATCTCCTTTTTGTTCAGATTTATTGATTGTAAAACTTGAGACAAGTTTCTTTGATGCATTTATACATGTTTCAAGTGTTAACAGTTACAAATCAACAATGAATCACAAAAAGAGTAGTTGAGTTGTTTAAAACTCTGTTTCGGTAATGTCACAATACTTTCAAGTTTTGCACCGTCCTTGATATCATTGCTTGTGTCTTAGGCCATTTTAATCTTCTAGCTCATCTTTTCTAAGCTAGATCTAGTGCATAGGACCATTCTTCTATCTTGTTTGATCCAGCCAGCCTTGATTCTATGCAATTTTTTTCAATTCTAATGCAGATTTCTAGTTTTTTTTTGCTGCATAATTAGCAACTCTGACTATGATTTCGAGCATGTGTATGTTTCTGTGCATTGCAACTGTTTGCACACATTCATTTGATCATTTAAAACCTGCACTGTCCAATTGCTCTTTTCATAGCCAAGGTATCATTTCACATCTTGAACCATCATTTTACTTGAAATATGCAAGTGCACACCTCATATTGAGATCTTGTCTGTTTTAGATCAGTTTCATTGAGTTTGGAGTCATTTTTGGTGAATTGAAATTGGTTGGTTACTGTTCATATGGTAAATTTTGAGCCAAATTGGTATTGACTTGCTGCATCACCAAATTTTCCTCATTTTTAAGTAGTGCACTTGTCATCTTTTACAGCAGTCAATTTCTTTGCTGATTGAGTGCTTGGACACACCTATTATGATGATATAAAGCTGCTTGAAGTGTCATTGAGCAGTTGACTTCACTGCCATTCAAATTCCATACTGTTGTTTCTTATTTTTCAGCCACTTTTACTGCTGTTGTCATATTTTTAGCCACCATCTTATATTCAAATTGTAAACTGGTTTGGCAAAAGCTGGGGATCTTGTCCCAAACACAATTAAATCCATACACAGGTGTAAACCAATCTGAAAAAGGCAATTAAATCCCGGCAATCCAGTTTACACATCAAAAACCAGAAAACACAAGTTCTACAGTTCTTTGTGGCATTTTGACAAACAGTTTGGAAATTACATCAAACAGTTTTACAGCACATATTTTCCTCACTGTTTTGAGTCTTTTCTTGCTTTTATAATCTGTTCTAGACCCTATCCTAGGTTCCTTTTGAGTGCTACCTTTTGTTCTAGCCGTATATCACTTGCATTCATCATTTTTGGCTTCCAAACTATGTTTAAAAACTGGTTTTTGGTTAACTAATTTCTAGTGCAGCAGATTTTCCATCACCTCACGGTTTCAGTGTTTGACAGTGGAGTGTGACTTCATTTTGAGGTGATCCAAGTTCCAACAAGCTTCCTCCAAGAGGGTAGCATACTAGGAAGTGGAGAGTTTGTAGAATTGGCTACAAAGGTTGTTCTCCAAGCTGCATTCTTGTACAGTTTTCAGCAGCATTTCCCCACCCTTCACACCAAAAATTTCACATACTTTTGGAGCTAAACTACATTCAGATTTGGTAGCCTCCCTTGTATACATAGAATAGCTCATTTTTCTCCATTTTTCAGCTTTGTATCACGGAACCTTTGAAGTTTAATTGCTTTACATTTCTCAAACTTAAAGTAACTTGGAAAAATGCTATCCAAGCAATTCCAAGTCTACTAAGCAACATTGTAATAGTTAGTTCCCACTTATTAGAGTGAAAGTGTGTCAAGGGGCTCCAAGTGTCACTTGCACTTTCACATAGGGCCGGTTATCATTGTCTTCCATTTCCATTCATTTATTTTCTTGCTTGATTGTCTTTTATGTTTTAAGTCTCCGTGATACTTAGGAGCGCGTTTCACATAGTTAAACCTTCGTTTGGTTTCTAGGAGCATAACATCTTTGCATTCCAAAAAGGTTTTGAAAGACTTCTATCTAGAAACTTGGGTGAGAAGCGTCAGGAGACACTCTGGCTAAGGAAGGACAAGGTTTCTAAGCTTGTCCATTGTGACTCACCTCTCCTTCCTGGGAGCTATTCGGTTTCATCACCTTTAGAATCTCTATAGAAGTCATTTACCAAAAACACCTCAAATTCTCTTTTCAACCAAAGGAAGCACATTTACAAGCTACACTTAGAATGTTCCAGTATTTAAAAGGGACTCTAGGAAGAGGAATTTTGTTCAAAAGAATTAAGAATGCTAGTCTTGAGGCATATACAGATGTTGATTATGCAGGTTCAATTGTGGATAGGAGGTCAATTACTAGATATTGTACCTTTCTTGGTGGAAATCTAGTAACTTGGAAGAGAGAAAACAAAGTGTGGTAGCTAGATCTAGTGTTGAAGAATAATTTCGAGCAATGCAAGGAATATGTGAATTTTATGGCTAAAGATTATATTGGAAGACTTAAGGATAAAGTGGGATGAACCTATGAGGTTATATTGCGATAATAAATCTCCAATTAGTATAGCCCACAATCCAGTACAGCATGATAGAACCAAACATAGTGTGGTGGATAGACATTTTATCAAAAAAAAGTTTGACCGTGGTTTGATTTGCAAGCTATAAGTGTCCATTCAAGGTCAACTTGCAGACATATTCACCAAGGGGCTGAGCGGCAATAATTTTGAAAGGGAATGGAAAACACTTATTCACCGGCTTGAGGAAGAGTTTTAAAATATATTTTAGGAAACTTTAGATATTGTTCTCATTATTTAATTTGTTATATTTTCAGTGTCTTGCTATTATTACTACTATAACAATCCCACAATTCCAGAGATTTGTTCCGTATAATAGGCTGCTTTTATTTCCTAAAATATTCAATAAGCTCCTGTATATATATCCAATGTATGTAAGGAAACAAATAATAAGAAATATATTATTTCTCCTAAATTTAATACTTTTGACAAAAATTTCAACAGTGACTGACATTCTTATCCATAAGTGCCAATAAGATTAGGAATTAGGATATATGAAACAACCATTAAATATTTTGTTCGACTTTTTCATTTCATAGAATGATGGATAAATAAAATTGAAGAGCTGAAATACATCAGGAAAAAAAAGGTTAAAAATAATTGTTGCCTATTTCCATAATGAGTGGCAGCTAAATTCCATGGCACTTTTCACAACTTAAAGTAGCAGACATCACGATACCTCACTAATATACTTGGAGTAGCTATCTTCAACTGGGTATTTTTCACTCGCATAAAACAGCATGTGTTCTGTCAACCAAAAACAAGGAAATAACCAGAATAAAATTCTTGAAATAAATTTCATTTCAAACAAAAAAAAAAAAAAAACAGGTAAACTGTCAGCACCCACCCATTAGCCATTAAAATATAATTCTTGGTATAAATAATAAAGTCCAGATGCTAGAATCTAGTATCTTATTTTTCTCTATTCCTAGCAGCAATGCATAACGTTCTATATCTCAAAGTATGAACCCAAAGTGCTCCAACTACTATCTCCTCTTTTTGATGTCTACACTCTATCCTATCCTCTTATCAAATATATGGATTGCTTAACGTGTTTCCCACTATCACAAAAGGTCCCATTCAAATCCTCTATCTCATTTCCCTCTCCTGTAATACAATACTGGTTATGCCAGTTTCAAATAAATTGTCGCAGTTTCATCACGTTCCCAAACAAATATGGCCGATGTCGCCAAAATTGCGGTAGCGGAAACAAAAAGGCCTTAACATTGAGGCCAAAATCATGCTCATGGACCAGTTTTAAAACCATTATAAAATACAATTGCATTGTCAAACTTCAAACAAGGAATCTTCTTCAGATTCGTAACACATCGAACAGAATCCTACACAATTCGAAACCTATACGCGACAATCAAAGCAGGAAAAGGAAAAAATACCGAGGAAATGGGCGAGGCCTTCGAGGCCAGCAGGATCACTGAAGTAACCGACGCCAACGTTCATGGAAGCAGCACACTGCAATGAAAAAATATCGAATCACAGAAACGAAAAAATCGTGAAGTGAGCGAGTGAATTTATACTGAAAAAAGAGAATCTGACCCTATCGGAATCAGAATCAGAGATCGAAGAGGAAGTCGACCTTATCGGTAACGGGATCGCTAATGAGGAGCACTTGGAGCGAGTTGCTAAGCACGACTCTTCTGTAATCCCTCTTGTCGATGCGAGCCTTCACGATTTCCACGTCGTCCTTCACAGCCATTTTCTCCCTCGCTCTGATTACAACCCTAACTCGTTCTTGTTCAGACTCGGTGGCGATGGAAGGTAATGATTGCGTTTTTCTGTTATGTTCCTTGCGCTCGAAACTCGAATTGAGAAGAGTGCTGCGGAAGATTGATATTTCTTGGTGACAAGTAAAAGTAAGGAAAGACGACGACGAAGACTCTATTTTTGTACTGGTAACTGAGTTGGTTCAGTGTATTTTGTAATTTGATAAAAGAATATAAATGAAAATTAGATAAAATACAAATCCATAAAGTTTGTTAAAATAGAGAATAAAAACACATAAAAGATTAAATAATTACTACGATAAAAGAATGTTTTTAATTTGAGTAAAAAGTATGTTAATTTAAATATTAAAAAGTAGGACACGATAGAAAACAATAGTGATCATAGACGGTCTATTGTTTAGATTAATTATGTTCAAGACCATTAATTACATTATAAATGATTGTTTGAAAATCTTAATGAAATATAACAACAATAGTGGACAATTTAGATAAAAACAAAATTAGAAATCAGCATTATTGCGGCGGCTGGCTGACAAGATTCATGCTGATTGTGTTAGTGGAAGAAAATGAACTTGTCGTTTGTGAATTATATTCGGTCAATCTTAGTTACAAAAGGTATAAATATAAAAGAAAATAAGCACAAAAATAATTATTATAAATGTAAAGCCTAAACGTATTTTATAATGTTAGAAATGGATAAGTTATTTTCATGTTACACATTTTATCATAAGTTTTTATTTTTTCATTATTGATAAGTTTATTTAGATTAATATAATAAATGACAAATTAATATAACTAGAAGATGAGATTATTTGGTTATATTTAAGATATATAATGACAAATTTTAAGCTAGTAAATATACATATATGATTATATGGTTAATATTTCTAGGTCACATATACATTATTTAAATGTATTTGGGTTATTATTTATTTAGTTAAAATTATAACGTGAGTTTGTTAGTAAAGTTTTTTTTTTTTCAATTTGCAAGAATTTTTAACCTTTTGCAAATTAATCTGCAAGAGTTTTTAAAATTAGACGAATTGACTTAAATTAAAAATCAAGCCGAACAAACTTAATTCAAAGGTGAAGTTAATAAGTTTTAAAACAAAATTAATTTAATTTATCCAATGAAAAAAATTGAAATTCAAGATATATCAATTACTTTATCTAAAATAAATCATAAAAATGAAGATAATTTATTGTAATATAATTCAAATCTCATATATTTTAATTTTCAATTTTTTGAAATTGTTAAAATTTCCATATCCGTAAAACAACTTACTTTTTACAAAATTATGCAACAAACTTTTAGAAGAGAAAGATAAAGAATTTAATTTGATCTTTATTGTGATCATCCTTTCTCGTTTTTTTACGGTGTATTGAAAAACATTTTCAAGAATATACCTTTTAAAATTGTATAAGAGTGATAAAGAGTTACATATATACCATTAAATATTTTTTAAAATATCTATTACCCAACAACACATGAAGGCATTCTAAATTGAAATGGCCCCAACTAATTTTCTCGAGAAAAAAAAATGAAAAACCATAAAACAATGAACACTATGAAAAATACCTTAATAAAAGAAAAAAATAAAGAAAATAAGGGTCTTGGAACTACGTCTTGCTCTTCCTATAATTCTTCAGGCTCCTCTAGTTCATCAATCATAATGATTTTTATGTGTGATATTTTGGACCAAAGCTCCCCAACATGGGGTTGATACTTTTTACATAACTTAGGACAACTTCCAATTTTCAAACTTTCAAGTGCAGTGAGGTGGTCGATGTTATCAGGGAGAGATACCAAATTTGGGCAATCTATTAAACGAAGTGCTTTCAGACCAGTCAGAGTTGTCAGCCACTCTGGAAAAGTTTCAATATTGGGGCAATCTAAAACAAGCAAGTACTGTAAGGAGTTGGCAGCTTCCTGAAGCCATTCAGGCAAGGCCACCAACTGTGATAATCTTGAAAATGCAACAACTTTTAACTTCAGCTTGGGGCTTTCTTTTTCATGGTGGCTCTTCCACAGTTGCAAGTCCAAATTACCGCAGCCACCAACAAACAATGTTTCCAATTGAGGAAAATTTTGACTATCCAGCGACAAAGACTTTAGACTCGGACAGTCGAAAACATTCAATGTTTTAAGAGCAGGGAATTTCACCCCTCCGAAGATGGACTCCACATTATGGCATGATTTAATGGACATTATTTCAAGCGAGCCCAAACTGGCAATCTCCTTGTTAGGAAAAACAGATTGCCTTGTGCTAAAGTTAAAATAACGAAGACTGATCAGTTTCCTTAATTTTTTGGGCAATGCTTCAAGCTCCATGCATCCGTCAAGCTTCAACACTTGCAAACTTTGGAGCTTGCAAATAGACTCGGGGAGTCTCTTAATGTTGTCATTGTAGCCTAAGTCCAAATATCTCAGATGTTTCAACTTAGAAAAGTTACGGGGCAAAGTCTCAATTGTCGAAGACCGTAAATCCAAAACTCGCAAGTATTTGAACTTTGACAGACAAGTGTTGAGTACCTCTGGAAACAGTATGGTTCTCAAAGCTACCAATTTTTTGGTGAATAAATTACCAAACAAATTGCTTTCAGCAAAAGATAGATGCCGAACATTATCTGGAATATATTTGATGTTGGAACTTAAATGTACACACTCATCCTTTGAAACAAAGAGAGCGAGATCATGCACCAAATCATGTATTCTAAATTTATAAGTAGTGCCAAACTTTACAAAATCTTGAAGAAAAGATCTTGACTGAAGTTCATCCAAATATTGATTGGTCACATATTCAAGTGTCCTGTTCTTTTCTGGTAATGCAATGAGTCCAAGTGCCCCCCAAAGCGAAGTCATTTCATAACTATTGAATACATAATCCTTTGGGTAAAGGGAAAACAATGCAAAACATTGCCTCAAATAGGACGGCAAAAGATCATAACTCAGTTTAAGGGCAGGTAAAATGTCATCATTTTTCTGAGGCAAATTCCAAATTTCATTATGACTCACATATTCCCATTCACTAGCCTCAAATTTGGAGAATAGTAAACTACCTAATGTTCTCACAGCCAAAGGAACCCCTCTGCATTTTTTCACAATTTGTCTCCCAAGGTTTATTAAGTGAGGATGTTTTTCCTCCTCTCCTTCTTTAAATGCCCACTTGACAAATAGAGACAATGAGTCCTCCTCAGAAAGACCTTCTAAATTGTGAGAGGGCAGTGTGCCCATCATGGAAGCAATTGAATGACTACGTGTGGTCACAAGGATTTTACTTCCTGCTGCACTTAATTGGATTAAATTCCTCAGCTCAACCCATTTAACACGGTTTTCGTTCCATACGTCATCCAAGACAAGTAGAAACTTTTGACCGAAAAGTTTGTTTGTGAGTTGATTTTGCAATTGCTCCAGATCCAACGTCTTCCATTTGTGTTGTCGAGAAGGAGCATCTGCAGAAGCTAGATCACTGGCAGAATTGATGATTTTGATTATCAGTTGCTTGATATCAAATTCGTCAGAAACACAAACCCACATTCTCAATGGGAAGCACTCCCGGATCTTGTTATCATTAAATACAAACTTTGCAAGGGTAGTCTTTCCCAAGCCTCCAATCCCCACAATGGGGATAACAGATAGACTAGTATCATCATCATTAGGATTCTGCTGCATCAAAAGCTCTATGATCTTTTGTTTGTCGTTTTTCCTTCCTATCACATCTAAATCACTCACACGGGAATGTGTCATATCTCTCCGATGAACAACACGTGTGTCAACATCAATTATTTGAAGAACAAACTTATGCCTATCAGATGCAATCTTGTCTAGTCTGTTGCTGATATCTTTAATTTGTTGAACCATTTGGTAACGAAAAAGAAGTGGATTAGAGGTTGAGAAGAAGTGACTTACCTTGTCTTTGGTGCTACCATGACCTTTGACCACTTTATTTCGTAGTGTTTCACACTCGAATTCATCCAAAACATCTTCGGCATCCAAGAAGATATTTTTGAGTTGAGTGAGCCATTCTCGCAGCTCATGATTGTGATCTTGCTTTTGTTGAGCATCTAACAGAACAGCCTTAACTAAAGAGAGAGTCTTTCTAAAGTGTCGGAGATTGTCGTATAAACCCACCAATCGAAAAGCTTCTTGAAAAGTATCAGAAGCAAGTTTTGCTACGAGTGAGTCTGCGATGCTGAAGAGAAATGATTCCGCCATACCTAAAATGCAAAAGGCAGGGATGAGATGGAAAGGAAAAAGTGTTCCTAAGTCAAGTCATGCCACTTGCTCTGCTACCACCGATTTTATTTTATTAAAAAGCAAGAAAACTAGTGATATCAGTCTACCTTTGCGGTTGTGTCCATAAATTTTAATAATATAATTTCCAGAAAATAGAATTGGTTAAACAAAAAGATTTTTTTTTTCATAAATGATAAAAATTAGTAATCATATTATATTTTGAAATTATACTTTTCCAAAGCAATTAAATACCTGGTTTTAGTTTTATCTAGTTGTAATTTAAACAAAAAAAATATGCCTAAGAAAGTTGTAATTGAACCTTCTGTCAAATAAATTTCTCTAGAAGCATTTAGCGGAATGGTAGAAAATAATTATGCCAAATCTTAATAAAATAAAAGATAAGATAGTCAACCATTTTTAGACGGGAAGTTTTAAAACCGGTCTAAAATGTTGGTTTACTATTCAAAAAAAATATGCGAAAAAATATATTTTTCAGTAAAAAGAGTTAGTTTTTATTTACCACTCTCAATATTTTACAATGCTACCCTAGACAAAGAAAAGGAGAAAAATAATTGTAGCTTTAGACAAATATAACTTCCACAAATTAATTTATATAATTTTTTATTTATACCAAATATTTTATGTATTGGGGAGAAATTCTTCAAACAGAATTAATTTTGAAAATTTATATATATTTTTAGATTAAATAATAGTTTGAGCAATATTACTCTCTTTCAGAACAATGGAGAGATAGTCACGGGTACATTTAGACAAGGTCTGCCCATAATTTTTACTAATGGAAGGTATATCAGATGGAATCATACTAACTTCGAGCTATCTTTACTAAAATAACCAGGTTGTCCGGGGAAAATAAGTGCACTGTTGCTATGACGAGGCTGACTTTGAAAAGCTTTAAAGATCATACAAAGATGATTATCTGTGCCATCAGTGGGTGTCTTACAGACTCGAGTATTGAACAATATATTATTGAACAATATATTATTGAAGAAAGTTATTAGTTTTATGTTTAAGAGTCTATTGTGTTGAAAATGATTTGGTTTTTTTAGTTTATGACTTTTACCCGTTTAGTCTGAAGTTCATGTCTCCCCAATGCTGAGTTTTTTTTTGTTTTGCTTAGGGGGCTAATAATTTACAATGCTTTCTTTATTTCTGTCGGTAATAATATTTTCTTGTATGTTCTATAAATACAGGGTTGGGAGAGATGATGCCTTTACAACTATGGGAAACAAACCATGGATCCAGAACGGAGGTTACTGAAGAAATTAAAAGTTGAGGATGCAGCATAAGCAAGTTTTTTTTTTTTCTCTTCTCTTATAGATATTCAGGTAATGTGACCATGCTACCTATTTTTTGAATTTTCTTTACCTGAGTATGTTTGTTTCTATATATTTGTCTAGAAACATTGAACTTCAAGAAAACTAGGGATCCGAATTTGACAAATAATTTAAGGGGAAAATCATCCATGCATTTCATACTTTAATCTATTTATGCATTAACATGTGAAATTGTTGATAACAAGTTTTTCCGAAAATACACTTTGTATTATGACTTACCATGTACGTACATAGATTATTTATAAGCTCTTTGACATGATCATTCAATTATATGTATTAATTATAATTACTATAATTAATGAACTTCATTACATGTTATAATCATTATTAGAAGTATTCTTAAAATCTCCTCAAACAATTAATATAACAATTTGTAATTATTCACATTTAAGTTTATTCAACCAAATTTCTTTTGTCTTTATCCTTCTTTTCCCTACATTTCGTTTTTGCAACGTCTATCCTGAACTTGCTTCTTTAATTAATAGTTGGATTTTTGGTAATTTATGGTTGTGATATTTCACCTATTATCTTTAATATCCAAAATATTCGGTAATTTATGGTTGATGTTGTACGCGATTTTTTACCGGTGAATAAAACTAAAATGACAAATACAACTTCTATTTTTTAACAAACTCCTAAATAAATACATACAAGAAATAACAAACTTCTTACAATGTTTTACCTATTAACAATACAATTTTATTAGCTTACCCCTCCTTGGGGCTGGTCCTCCACATCAGTGGCACCAAGAAGGACAAGTTCTTCTCAATCTTATCTGCTACTTCCTCAATCAATCTCTCTTTATCAGCACTAACTAAATTCTAGGCCTTGGAGAATTCATTATCGAACTCCTTGTATTCTTCTGCACCAAGCTCACAATAGGCCAGTATAAGGGTTCCTAGACCTGCATCAGCATATTCATACAAGTGCTCCATGGTTTTCTCTTCAAATTTCCTTCCATTCTTGGCAATTCTTTCAAACACGATGCTATGAAAACAATACTCAAGGTGGGTCGATAGGGTGAATCACAGGATAAATTTTGGAACTCATAACCATTTAAGGTTATAGGCAAGTTTATCACAAACTTGTCTGCACCTTTTGTAAAGAAGCAAAATCTTCCCTTCTTCATCTTCCACTATGACTGACATTCGCTTCCTTAAGCTATTGAATTCTAAAACATTGAGAAGCTTGTATTTCCTGCACATAGAAACCGATTAATGAAAATATGTATCATAAACGGGAGAAAATAAATCATGAAACATAGTAGATAGAAATAATAAATCAATTGGCTACAGAGCATTTTAGAAATATTAATACTGGGTAGGATTAATAAAGTGAAAACAACATCAAATAGAACGATTACGCAGAAAACTATGATGTAGACACAAATTAAATATTCTTTTTTTTTTGGTTATTTTAGATATTTGAAAATAGTACAAGTGTAAACTACAAAATCACCTACTCTATGAGCAGCTGCAATAAACTGGTCATGTGAAGATAACTATGCCAACTTCAGATAGTGAAAAATGCTATTTAAAGCTCTTTTTGTTGAAAAGTACTTACTGTTATCAGATGAAAAGTTAGTATCAAAGATCATGTGCACTCTTAAAGAGTAACTAGACTAAAGCTTTGCATATCGATATTCAAAGATAAAATGTAGTTGTAGCAATCAAATTGAAGAGTTATCACATAGACAAAACAATTGATAGCTTGAATGAAACAACTGACCTTTCACGTGATGGATTTGGTTTAAAATCCAATTTGAATGACTATTGATACAATGGAATGGGAACAATGACAAGGAATATAAAAAAGAACATTCGAAATCCAAGAAGAGGACACAGAGGTAAAGCAGAATTGGGAGATGGATCTAGAGTGGTTCAAGAAAGAAAAAAAAATGACACATGTTCTGTTAAATAAACTAACCTATAGCAACACACACCAAAATAATATTGTTTCTGATAATTTAATGTATTATAAATTGAATGCCACAAGCTATTTAAATAGCCGCAGTAGATAACAAACCGTGTACACAATAGAAACTGAAAAACAGAATTGTAAAACGAGCCTAGCTTCACTAGTTGTCTGGGCAAAAGGAAACTGACCCAATAACTAACTAAAATAGAAACAGACCCATTAAAGATCAGAAAACAAAATATTGCAACTGAAAAATAAAAGACACAAAATAAAATTCTCTCAAAATTACAAATAAACTCCTTTCTTAATTTAAGTTTATTTAACATATTCCCCTGTGCAGAGAAAATGATAGGATAACATAGATAACCCCATCGAAGGAATCCCTACGAGCCCAGTACCCAAAGCATGTACTGTAAGACCAAATCCGACTTATGTTTGCTCCAATATTAATCACTATATAGTAATTCAAAATCATGAAGAAATTTATTAGTTCCAATTCTCAGCTTTAACAAAAATATTGCATTTGCATCAATATTTAAAGGCAAAATACGTAGTAAAGTATATATAAATGAAAAAAGAGAATATATATATATATATATATATATATATATGGTTTGTTAGGTGAAAATTTTGTTTTCTTTACTTTAAAGTTTTGGAATTTAAACATCCTATGAATGTTCCCTGCAGATTGTTTCTCCTGGGTTTGAAGAAATATGGGAAAGGAGATTGGAGAAATATTTCTCGCAATTTTGTGATCTCTAGAACCCCAACACAAGTGGTTAGGCATGCTCACAAGTACTCCATAAGGCAACTTTCAGGAGGCAAAGACAAGAGAATGGCTAGCATACATGACATAACAACAGTGAATCTGACAAACAACCACAACTTCTTCAGAAGACACCAACAGATCCACCTCACCACATGTACTCTCACAGCAGCAGCAGCAGCAGCAGCCAAATTCTACTGCAAGCCCCATTAGTTCAATTAGTGAATCTCTAAGAATGCTATGCAACAATAAAGTGAATCCATGACAAGGGTCAATTAACGTTTCTGCGAAGTGATTTGTTCTAATAGACAAGGAGTTCACATGAGATTGGTAAGAAAAATTATTACTGGAAGAATCCATTTTGTAGTTGAGATGTAAAGTTTACAGTGATGTATGAGTTTATTTGAGAAACCACTTCCAGACAAAACTTGTTCAACTTGATTTGGAGATATGATTGTACCGAAAAGATAGTTTTAACAATAAACAAAACCATACAAGTATCTATGTCTAGTTGGCTACTAGTGAACTTCTTTGTTCCTCCACATTTGTGTTTTTTTTTTTTACTAAGATCGATCTGAGTTTATGTTTTAAGACATTGCACTCAATTTTATGTGACAAAGAATTGTATGAACTAGTTGTTTTTCTTTGTTCTCTCCTTTTTCACGTTAACATAATGTGCATGTAGTAATTCAAGAATCAGGTACTTCACGTGCTGTTGAGTTTGTTTATTGTTGATAAGTTTAAATGATTCCACTAGGAAAAATTATTTACATTGCCGTCACAGCTTGCCACCAAAACATTTATCTTCCCTTTCCTTCTTGCTTTTCAACCATATGGGCATCAATATCAAATTAACAAAATTCTAGTATGGTAACAATGTCAACTTTTAATGGGAGATATTATTGTCATATGCAAGATACAGTTGAAAATAAAGTTAAATGTTGGTAGGTACCATTGATTAAAAGTAATAGTTTAGAGTTTGACATAATACAAGAAAACACACTATGGGTTTTTTGAACTGACTTCCCCAAATAACACTTGCTGTTTAATTTAAAAATTTAGAGGATTCAAATCTTTTAGCAAAAATTGCATTTGGACATAAAAAAACAACTTTGGTAACTGCATCTCGTTTAGGGATGACAAAATATATTTGCCTTCGCGTGCGACAAATAGTTATTATCCACGAATATTTATTATTTGTGGATAATAGATAGCATGTATTTTAATATTCACTTGAATGCAGATATTATATTATTGGATCTGTAGATATATGTTACCTACGAAAAAAAAATAATAATTTAATTTATATTTTTTAAAAAAAAATTATTACTTTACAAAAGAGGAAAACTTTTCAATTAAAAATGACGTAACCTTGATTAAAAATCCAAATTATCCAATTGTTGGTTTCTCTCAAAAATTTTATTAAGAAATTTTCTTTTATAGTTTTAATTTGTTCGTAGTCTACTAAACATATAAATTAACTTAGTTTTAATTTGTTCTTAGTCTACTCATATTTTAATTTGTTTATCAATTAATATCACATTTTCAACAATTTTATCTTAGTTTTAAGATTTTTTTTTTTCTATAATCGATTATCAAGACTTTTTATTCAAATTTCAATATTAATAATCAATTACAGTTACTATAATCGATTATTAGTGAAATCATGGCTCATGCATCATTTTAATACGTTATATGTAATCGATTACCTGTAAGGTGGACGACTTCACCTTTTATCCTATAAAGAAGTGAAGTCGTACATTTGAAGTATATAGGGCTGCACACCTTACCCATTTACTTAAACTAAAAAAGTTGCCTGTATCGATTGTCTTGATCCGTAAAAAAGTGGAAAACCAAAAAAGAAAGAAGAATAACATAATTCCACAGGGTAGAGAAGTTGACTTTGAGACAAGAGTTTTGCGTTGTTCAGATCTGTGCTGTTTGGGTTGATGATGATGGCCGAATCATTTCTCTTCAGCATCGCCGACTCACTTGTAGCAAAGCTTGCGTCTCAGCTTTATGAAGAAGCTTCTCGGGTGATGGGTTTGTACCATCATCTGCAAGAGTTTACAAGCACTCTCTCATTAGTCAAAGCTGTGTTGCTGGATGCTGAGCAAAAGCAGGAGCACAACCATGAGCTGCGGGAATGGTTGAGGCAGCTCAAACGTGTCTTCTCCGATGCCCAAGATGTGCTGGATGAATTTGAGTGCCAAACGCTGCAAAATCAAGTTGTCAAAGCTTATGGTACCACCAAAACCAAGGTTGGTCGCTTCTTCTCAAGCTCTAATCCACTAGTTTTTCGTTATAAGATGGCTCAACAAATTAAAGATATCTGCAACCGACTAGACAAGGTTGCAGCTGATAGACATAAGTTTGGTCTACAAACAATTGATGTTGACACACGTGTTGTGCATCGGAGAGAGATGACACATTCACATGTGAGGGATTCAGATGTAATTGGAATGGAACATGACAAAGGAAAGATCATACATCTTTTGACGCAGAAGAATCCCATTGATATTGATAAAAATATCTCTGTTATCCCCATTGTGGGGATTGGAGGTTTAGGAAAGACTACACTTGCAAAGGTTGTGTTTAATGATGACAGGATAAGCGAGTGCTTCCCATTGAAGATGTGGGTGTGTGTTTCTGAAGACTTTGACATTAAGCAAATGATGGTCAGAATTATCAATTCTGCTAACGATTCTGCTTCACACTCTCATGCTTCTGATTTCCAACAGAATTTGAACATACTAGACATGGAGCAACTGCAAAAACAATTGAGAAACAAACTTGTTGGTAAAAAGTTCTTACTCGTCTTGGACGATGTATGGAATGAAGACCGCGTTAAATGGGTTGAGTTGAGGACTTTAATACAAGTAGGTGCTGCTGCAGGAAGTGCAGTTCTAGTGACTACTCGTAGTCACTCCATTGCATCCTTGATGGGCACGGTTTCCCCTCACATTTTACAAGGTCTTTCTTTGGAGGATTCAGTGTCTCTGTTTGTCAAATGGGCATTTAAAGAAGGAGAAGAGGAAAATTATCCTCATTTGATAAATATTGGCATAGATATTGTGAAAAAATGCAGCGGGGTTCCATTGGCAGTGAGAACTATAGGGAGTTTATTATTTTCCAAATTTGAAGCAAAGGAGTGGAAATATGTGAGAGACAGTGAAATTTGGAATTTGCCACAGAAAAAAGAGGATATTTTACCAACACTTAAATTAAGTTATGATCTTATGCCATCCTATTTGAGGCAATGCTTTGCTTTGTTTTCCCTTTACCCAAAGGATTACCTTTTCGTTAATTTAGAAGTAATTACGCTTTGGGGTGCACTAGGACTCCTTCGGTCTCTGAAAAAGAATATGACACAAGAAGATGTTGCCAATCAGTACTTGTATGAACTACAGTCAAGATCTTTTATTCAAGATTTTGTCAGCTATGGAACAGCTTATACATTTAAAATACATGATTTGGTGCATGATCTAGCCCTGTTTGTTGCAAAAGATGAGTGTCTACTTGTAAATCCCGGCATTCGAAGTATACCTGAGAGTATTCGTCATCTGTCATTTGTTGAAAACGATTTGGATGGCAATTCAATCAGTTCAAAATCAGTAGGTGTGAGAACCATTCTCTTTCCTAAGGCTGGTGTGGGTGCCAAGAGTGAAGCTTTCTTTACATTGGTTTCAAGGTACAAATACTTGCATATTTTGGATTTAAGTTATTCTTCAGTTGAAACTTTGCCTGATTTCATTGGGAAGTTAAAACATTTGAGATCTCTCTGTCTTCATAATAATAAGAAAATCAGGGGACTCCCTGATTCTATTTGTGAGCTTCAAAGTTTGCAAGAGTTGGACCTTGGTGGATGCATGGAGCTGGAAGCGTTACCCAAAGGATTAAGAAAATTGATCAGTCTTCAAGATTTTGTCATAACCACAAAGCAAGCTGTTTTGCCCGAGAATGACATTGCAAACTTGAGCTCTCTTCAGTATTTGACTATTGAATGTTGTGATAATGTGGAGTCTTTATTCTCAGGGATAGAACTTCCTTATCTGAAAGGATTGAGTGTTATTAGCTGTAAGAGACTAGAGTCTGTGCCATTTGACAGTAAGCATTTTCCTGCAATAGAGACATTGTGTATTGGGAACTGTGACAAAATAGAATTGTCCAAGGGTCATGAAGGCCAGAAGTTCTTCTTAAAGTTAAAAACAATACAGTTTCTTTCACTGCCACAGATACGGACATTGCCTCATTGGCTTCAAGGATCTATTAAAACACTGCTATGCTTGAGACTAGATCACTGCCGCAATCTTGAGGTGCTTCCCGATTGGCTGCCAATGCTAACTTGTTTGAAAGCACTTGACATCAAAGGTTGCCCGAAATTGCGTTCTCTGCCAGATGGCATCAATTGCCTCGCTGCCCTTGAACGTTTGGAAATCATTGTCCATCCTGAATTATTCAGAAAACTCACGCTGCAAGTCAGAGAGCATTGGGACCAAATGTCACACATCAAACGAATTAGCATTCTTGAAAGTAAATAGAAGAGGAAGTGGAAAGTTTCAACTACCTTGATAAATGTTGAAGGCCTTTCCTTTTTTTTTCTCTGTAATGCAGATTGTTTTTCTAAAGCATTTTTTAGTTGTGTTTTGATTTCTGTTTCATGTTGTTCCTTAAAACCATGGATCGCACAATGGGTGATTGCTTGGTGTAGACCATAATGATGATATCTCTTCTATGTTACTCTTTCCTTTTTCTTGTATAGAAATTTGGACTTTGATGGATGAGCGGTTCATTTTAGAACCTCCAAGTGCGTGACAGCTGTTGAAAATCTCGTAATCTTGTGAATTTTTTCCTTTATGATCCATCTTTCATTTATATTCACCTGCCAGTGACAATCGAATTATAAATTTAAGAATCTTAAACTGTTGCAAATTACATGTTGAATTAGAACCCCAGCATGGAATATAAAAGAGGAATTTAAGTTACCAATCCACAAACAGGGTATAAAAAATTAGAAACTTGTGGTAATAAATGTTATTGTTGAAATGCCTTGAATTTCTACGTTGTCCCTTTATTTTCTTTGTTTCATATGTTTCTTAGTTGTAATGGGGTTTAAAGGGGCGGTGACCTTTTTATCCTTTTATAAGGTTAAAAGGCATCTGTTTCAGTTATCTCTCTCATTATTCAGAAATAACAAACTCTCGAACTGTGGTGGATGTAGGTCACTTTGACTGAACCACATAAATTTTTGTGTCATTTTCTTTCTCTTAATCTCTTCCTTTTCATATTGTCATAACAATTGGTATCACGAGCTCTAGGTTACGCTAGGGCCTGCTCTAGAGAAACGCAATGTCTTTGTATAAATTTGATATTGATAAATTCAATGGATCGAATTATTTCACTGTGTGCAAAATTGAAGATGAAGGCGGTTCTGGTGTATCAGGGGTGCGCTGCAGCACTAGAGAGTGAAGATAAATTACCTGCGACTATGAGAGATAATGCGAAGAACGAGATGTTGGAAACAGCCCACACTTTGATTCTCTTGAGTTTGACTGACAAGGTTCTACGAGAGGTGGGTGAAGAGACAACGCTTGCAGGGATGTGGACGATGTTGGGAGATAAATTCCAGAAAAAATCCCTAACCATTCAGTTGTATCACGTCTCTATACTTTGCAGATGTCTGAGAATATATCTGTGAGAGATCATCTTGATAATTTTAATCGAATTATCTTGGATCTACAGAGTATTGGAGTTAAAATTGATGATGAGGATCAAACTATTATTTTATTATGTTCTCTATCGAAATCATATGTTGGTGTATGTTTCGTGGTGGCATACAGCTTGCCGAAATCATACCGCTTGTGACGTACAGTGATGCTGATTGGGAGGTTGTCTAGATACTCATCGATATGCTATAGGTTAGTGTATGTTTTTCTATGGTGCCTTGTTCTTGGAAATGTAAGAAGCAAAATCGTGTTTCTAAATATTCTACCGAGGTTAAATATAGTTCAACCTCATCTGAAGTTGTGTGGTTACATGGTCTTTTGGAGCAGTTTGGATTTTCTCAACCTACATCCACACCTATTCATGCCAATAATACTAGTGCTATTCAAGATGGCTACAAATCTAGTGTTTCATGAATGTACAAAGCATATTGAAATAGATTATCATTATATTTGAGAAGCCTTGACCAACATTGTCATCTCTCTACCTTACATGGTTAATATATTTACCAAAGCCTTGTATAGACAGTGTCATCAATTTCTTATTGACAAATTGTGGCTGATTGACTTACCAGCATCAATTTGAAGGGAATGTTAATGTATTTTATTATGTCTTTATAAGTCTTTATAAATCAGCAATTACTTTCTATAAATAGCAAATTTCCTATAATTCCTTCTTTATTGCATATCTTTTGCAATCTCCAATATTAATGTAAAAATATTCTATGCTACCTATTTAAGAAAAGAGGGTTGCTGAATACTAACAATTATAAGCAAAGAAATCTCTTATATACTTTCTCTTGTCTTAAATGCCATCCAATTTGAGGCAATGCTTTGCTTTGTTCAACCTTTACCCATGTGGCTATGCATTTGATAGTTTTGATGTTACATCACTTTGGGGTGCATTTGGTCTCCTTCCATCACCAAACAGAAATCAAATATTGAAACACGGTGCAAATCAATATGTGCGAACTATTTTCAAGATCTTTTCTGCAGGATGCTGTTGACTACGGCATTGGATTTTCCTTTAGAATACATGAGTTGGTGCATGATATGGCACGCTATTTGGGAAAAGACTCTATAATTGTTAGATACACCTTTGTATTTAGACCAGAACAATGTCCAGCATCTATCTTTTCCTGAAAATGTTGGAATTCAAAATTTTCCAGTCCACAAATTTGTTTGTGCGAGAACCATACTATTTCCTACCCCAGGAATTGGAGCCAACAGTGAAGTTTTTTTTCTTGAATGCGTTTCACGATGAAACAGCTTGCGATTTTTAGATTTAAGTGATTCTGTGTATAAAACTTTGCCTCCTTACATTGGCAAGTTGAAACATTTAAGATATCTCAGTCTTGAGAATAATAAAAGCTTAAAGAGACTTCCTGATTCTCTTTGCAACCTGCTAAAGTTGGAAGTTTTGATACTTAGTGGATGTAAGAGCATGTAGCACTGCCTAAAGGTTTAAGAAAAATTATCAGTCTTCAACATTTGGAGATAACCACAAAGCAACGTGTTTTTCCAGAGGATGATGAGATTGCAAACTTGAGTTCTCTTCAGACTCTCAGAATCGAATTTTGCAACAATGTGGAATCTTTATTTGAAGGGATCAAACTCCCTACTCTTAAAGTGTTGTGTATTACTGGTTGCCAGAGTCTAAAGTCATTGCCCCAGTTATTGACCTTGCCTCACTGGCTTCAAGGTTCCACTGATACATTGCAGTACTTGTTAATTTCAAGCTGCAACAATCTTGTGGGGCTTCCTCAGTGGCTATCTGCTACAACTTGTATGAAAACACTGTGTCACAAGCTGTCCTAATATGTTGTCTCTCCATGATTTCATCCATCACCTACCCACCTTTGAAGGATTGGAAATTGAAGGTAATCTCGAATCGTGCCAATACTTAACCTTTGATGAACCAGAAGAAGTGGAGGAAAGGATAGAAGAATTGGAGTAAGGAAAAAGTAGTGGTAAGCTTTAAAACAGTCACAAAAACTGGTTTTCCTATGTTTTGGGTTTACATCATGTATGTTGTTTTTTTTTAGGGCCTTTTAATCTTCTGGTAATGCCTGAACTTTCATTATTTCTTTTGAATTGAACAGAGAATGGAGCAGAGAATTCAGATAGCCCACCTCCAACAAGGTGAACTATTCTTTTGCTGGCTATGTGCTTAAAGTAGTTACTGTGTTTAATTCGTTATTCGATTTGTTTGGTTCTGATATTCAGCACTAAGTAGCATAATTTCGGTACTAATAGTTTTGTGCAAGGTGTGACAGATTACAAATGACTGTTTAATCAATGTTATGTAGTAAAATATTTATTACAATATCTTAGATATTATATTTATTACATAAACTATCTTAAACGGTTAAGATATTTATAAGTAACTAACCACATTTTTAGGTAAGGTGGTTATTTTTATTTTGCTTATAAATACAATGACAAGGCAAAGTTCAGGTACGTTCTCTCTATGTTCTAGAGTCCCTAAATAATATTTCAGAGCAGTATCATAATTACTCTCTTGAGAGCTGAGGCTCCATAACTCAAATCTGACTTGAGCGTCGGAGTATCTTTGCAGGTACCTCCCCCTCCTTTGGAGAGTATGAACAACAACAATTGGAGAAGAGCAAGCATCCCAGACAGCTAGGACCAACAAAGACACACCGGACAACATTTACATCAAGATCAGAAACATTTTGGCGCCCACCGTGGGGCCGAGGACCATCCCACAGAAGCCACGAGAGGAGCCTCGGCCTTGACGAATCCCTTCTTCGGATAAAGCTACTGCCGCATCATCGCAAGGATTCTCCCCCGTGAGCCATTAATGCCACTGTAAACACCTTTGCGAAATTGTGCCCCTTTGCGGGTCAGACCCAGCGCAGAGAACGCCTCCAAATCAGGTCCATCCATCAGCCTCCGTCGCGCCACCGGACACCGCTGTCACAGGGGAATCATTAATTCATCCCCTTTGCCTCCCAAACACGGTCA
The DNA here is from genome assembly GCF_016808095.1 of Vigna angularis. Taxonomy (NCBI): domain Eukaryota; kingdom Viridiplantae; phylum Streptophyta; class Magnoliopsida; order Fabales; family Fabaceae; genus Vigna; species Vigna angularis. The sequence continues at coordinate 38,888,032 of NC_068971.1, forward strand.
CGCTGATCCTACGACAGTGGTGGAGACCACCCAACTCCTATCCACGATGCATCTCAACAAGAACAGCCCACACCAGCACCTTCATTGGCGCCACTCCTCAGATCCCAAAACGCGCAATCAAAACCAACCCCAATTCGAAAACTTCACAACCTCTACTCGCAAAAACAAAACGATCAAAACCACAATTCCAATCAATGAAAATCCAATTACACCAGAAATCCCTAATTTCCCAATTTCCACAAACCCCAATCCCCAAAATCGGAGAACAACGGGAACCCTAAACCCAAAGCTCAATGTCGCCGCCGCTTTTTCCAATCACGGCGTCGCTGCCCTCGCCATCTTCATGCATTCAAAATTGCGAGCTCTTCACACAGGAATCGAAACCCCCAAGATCAGAAACGACACTGAGAACAGAAAAACCCCAAACCGGGCCCTGTCCTGACCACACATCACCGTCGTGATTTAAGAGTCGCTGTCGCGCTCTTATCCTCTTCAGTGTCGCAGCGTTGGTTCCATCCTCCATCATCCCCAAACTCCATCAGGTGCAGCTCAAGCGACAACCACACCAGGGCCATCGCCATCAAATCGCCACGTCAAACCGTCTGTTACGGCTTCCGCGTCCTCCGCCGCGCCCATGCCTCTTGTGCAAACTCGATGTCACCGCCATCCATTGTGAACGCGGCAACTAACTTGGCCTGAACCCTATTTTTAAGGATTAGATACTGAACCGTCCGATCCGTCCGACACATAGACTCAACGATCCTCCAAGATCGCTCACTTTGTCAACCATTGGTGATAGACAGCACACGGTCGTCCACTACCGATCGCCCATTATGTCGACCACTGATGATAGACAGCATACGGTCGTCCACTACTGATCGCCCATTTTGTCGACCACTGATGGTAGACAACATACAGTCTTCCTTGACCGATCGCCATTTTTGTCGAACACTGATGCGACAGCACCTCGATCGCTCGTCCACTTAGTCGACCACTGGTGATCGACAACATACGGTCGTCCTTAACCGATCGTACGCTCATTTAGAGGAACGACAACGAGGCCATCAGTGACCATAAGCGCTGCAGCACTCGACCGAACGACAGCGAGGCCGGACGACCAAATTTCTCGCCGTTCGCCCTCACAAATATTTTGGTCATCCGACCTCACCGTTCGACCTCCCTGGCGATCAACCATTCGGCGCACTCCAAGGTCGTCCACCTTGGTCGACAGCAAGACCGAGTGTCGACCGTGACCGATCGACAAAACCTTCCTCATCATCGTTCGACAATGTCCAGATCGACCATCAAGAACGAGCCGCACTCCACGGTCGTCCATCTAGGTCGACCGACAAGGACGAGTGTATATCACGACCATTCCGTGGCCACGAGCGAACCACTACCCGTCCGGCCGGCCTCACCTTTTGTCGGTTCTTCATTCTCAAATACTCCAGCATGCGGACGCTCGGCTCAATCAGCGTTCGGTCATTCCACCAAAATGATGCTCGATTAGTGAGCGTCCCCGACGTTCGTCCACTCGGTCTCCAACGTTCGGCCACCCGCCTCAATAACGTTCGTCCACTCGGTCCCCAACGTTCGGCCATCATTGGCCTCAACCATTCGGCCACCCGCCTCAATAACGTTCGTCCACTCGGTCCCCAACGTTCGGCCATCCGTGGCCTCAACCATTCGGCCACCCGCCTCAATAACGTTCGCCAATCCTCTCTGACGTTCGGCAGCTTGGCCTCAACCGTTTGGCCACCCATCTCAATGACGTCCGGACACTTGGACTCAACCGTTCAACCATCCGTCTCATCGGCGTTCGGCAGCTTGGCCTTGACCGTTCGGCTTTTCTTATTGACGTTCGGTCTCTAGCGCTCGGTCATGCACGATCTCAACACTCAATCGTTCGGTCATTCGGTCTCACCGTCGTTCGGCAATATTCAGCATCAAGCGTCCAGCCGGCGTCCTTAATAACGTTCGTCCGCTCGCCCTCAAATCGTTCGGTCATCCATGGCCTCGAACACTCCATCATTCGGTGATTCGGATCCACAAGCGTTCACCCATTCGACTAACCTGATGCTCGCCCATTGGTCCTCAATGACGTTCGGCGTCTTGGCCTCAACCGTTCGGTCAACAACTCTCATTGACGTTCGGAAAAAATCAGCCTGAAGCGTTTCAGCATTTGTTCTGACGGCCGTTCGGCCTAAAGCGTTCGGCATTTCGCTCACCATTGACGTTCGGTCTCTACCGCTCGACCATACATCTACACGAGCACTCAAGCCTTGGCCCATTCGACCCCACTGATGATCAGCCAGTCGGACTCAAATAACGTTCGTCCGCTTGCCTCAGTTGTTCAGCTGTAGGTCTCAATGATGTTGGGCCGCCTGGCCACCACCCTTTCGCCTCAGTCGTTCGGCGATTTGCGTCTCAAGCATTCCAGCATTCGTTTTCACGAACGCTCGACCTAAAGCGTCCAGCACTCAGCCTCCCTGACGTTCGACAACTTGGCCTCTACGGCTCGACCATCTATCGACACGCCCGCTCCACCATGTGATCCTATTGACGTTCGACCGCCAGGTTTAAAACGCTTTATATTTTTATATATTGTATATCTTATGCAGGTCACATTAGACGGTCAACCGAAAACCGAGCGTTCTAAGGGATCCAGTCCCTCTGGTAGTTGTTCGCCCAAGAACACCCAGAACATCAACCGCTCGACAATCCATGTCCACGAGCGTTCTACGGGATACACTCCCTCTGGTAGTTGTTCGCCCAAGAACACCCAGAACATCAACCGCTCGACAATCCATGTCCACGAGCGTTCTACAGGATACACTCCCTTTGGTAGTGTTCGCTCCAGAACACCCAGAACATCAACCCCTCGACAATCCATGTCCACGAGCGTTCTACGGGATACACTCCCTCTAGTAGTTGTTCGCCCAAGAACACCCAGAACATCAACCGCTCGACAATCCATGTACGAGCGTTCAAACAGTCGGCCATTCGGTCTCAAAGGTGTTCACCCTTTGATTTCAAGCGCTCGACAATGCACAACCACGAGCGTTCAAGCAGTCGGCCGTTCGGCCTCAAAGGTGTTCACTCTTTGATTTCAAGCGCTCGACAATGCACAACCACGAGCGTTCAAGCAGTCGGCCGTTCGGCTTCAAAGGTGTTCGCCCTTTGGTTTCAACCGCTCGACAACTCTTGTGTACGAGCGTTCAAGCAGTCGGTCGTTCGGCCTCTCTTTGGTTTCAACCGCTCGACAACTCTTTTGTACGAGCGTTCAAACAGTCGGTGGTTCGGCGTCCAAGGTATTCGCACTTTGATTTAAACCACTCGGCCATACATAGCCACGAGCGTTCAAGTATTCGGCCGTTCGACGCCATTAATGTTGTCCATTCGGCCTCAATGACGTTCGTCCGATTGGCTTCAATCATTCGGCCTCACATGCCACTCGACCTCTACCGTCCGTGGCCTCAAGCATTCAGCTTCTATGACCTTCGGCTATACAGCCTCTACCGCTCGGCCATCCAGGTCCTCACGTTCGGCCTCACTCGTTCCCGCTTTTTTGTCGTTCGGCTTCACATCTTTTCGGTCCTTCAAACTCAACCGCGCGGTCATCCTTGGTTTGAAACGTTCAGACCACAGCGAATACAACCTCCCTCAAACTCATAAGTCCTATAGTTACCACGTCTGTAAAATGGAACCGTTAACTCGGACTTGGGGGGCATGTTATGTAGTAAGATATTTATTACAATATCTTAGATATTATATTTATTACATAAAATATCTTAAACGGTTAAGATATTTATAAGTAACTAACCACATTTTTAGGTAAGGTGGTTATTTTTATTTTGCTTATAAATACAATGACAAGGCAAAGTTCAGGTACGTTCTCTCTATGTTCTAGAGTCCCTAAATAATATTTCAGAGCAGTATCATAATCACTCTCTTGAGAGCTGAGGCTCCATAACTCAAATCTGACTTATTATGGCTACTGAGTTATTATGTACCGTTTGTAATGGTTATTAGTATTATGACAATCTTGTTGCTTATGGTTCTCTACGAAACTTTGACGTATTTGGTCTCAAAACTTTAAAAAATAATTGATATAATACATTTTAATCTAAATATTTTAAATTGTTTAAGTGTTAAATGTCTTTAATGTGTTATTTATATTATTTAAAATATTTTTGCTTTAAAAAACGCAATTGACATATAAATAAACTAACGTAATTGAATTAAAAAAATTATATTCATTTTAAGAACTAAAATATATTAAAATTTTCTTTCTCTTCCTTCCTTCATTTTTTTTTTGTATTTTTCCGTTTTTGCCAAAACTACTATCAACAAAGCATTGTTAACTCCCAAACAACCACCATAACAACCAGTTTATTTTCAAGATTCAAAATCACAGGAAACCATCACACGAAGGAGAAAGAAACCCATGCTAACTTTGTGTAGAGCTTTGTTCTCTGCAAGGTGAGATTATTACGTGATTCTCAAATCTAAGATAGAAAGGAGGAAAGAAAGACGTCATTGACATCGACTGCAGTGGTGGTGGGTTATAGTGGTTGCAGATTGCAGTGATGATGGCGAACAACGATGATAAGACTCTAGGTTGTAGTGGTTGTGAGTTGTAGTGGTGACAGAATGTTCAATCTGAGGAGCCTCTTGCGGTCTAAACTGCTCAAATGATACCTGTAAAAGGTATTCCGATTATAAAGTTAATAGGTAACTAAGATGAAAAAGCATTGGCTACCATGATGCATGTGTTATCTATATATACATATGTATATACATATGTATACATATATATACATATGTATACATATGTTATGTATACATATGTATACATATGTATATACATATGTATATATATATATATACATATATATATATATGTATATACATGTGTATATACATGTATATACATATATGTATATATATATATATACATATGTATATACATATGTATATATATATATACATATGTATATATATATATATACATATGTATCTGTATATATATACATATGTATCTGTATATATATATATAGGTTTGTCAGCGTATATAATAATATATTTATATATCATGGATTTTAAGTTTTAAGATTAAGGGTATTTGAATAATTTCATTCTTAAAACTAAAAAAAAAAGCAAGAAACCTCCAAACCCTTATTTATCTCTTTCATTCCTCTCAACCCTTTCTCTTTCATCTTTTTTACTCTAACATTTTCTCTGTCACCCTACTGTAGCCCCAAGTGAAAATATCAGAAACATTCGCCGCCATTAAACAATTTGCCTTTGTAAAAAGTTAAGTCATTAACATATTTGCCCTCAAGCAAAGGTTCATTCAAGATCTCTTCAATTTCATCATCTACAGATGTTGAATCATCATCTCTAAAAAACCCTCTAGGCCAATTACCAATTCTTTCTTATGTCATTATGCTTGTGAAAGTGAGATAAGACAAAAATTATAAAATGAAAACTCATTATAAAATTATTTATTTAAGAAATTGCCACAAGTGTTTCTGATTTTTTAGGCCAATTATCAATTTCTTTGGATGTCATTATGGTTGTGAAAATTAGATAAGACAAAAATTATAAAATGAAAACTCATTATAAAATCATTTTTTGTAAGAAATTATTTAATCGCGAGTGTTTCTGATTTTTTCCAAGCCAATTACCAATTCTTTCATATGTCATTATGCTTGTGAAAATTAAATAAAATTAGATAAGACAAAAATTATAAAATGAAAACTCATTATAAAATCATTTTTTGTAAGAAATTGTTTAACAGCGAGTGTTTCTGATTTTTTTTCAGTTGGAACTACGAGAGAGATGAAAGAGAAAGGGTTGAGAAGAATGAGAGAGGTGAGTAAGGGTTTGGGGGTTTCTTTTTTTTAATTTTGAGAATAAAAATTATTAAAATACCGTTAATCTTAAAACTTAGAATTCATGATATATAAGGGTATTTTTGTCTACTAAAACCCGGTACACATTGCTAAAATGTACCAACTGAAAAACAGCGTACGCATGTTAGCAAAAAAAAAAAAAAATATATATATATATATATATATATATATATATATATATATATATATATATATATATATGTATATGTATGTATATGTGTATATGTATGTATATGTGTATATGTATGTATATGTGTATATGTATGTATATGTGTATATGTATGTATATGTGTATATGTATGTATATGTGTATATGTATGTATATGTGTATATGTGTATATGTATGTATATGTGTATATGTATGTATATGTGTATATGTATGTATATGTGTATATGTATGTATATGTGTATATGTATGTATATGTGTATATGTATGTATATGTGTATATGTGTATATGTATGTATATGTGTATATGTATGTATATGTGTATATGTATGTATATGTGTATATGTATGTATATGTGTATATGTATGTATATGTGTATATGTATGTATATGTGTATATGTATGTATATGTGTATATGTATGTATATGTGTATATGTATGTATATGTGTATATGTATGTATATGTGTATATGTATGTATATGTGTATATGTATGTATCTATGTATATGTATATATGTACATATATATATACATATATATATATACATATATATATATATGTATGTATATATATATATATATATATGTATATATATATATACATACATATATATATATATATGTATATGTATGTATATGAAAGTTGTACCTTAGACTTTTATTTATATTAATTATTATGGGTTTTTACTTTTTGTTGATCTAATCACATATCAACGGTGCCTTAATCAATAATAGTAATGATTCGTGATTATATTCTTGTTAATCTAACCTTCATTTTGAAATCAATCAACCAACTTATTGACCAAAAGTGATCTATCCAAGAGATCGGCCAAAGGATGGTCGACTAAAAATGGTTGGCGAAAGGATGATCAACCAAATATGATCAATTTAGGGTTATTGGCTAAAGGTAATCAAATCAAATAAGTCGACCAAGGTTGTTGATCAAAATAGATTTGTCAAAGTGATAAACCAAAATAATCGATCAATAGCAATCAATACAATACACTTCCAAAATCATTTATCTTAAAATTTTAAAAATTGACAACATGATTAATCAATATCTATATATAAGAAAATAAATTCATATGTAATCTAAAATTTATTTTTAGATTACATAATTAAAAAAAATGTATAAATATTTATGGTATAATTTAAAATTAAAAGAAAGTAAAACATTAATTTCAATTATAAAAATATATTTTAAAACTAATAATTTTAATCTTAAATTATAAAATTCAAAATATAATATTTAATCTTTTTTAACGTTGAGATTGTTCAATTAAAAAAGGTCGTATCTTTCTATCCGAAATCTTTCCAAAAAAGAAATTGGATAAAAAATAATATACAGTTTTTTTTAAAATATATTAAACGTATAATTGTTATTATATTAATCTAGATTAAAAATTATATATATTAAACATTAATATTACAAATTATAAATTATTATCATCATAAAACTAATATTATTTTATAAATTAGATATTTCATTAATAAATATTGAAAAAATATTTTAAAATATTTATCGAGCATACATATATAACTCAAATTAAAATATCGGTATATAATAGATAGAGAGTGATAACTTTCTGGAAAAAATTTCCGGATTGTTTATTGTATTTTAAAAAGTAAATTCCAGAAGTGATAGAAAAATGATTGAGTACTGGAAGAAATTTGATAGGGTGCATGAAGTGATAACCGAAGATAATTTTGACAAAAATGAACGTGCGTTTGGATAAGATTTAAACTCACCAATTTCAAACAAATGCACAATTTGTAAAAACATATTTTCTTGTTTCTCTACTAGGCATAGTGATGGGACAAATCGAAAACAAACACATAATCAGTTTGCTTTGAGTTGTAAATTATTGAACTAACCTTATCCTATGCAAGAATAGGTTGTGTGTAGGATATAGGTTGCATCAGGTAACTTCATTTTCTTGACGTATTCATATTATTAGATTCCAAAAATATTACTTTTAAATTATTAATTTATTTAATTGGATTAAAATATAAATATTAATTAAAACAAATGAATATTTCATTTCAAAAGCATATTAATATTTTCGCTGCAAAAGTAAACTTAAAACAAAGATTAAATCATTCTAATAATTAGTTTTTAAAATTTCTGCATGTAAAGTAGTCCTAATTTAAGTTTGAAGGTTTTTTAAATTTATGCATGTAAAGTATTCTTAATTTAGGTTTGAAGGGTACAGCACTACAACGCATTTAGGAATACTGTTAAAAAAGCTGCAGTAATTACTAACAATTTTTTTAAAAACTGTTATAATTTTATTGCGATTTTAGACTAAACCGTTGGAAATTATTCGAAATTTTCAAAACCGTCGAAAAATAACTTCTCCTAAAATATGTTATTTTTGTAGTGTAGTTGTTCAGATGTTTTTTTTAATAGGAAAGTTTCAAATTTGTAAAACTCACTTATCTTACATAGTAATTATGGTTGTCCATGTTAGATAGAAATGGGTATTTAGGTAAAAGTTTGCAGACCACCCATGTAACCCGGAATGTGTCAAGATGTGACTTTGTATTTTTAAGCTCAAAATTAAATGTGGATTTCAAAAAATGGTTTGTATTACTTGTATAATGAAGATGAAATAAAAAGTAATTGGTGAATGATTTTGATGTACGTCTTTTTATGTGATTATTTTATATTTTATTATGTAATTTAATGTTTAACTTTGTATTTAAATTTAAAATTTTATTTTAAGACATTTTAATTTAAGGAACGTTTAAAAAGTGCTTTAAGTATATTCAGTTTTTGTTAATTATATTTTTTGTGAATGTAGATAAGTCTGTATAACCCGAAGATTAAGCGGAAGAGATATGATCTATTAAAATTAAAAACACATTTAAGATGCGGGTTATAGAATAGAGTTTAATTTAGGGTATTTCATTCTGTACCCGCATGATTTCGTCCTGCACCTCGATGAGATATTTGAAAGACAAAACTGCCACCTTGTTGTCATGCCGGTGCCACCTCGACGTGCTTCTCTATAGAACTCTTGAGTCTTACAAGACTGAATTACAAAATCCAGAAGTTATTTTAATTTTTAAATTACTATTTTAAATTATGTAGTTTAATATACATTTTTAAGTTTCAAACTGCAAATAAAAAGAAAACTTGAATATATTAATTTACTCCAATTTTTTAATTATAGCTCATTCTTCCTTAATTATTTTAAAACTTTAAAACATTACAAACGAGTTTGATCAATCTTGGTTTTACAAACTAACTTAACTAATTATATGACTTTTATCATTTTTGGTTTTACCTAGTCCAACTCATTAGATTGTTTAACTCCACTAAGTTAAATTAATAAATATTTTAATTTACTTTTGAATATACAAAACAAAAAAGTGTTTTTGTAAAACAGATAATGACTCTCTTAGAGATGATATATTTTCAATATAATGAATATTTAAAAACTTGTAATAAAGTTTTTCTTTTTCAAAAAGAAAGGCTAAACGACCTAAGCAGAGAATGTTGACAACGTAAAAGCAATAATGAATTTTGTTCTACTTTTCTCTTCACACCTCCTTATATAGGTTTCTTCAAAAAAGATTAGTTACTTTGACTTTCATGTAGGGTGGGTAGCCTTTAGGTACAAAGTCAGATGCTATGTTGTTTCTTATAAAGACAATTGTACTGCTTGTAGAGATACGTCAGACATAAAGCATTGAGAAAACATTCTCATAATATCTTCCTATATATCTCCTAACATTCTTCTAATCCAATGCATAACTTTTGAATAAAGCTATGTACTTTATGAACTGCACAGAAAAAGAGAGTACAACACAATAGATAATACATTATTATTTCGTATATGCGTTAAAAGAGTTACACATTCATAAGTGTTTAGGCATGATATGTGTATTAGCGTTTAGGCAAAATATGATTGGAGCAACATTTAACGTTTAGGATAGCGTTTACACATATAACATTCAATGTGTCTATCCTAGATGATTGATTTATAGACGTTATTTCGTTAGACAAATATGTTAAACTCCAAAACAAGATTTGCTTATACGATCTTGTTTTAACAAAAGGAATATTTTTAATGCAAAATATTATGGGTGGGAGTCACCGCATATTGGGTTCTAATCTTAAGTGTAACGACTAATCCTTTTACATATTGATAAAAAGAATTATTTAATATATTTAATAAAATTATTAGGTTTATCGGATCCAAATTAATAAACTATATTATAAAATTTATATCATGTGTTTAGTATGTCATCTTAGTGTCAAGTAAATTGAATAAGAGCTACATTAAAATTTATTTTAGTTTGATCGATTTAGTATGTCAAATTGATGGATCAAAGATGAAATAAAATGACCTAGTTCATTAGTTTTTTTTTTCTAATTAAAAATTAAAGTAAAAGATAATCTAAAAAATTAAATTTTTAAATATTAAATTTTAAAAAAATATAAATATGAAATATAATTTAAAAAAAAAATATGAATATGAAATAGTATTTTAACTTAAATCATTAATCATTAATTTGAATAGAATAATGAGGAGAAGCTAGTCGAGTAGAGAGGAGATGTTAATGAGAAATATGTTTTATAAATGGATGAATGGTTTTGAATAAATGAGATAGGGGTGTGGGGGGAAGTAGCTAAGAAAAATCCAAAAGGGAAAGCTTAGGTGAGAAAAGGAGAGAGAGAGAGAGAGACAAGAAATGATAGAAGGTTCATGATGCATGTCTACTAAAGGGAGAGCCTCGTCTCAATCACTACATTATGCTTTTTCATTGCTTTTCCATCTTAATCTCCCAATTCACTTTCTCTCACACCCATCATCCATGCACATGCATTTCCTACAATCATGTCTTTCCATTACATTCATTTTCTTCTTCTACTTATCATCAATGCATCATATCATACCATTTCTATTATAACACTCTCATTATTGCTACATCACACCCGTTTTACGAATAATCATACCCTTAATTTGCTTTCCGCTTCATTTTTATTTTCTTTTTTCACTTTTCTTCATAAAGCTACCCTTTTCAACTATTAAATAACTCCCAACTACTCCATGGAATATATACTACTATCATTTCACTAATGCAATTTTCATTCTAAATTCAACCCATGCTTTAGCCTTTAAATGCCACTCCTTCATTCTTATAATTGCAAATTTATTCAATGTCATACTTTTCACCATATCGTATATTACGTGTGTAGTCAATGTTGCTATAGTTGTTTCATGACTAATTCATACAACCTTTATTAAATTGTATATTCTATTTTGATTAAATGTGTTTAATTGAAGCTCGAATAACAAGCATATACTACTTTTACAAATCTAAAAGAAAATCAATCCGTAATTACTATACTAAGAAAATTTAATAAAATAGAAGTATTTAGTAATAACATATATATATATATATATATATATATATATATATATATATATATATATATACTTTAGTAATATTATAGTTTTGTAGTCTTTTGAAAAAAAATTGGTGTTTTATGAACAATATCTTAGGATACTTATCTTTCGAAAGACTATAAAATTTGTTATGTTTATATAATTATGTATGTTGAATCTTCTCTTAATGGTCAGTCTATTTTTATATAAAAAATATAAGTAGAAATGCCTTTTTTTTTATTGTTACATGTCATTTTTGAATCAACTTAATAGTTTTAGAATTTGTTATTACACTTGTCATTTTCATTTGTTGAAAAGTTACCATATGTAAAAAAATTTAGGATCAAATGAATTATTTATTTCCTACTTATAAATGAATATATATTATTGTTATCCTCTATTTTATATTGGTAATTTAATTTCTTCTTATATTGTTTTATTTATATGTTGAATATCTAAAATTTTGAAGAAAAACAAGTGATCCTTAGAATTGTTTTTGATTAAAAATCATTTCAATATATTAAATTGTTAGAATTATATTTTAATATGTTTATTTGTTCTATTTTTAATACATGGATTATGAGAGGATTCAGTAATTATAATTTAAAATATGGAGATAGATCTAGAAGGTCATTCTTAGAATTTGATATGTTCAAATTTACTTAATAGAATGCTCCTAAGGATGTATCTTAGATGTTTTAGGATTAGGTATAAAACATGGACTTGCACGCAAGTCTCCAAACTTATGGACTATAAGACTATGTTTTGTAAGACTAACATGTTAGCTACTAATTTATTTTAGTAACTTGAAAAACTAGTTCAACCAACACAAGAGTATTTGATGAGTACTTTAAAATAGCTTATTTTAGAAGCTTTTAAACTACTTCCATTAGTTTATAGATTGTAGCTAGTAGCTTATATATTATATATATTTTAATACATTTTCATCTTATTCTTAATTTTCTTTTGTTTATTATTACCTATCTCAACTATATTGAGATAACAATTATTCCACTTTTTTTTTATATATTTGATGGATATTTTTATTTTATGTATTTCAAAATTTAAAAAAAAAATTACAAATTGAAAAAAGTTATGGGAAAATTACACACCATAAAAAGAAAATTATGTAGCATTAATTTAAATTAAAAATTTAAAGAAAAAAATGTATAAAAACAAATAAAAATAAAGTTAATTCGTACTCGTTATATAATCTCATTTAAACAAAATAACTTCTCCAAATACAACAAAAGAAAGCACTTATAAATTTTTAAAAAATAAATAAAAATAATAAAATATTTAATAAGAATTCGATTATTTGAAAAAAAAATCTAAAATTACAATAACATAGTAATATATTTTTAGTTAGAAGCAAACATTTCATTTATATAATAAAAGTTATAGCTCATTTATGAACTAATTTAATTACTACACGTTTCTAATCCAACAAAACAGGGTACCAACTTAGATTCAAAGTTAAAATCTAATTTATTATCTGAAAGCTAACTTATTATTTATCAAGTAACTTTTCCATTCATTACTCTGTTTTTGAAAAAACAAAAGGGGTTGTTATAAGCAAGGTCCACAAAACTAATCAACCAGTCTATCCGATTAAAAATGCAATTTGATTAAAAAATATAATTCATTAAAAATAGTTTAACATCCTTAGAAGTTCAAGTAATTAAACTCTAGCCATATTTATAAGCGTAATTACATAAGATTAAAAAGTTATAATAAAGATGGATTTAAGTTTTGAAAATTGGAAGAAATCTTGGAGGGATTTGGGTAGGAAAAAAAGAAAAGTAATGAAATATGTTTTAAAAAATGTGTTAGGACGGAGAAGCATGATGTTGTCCTTGGCTTTTGTAAGAGAAAAGTTAATGAAGAGGGAAAGTTTGTCAAGGAAGAATATGAATTTTGCAACATTGTTTTAAAGTTTCTTTTGATATGATAATGTATAATGGTGGCCACCTTACTGTCATATGGACCTACCTGTCTCCAAGATGCCTCTACACCCTTGCCCATTGCTTTGGTCCCACTCACCATATCAAATTTTTTCATTTAATCTTCTCTTTTCTTTTACCCCTTCAAACTCTCACTTCCTACTTTTCAATACTAATGAAAAATCAACATTTATATCAAAATTTATCATATTTCTAATAGATTTTTAGAAAATATTCAATATTATTTGTGGGTATTATTTTATAAGGTGTTTAATTTTTTTTATTTAATGTAAATTTTTGGATTTATTTTTAAATTCACAACAATCTCTTTTTCACATATATGTTTCTTTATATTAATACTTTTCTATCGTGAAAAACATTAATAATAAAAATACCATTTTACATGTATTATTTATTATAATAAGACATGTTTGTCTTTGATTCGATAGTTATTAAAACAAATATTTGACTCCGACAAGATTTTTTGAAAATGTTTATTACAAAAACAACGTAAATAAGATATGACTCATAAAAAATTTACACTACTTACATCTTAAAATATTAAGATTTTAGATTAAAAATAACGTTAATCTCGCATATAAATTATCTCTTATTTCATTAAAATTCATCAAAACTTTATATGAGAGCAATTTTAATTTAATTCAAAAACAATAAAAATTTAGTATTTATGAATTCTTTTCTTTATATTTAATTTTTTATTTATATACTTGTAGTCTTAACAGTTTTATGTCGAGGTTTTTAAGTGGTATTATATTAAAGCATTAACCACATTAATATTAAAGGGATGAATGATCAGATTAAGTTATATTTTAATATAATTGATTGTTTACTTTTTCTGATTTTTGCCATACCTTTGTTGAAATTCAAATATAACATCTGTGGTGAATGAGATCGTTCGTCATTATCATGCTTTGTAAGAGAAAACAGTAACACTTTCCCCTTTCTCCGCTTTCTTTGCAGACACATGGTCCACAACCATGTTCATTGATATTGACTTTTTTCAAAACTTTTGTCTGCTAAATTATTAGAAAGTGAGTTTATGCCTAACTCATCCCCACAAAACCGGCTTGTAAGGTGAGGTTTGCACCTCATTTATATATTATAATTTGGCCTTATCTCTAGTCGATGTGGGACTTCCAACACACCCCCTTCACGCCGAGGTATAGACATCTCGTGCGTGATAGTAGAAATTGGGTGGTCCGATAACGGCCCGATAGCGGGTGGAATAGAAGAATAGAATGCCCACTTAGAACTCGCTAGGATAGGCTCTGACCTGGCTCTGATACCATATTAGAAAGTGAGTTTATGCCTAACTCATCCCTACAAAACCGGCTTGTAAGGTGAGGTTTGCACCTCACTTATATATTATCATTTGGCCTTATCTCTAGTCGATGTGGGACTTCCAACACACCCCCTTCACGCCGAGGTATAGACATCTCGTGCGTGATAGTAGAAATTGGGTGGTCCGATTGCGGGTGGAAGAGAAGAATAGAATGCCCACTTAGAACTCGCTAGGATAGGTTCTAACCATGGCTCTGATACCATATTAGAAGGTTGGTTTAAGCCTAACTCAACCCCACAAAACCGGCTTGTAGGGTGAGGTTTGCATCCACTTATAAACTAAGAATTGACCTTATCTCTAGTCGATGTGGGACTTCCAACACACCCCCTTCACGCCGAGGTATAGACATCTCGTGCGTGATAGTAGAAATTGGGTGGTCCGATAACGGCCCGATAGCGGGTGGAATAGAAGAATAGAATGCCCACTTAGAACTCGCTAGGATAGGCTCTGACCTGGCTCTGATACCATATTAGAAAGTGAGTTTATGCCTAACTCACCTTACAAGCCGGTTTTGTAGGGATGAGTTAGGCATAAACTCACTTTCTAATATAAATTATAATGTAATGAAAAATCATACATCTACATCCTAATTTTCGACACAGGGCTGAAAAGAAACAGTAAAAAATACCCTATATAATATCAAATGATAAAGTTAAAGAAATAAAACAAGAAGTTCAGAAAGATAGAAAAATAATAATATATACATATTTTTAATCTACTGAGAATATTTATAATTTTTATATTTTTTAATTAATATATATTGTTTAATATTTTTATGAATTGAGTGAGGCGAGTGTGGTTTGTATAAAATAAACTTCGTAGTCTTACTTACTTTCATGTATAAAAAATTATGAAATTATTTGGTTAATATAAAATAGTATTATGATGAATGTAAAACAATGATTTTTATTAGTTTAATTAAAAATCCATTAGATAAAGATGTTATACTTTCTTATTACTTCCACATCATTATTTACATGGGTTAACTCTTTTATTAATTTAAATAGAAAAATTCAATTAAAAAATATATGAATTTTACATATTCAATATATCTGAACAAATTTAATGGAAAGTCACTTAAAGATAATCAAATTTTACCATACAATTAAAACTTAATTAAACTTGTATAAAATAACCTTTTATATAAAGTATACAATGCTAACTTGTGTAGTAATTAACGATGGCAATGATGACAGAGAGAACAATTAAAGGACAAAATATGCTTTCTAAAGTAATATGCTTTTTGACACTAGTGAATTTTTTAAACATGAATAGTAATTAATGGTGTACCTAGTTAATGTGATGTATTATCTGCCATTTAAAAATGACACAGAGAATTAAGGTAAAACATAGAATTTTGCCACTTGTTAGCAACCATGTCATTTTATTCACTCCATTCAAGAGATTTCGCTTTCCAATGGCAATATTGCATTGATTTCAATAACTGTTTGAGTTGTGTTGAGTGTTGTCTTCAAGAAGAAAGATAAGATTCTGATATCAGCATTAAGGTGAAGGTAGAGATTTAAAGCACCATAAGAAAGACTGACTGACCAGTTTGATTGCTCAATCATGCTTGAAATAAAGTTTAGGTGAATTGTAGGTAGCAAATGAATTTAAATACCTTATAATTGACATTCTATAGTATATGTAAACTTCCAAGTTTGAATGCTTTGAATTCATAGGATTAGAAGTTTCACATATAAGTGAGGGAAGTTCAAAACACATCCAAGTACCTTATAATTGACACTGTAACTTGGTGAATGGTGATGGAATCACTGGCTCCATTGGTGTACTATAACTGAGATATAAACAGAATGTTACTAATTATCTTTCTGATTTAACATGCACCGAAACCCTTTTATCATGCATGCTTGTTAATGTTTCCCTTTCATGATTGAAGAAACTGGATTCATGAATGCTAGAAATGTAGGCTAAGTTTATAGGGAAGAAGAAAGTTTTGATCATTTAGGTGAAAATAAGATGCATGAATGGGAGCAGTAGATAGGGGCCCAGAAATACAGAACCTCTGTGAAAATTGTTTAGATATATTTATTGAACAAAAAATGAAATATATTCTGAAAAAGGGAAGTCTCATTCCCTATATAAAATAAGCCTACATTGAGGGAATCCTAGGATTAGGTAATGTGATATTTGCAGCACAACTTTATTGTCTTCTCAAATCCATGATAATTTTGGGAAGAAACAATAGGCACAGCAAATTAATTTCCCATCCGGGCCCTTATTCCCCTCCTTCTATGACCAAGAAAATATTTGCTAGCTTCTGACATCCCTCCACCATCTCTGCTATGCATTTTCTCAATTACTTTAAATATGTAACAACAAATTAAACACTACACAGATTCACAACACTGAAAACACAGAAACTGTCTATCATTTTCTGCATTTGGTTAATATCTACATTTTCTTACCTATAACAAGTTTAAAAATTTAGTAACAAAAACTCGTAAGGACCATTGAGGACTTTATGACTCAAACTACACTTTTATGGATTACAAAAACTACTGAAATGTCAGTGACAATCAAGCACACGTTTTTTTTTTTTCAAAGAATGTATGTTCGATTTTCTACTGCTACCGAGCCAACTTTTGTTCGCTATTTGGCATCAATATCATGCAGAGTGAAGGGAGGGCTAAAGTTTAGTTTATCAATGAAAAATGCATTTTCCTATTTAGATTTTCATTTGGGGTATTTTTTTTTATTTGCTTTTCATTTTTCACCAATGGCAAGTAGAACATTAGAAAATAAAGATTTGATTTTTGAGGATGAGAATTGATGGCGCCCAATTATGCTCCGTCCCAAACAGAGAACGCTGTGTTAAAGTGTGCCCCACATGCAATGAGACAGGAGTTTTATGCAGCTTTCATTCAGTGATGACTGCCCATTTCTCGTGATGCCTACATCTACATGGCAAAGAATTTCATTCCCGTTTCTCTCTCTCTCTCTCTCTCTCTCTCTCTCTCTCTCTCTCTGAGACATAAGAAAACACCTGGTCCGTGAACCCTGCGATAAAGCATTGAACTCTTTCTCTCTTAGCTCCTTCACCCATTTCATCACTCACTGTTCACTCAAGATTGAAGACGTTTTCCTCTGCATCGCTGTAGTCACTTTCTCTGTTACCTCTGCAGTTCATGTTTTCTTCTGCTACCAAGTATGGCAATGTTTCATATGCAACCCACGGTTCATAATGCTTCCCCTTTTGTCTCTTTTATTTATCCTTCTTGGTTTCTTTCAACTGAAAGTGAAAGCTTTCTCTCTTTTTTTTTTCTCCAATTCTTTTTTTTTTTTTCTGGAACTGGGTAATAGCAGGACTTTAATGGCAGCACTGTTTTTCATTATTCTCAAATCTCAAATGGGTTTTCTCCTAGATGTTGATATGTTTATGGGGTTATTTACTTCATTTCAGGGTTGGTGAAAGCTTATAAAGGTTTTTCCCTTGAAGCGGTGCAAGCAAGCAGCAGCTGAGGGGATACTAGATTCCAAATCCTCACGTTCAAGAAAAGGGAAAATTCATCGTGAAGGAAAGGTGGACTTTTATGGTGAAAAGAACAAGAGACAAGAGTTGTTAATGCTGTGGTACAGTGTTTGGTAGAGTTTTGATAACGATTTTGCCTCTTGGAGAAAAGCACTGTTGAGTGGAGTGGGAGCACTTACACTTCACTTCAGCAGAGAACGGTGTACAGTGATGGAAGCTCTATGCTTGTTACACATTCTGCTAGCTTGGTGCATGTCATGTTTTGAGCTTGTTGGTGCTGAGCTTCAGGAGCAAGCTATATTACAGGCCATCAACCAAGAGCTTAGAGTCCCTGGATGGGGGGATGCCAACAACTCAGATTACTGCACTTGGCAGGGTGTCAACTGTGGTAACCACTCAACGGTGGAGAGCTTGGATCTGTCTCATCGGAATCTTCGAGGTAATGTAACTTTAATGTCTGAGCTCAAAGCATTGAAGCGGCTTGATCTTTCAAATAATAACTTTGATGGATTCATTCCTCCTGCTTTTGGAAATTTATCTGATCTTGAAGTTTTGGATTTGTCTTCAAATAAGATCCAAGGTTCAATTCCACCTCAGTTGGGTGGTCTCAGAAACCTCAAATCATTGAACCTTTCCAATAATGTGCTTGAGGGAGAAATACCAATGGAACTTCAGGGCTTAGAGAAATTGCAAGATTTTCAAATTTCTAGTAATCATTTGAGTGGTCTTATACCTTCCTGGGTGGGAAATTTAACTAATCTGAGGCTTTTCACTGCTTATGAGAACCGTTTAGATGGCAGGATTCCAGATGATCTAGGCTCAATTTCTGAGCTTCAAATACTTAACTTGCACTCTAACCAGCTTGAAGGTCCAATACCAGCTAGCATTTTTGTTCCAGGGAAGCTGGAAGTTCTGGTTCTCACCCAGAATAATTTTAGTGGCGAACTTCCTGAGGAAATTGGGAATTGCAAAGCCCTTTCCAGCGTTCGAATTGGAAACAACCATCTAGTAGGTACCATTCCTAAGACCATTGGAAATCTTAGTAGCCTAACCTACTTTGAAGCTGATAATAATAATCTTTCTGGTGAGGTGGTGGCAGAATTTTCTCAGTGTTCTAATCTTACTCTCTTGAATTTGGCTTCAAATGGATTTACTGGAACAATTCCACAAGACTTTGGACAACTTATGAATCTTCAGGAATTAATTCTTTCTGGAAATAGCCTATTTGGCGATATTCCAATATCAATTCTGAGTTGCAAAAATCTTAACAAGCTTGATATTAGCAACAACAGATTCAATGGGACAATACCAAATGAAATCTGCAATATCACCCGGTTGCAGTACTTGCTGTTGGATCAGAATTTCATAAGAGGAGAGATCCCCCATGAAATTGGTAATTGTGCAAAACTTCTTGAATTACAATTGGGCAGTAATATTTTGACTGGAACTATTCCTCCTGAGATTGGGCGCATTAGGAACTTACAAATAGCTTTAAATTTGAGCTTCAATCATCTTCATGGACTTCTGCCCCCTGAATTGGGAAAACTGGACAAACTTGTTTCACTGGATGTTTCAAACAATCGAATATCGGGTAATATCCCACCTGAACTTAAGGGAATGTTGAGCTTGATAGAGGTGAACTTCTCAAATAATCTGTTAGCAGGCCTGGTACCAACATTTGTACCATTCCAGAAGAGTCCTAGTTCAAGTTTTTTGGGCAACAAAGGACTTTGTGGAGAGCCTATAAATCCTTCATGTGGAACCCTTTATGATGATCACAAGGCTTACCATCATCGGGTTTCTTACAGAATCATACTAGCTGTAATTGGTTCTGGTTTGGCTGTTTTTATGTCAGTAACTATAGTTGTCTTGCTGTTTATGATCAGAGAGAGGCAAGAAAAAGTAGCCAAAGATGATGGGATTGTTGATGAGAGCATCAACGACAATCCAACTATAATTGCAGGGACTGTTTTTGTTGATAATCTCAAGCAAGCAGTAGACCTTGATGCTGTTGTTAAAGCAACTCTGAAAGACTCTAATAAGCTCAGCAGCGGGACTTTCAGCACAGTTTACAAGGCAATCATGCCTTCTGGGGTGGTTTTATCTGTTAGGAGATTGAAGTCTGTAGACAAGACAATAATCCACCACCAGAACAAGATGATTAGAGAACTTGAAAGACTGAGCAAAGTTTGTCATGATAATCTCGTGCGTCCCATTGGCTATGTCATTTATGAAGATGTTGCTCTTCTCTTGCATCATTATTTTCCAAACGGAACACTGGCTCAACTTCTCCATGAATCTACCCGGAAACCTGAATATCAACCTGACTGGCCCTCTAGATTGTCCATTGCCATTGGCGTGGCAGAAGGTTTGGCTTTCCTTCATCATGTGGCAATCATCCATCTTGATATTTCTTCTGGCAATGTTCTCTTGGATGCAAATTTCAAACCATTAGTTGGGGAGATAGAGATTTCAAAACTTCTGGATCCAACCAAAGGCACTGCAAGTATTAGTGCAGTTGCTGGTTCCTTCGGTTACATACCTCCAGGTATGCTACTTTCTGACATGCAATTCTCCCATCTATTCACCCTATTAACTTTTACAGTATATAGTTTTTGCATTATCATCTCTTTACACATAGTTAATTATTTTGACAATATTACATTAAAATTCATGTGAATGTAATGATGATTTATAATTGGTTTGTGAGGTTAATTTTTGTATACGGTCATTACATACAAATTAAATTCTACTACTTTTGTTGTGTTTAGCATGCTTCATGTTACATTTCATCTGCAATGCAGAATATGCATATACCATGCAAGTGACAGCACCAGGAAATGTTTATAGCTACGGTGTTGTTCTGTTGGAGATCCTCACAACTAGATTACCAGTTGATGAGGATTTTGGTGAAGGTGTAGATTTGGTGAAATGGGTTCACAGTGCTCCAGTGAGAGGAGAAACTCCAGAGCAGATATTGGATGCCAGGCTTAGCACAGTTTCCTTTAGCTGGAGGAAAGAAATGCTTGCTGCTTTGAAGGTTGCATTGCTATGCACCGACAACACACCAGCCAAACGACCGAAAATGAAGAATGTAGTGGAAATGCTACGGGAAATAAAGCAAAACTGAGAACAGCAAGCTACTCAAGTATTCTATTCTGTGCTGTAGTCTATGTCGTTGAAGATTTGATGTATGCAAAATCTCATGGATACAGAGGAACTGATGAGTAATACAACAACATTAAATAGTAGACTTGTATGAGGAGTTACTTCAGATGGTGAAGGTGGTGTGAAAGTAAATTCAGGCATTGATAGAACTTCACCTTTTTAGGTTGTCCAAAGGGTTAGTTGTAAAATGGCAGCTAGCTTATCTATTTGAGTTGGACAGTATGGTTAGGTTGAGGGAGGATAAATGCAAGGACTTTGAAACAAGATATATCAGTTCTTCTTGCATATAATCTAATCACAGTTTTCATATTGTATTTAATCATTTGGGAGATCTATGCACCTATCAATCAATCTGTTCCCATTGAAACTGAGAATCTTTAGTTTACTTTTTTTGAGATCACAGACTATACAACTGAATTGTCCACATGCAGTACATTCTGCTGGATATGTTTTACCACTTTTGACATACATAACAAAACCTTTCATTGTCCAAAATATTACTATAAATAATATTTTAAAACTTACTTAAAACATAAGTTTGAAAATTCATTTCTGATGTGTTACATAGTGTGCCTCACATTTTCCTTTTCAAATTATTCACTGCATAATTAATAATCTTAAGATACATGTCATCTTTCTACTATGGTCGCTGTCTTCTGTGGCATATGTACCTTTAGTGATCTCCTTTTGGTGTATAGATAATGAACAGGTTTTTGTTTGGTAGGACCATGATACCTTGATGTGGATATAGATCACTCTTTGGATTGTGAAAGAAGCTTGATTGAATGATCAACACTAATTTACGAGTATATTTGTGTGGCCGTCTCTTAATTTGATTTTAAATAAAATGTTAGATAAGTTTTAGTTTCTCTATGATTAATTTTAATAAAAAAATTATATATTATGTACTTAATAAATTAAATGTTTTAATTTAAATATTTGTTATCAGCTTTTTCGTTCTACTATTCATGTGTATATTATTAAGTTGAAACTTGTAAATTGCGATTTTGAATAATTGAAAATTACGTTTATTGAATTTCTTTTATTACCTATAATAATAAAAATAAGAAAAAATATATATAAATTTCTATGATAAAAGTTAAATTGACAGAACACAAAAATCAAGGAATCTATTAAATGAGTCAATATGATAATAAAAATAAAATACAAATACATTTTTGATGAACTTAAATCAAAAAAACTATAAGTTGTTGGGTATTTTATTTGGAAAAAGGATTTATTGGATATTTAAAATACAAATCAACACTTAAAAATTTATTTAAACATAAATTAATGAACTTTAACGGCATGTTTGGTTTTCATTCTTCCTATATTATACATACGCATGTCCACCCAGAAGCACCATGGTGTTTGATACAAAGTGACATGATTTTCGCATTGCACGTGTGTTTAGTGCGTGTTTGGTGTGAATATGTAATTCGAGTAAACTTATATAAATTTGGACTTAATTTATATGTAAAATTAATTACTTTAATGCTAATTAAGAACAGTAGTTAAATTTATTTAATATTCTTGTTTCTATATATAATAAAAGATATATTTTTACTTTTAAGATGTCCAAAATTTATATTTTTATTAAGAATTACGTTTGATCTAAAAATATAAGTAGTTTTAAAATAGTAGCATAAATAAGGTTTAGAGGATTGAAATTTGACCATATTTAATTCTTGTGACTGTTTTTCTTATACTTGAGTTGTGAGATAATATTGATTTTTAGATACTTGTTTTTGTTTACTTCAGTTATCAAACTATAAGATAAAGTTAGTGTAATATCACTCGGGTAAAAAAAAATTTATAAAAAAAATTTACACAATTTTTTTTGATAATATTTTGAACTAACACACATGTTATTTTTTTAAATAATTTATTATTTATTTATTATTATATTGATGTACTTTAAACTCATAAAAATACACGTGTGTTTTCTTCCGATGTTATAAAAAAACATGTATTAACATATGATTGTCCCAAATTTTAATGACATTCAATGAAAGGAGGAATGGAAAATTGAAGTGAAGTAAACAGATACAAATCCCGCAAGACACGATTTCCCTATAGATCAAGAAAGAAATTTAACAGTAAGCTTATTTTTACTGTCAATGATAATCAATTCTCAATATTATTTTATTACGAAAAACATTTATTTTCCAATTATAATACATTATGAATACTTTTTCATAATTGATTATTAGTCTTTTCAAATCAATTAATTTAAACGTCAACATAATATATAATTTTATTTCCCCTAAACCAATTACTCAATTTTATATTCTGTTCCCTTTTAAATCAGCAAGAAATTTAGAGATAACTTTATTTGTCAAACCAACCAGCTTGTCCCCCACTAGTCAAATTATCAATGGCTGGTTCATCAAATAATTTGTTTTCCAATTATTCATAATCCATTCCCAATTTCGCATAATTAATTTGGCTACTCTAAATTCGGGAAATGCACTTTTAGAGAATAAACTGCAATAACGGTCATGATTACAAAACCAACGACTTATACATTTTGTTAAATATTCTTTTAATTTTATTATGACTTTAGATCATTGAAAATTGTAATCAGTATTGCATTCTCTTGGATACAAGTCCTGAATATTCTTTATCAGTTATCAGTTTTTCACAATCAGTCTTTATATGAAAAATACTTGTTATACTTTTATTTTTACTCTGTCCAATTTTTCTTAAAACAAACATCTATATTTCTCTTTCATTTCTTAACAATTTCAATTCACTACTATTCTTATATATTTCTATCTCATCCAATTTTTTTCCTCCCAAACACTATCACATCTCGACAAGTCAAAGGATGAGGTGTTCTCCAGCTGCCACCCAACACTAAATTCTAAAGTCAGCAAACAGACCAGAAATTAAGTAAATCAGCAATTTTCTTTCCACACAATCATATTAAGAATGAGTTTTCTGCGTGTTGTTTTACCTCTGAATAAAGCTAAAACTTGCTCTCAGAGCACCCTCACTCGGATTTGGTGAGAGATTCACAAATTACTGAGAATGGACCATGATGCAAACCAATCAATTAACATTTCCCGCACATGGAAAAATTCAATCAACCACTATACGTTCAACACCGCACTTGTAATTTTAAAGCAATCCAAAGTTGGTTGCTCTCACCGAATGACAATGGCTAAATGCACCCGATAGTAGCATATACCACTAGTAATAATTTTTTGAATACCTCTGCTAAACATAATTTCACGCATTGATTCACATTCATACAAAGGTAGAGACTAAACAGAGAATTTGAATACAAGAATACGCATTAATCAATCCATTTTGTTTAAATAACCTTTTATTAAGCAAGTAAACATTTACGTTAAAACATAGAAACACTAATTGAACTGGAGGAGTTTTACCTCAAACATGACCATCATTTATGGAAACATATCCCATGATCAAGGTGCACCAATTAACTCAAAATTCATGAACAAAAACTTATCACTCAGAGCGAGACTTGACGACGAAATTTTGGCGAGTTACGGGATTCATCACAACTGGTGGACCAGCCGTACGAGGCCATGCCTGAAATTTTTTGTCAGTCTCTTCCTCCCACTCTTTGTTTGTAATAGTGCCAGGGGTACTACCTGAAGAAATCAGTTAGGGGAGTTACACACTGTAAAAACAAAGCCAGAAAGCAAATTGTTTCAGGTGGAAGACTCTACTCACCTCCAAATATCTTTTTTTCTGAAACATAATAATCACAAACCCATGCAATTCCAAACGATCCAAGAATAGCAGAAACGATATACTTGGTTGACATGACTGCAGAATACGCTAAAAAACAAAAGAATAAATAAATCAAAATTCAAAATCGAAAGAAAACGGCTACATGAATGGCAGAGACAACTCCTATCCAATTAAACAGATGGTACGACACAATAAATTGCAAAATACAATCAAGATGGAATTTCACACTAAACTACACAGGCACCAAAAGAATGAATGAAATCGTGTTGGTTAAAGTGGTAAAGCAACTACATTCCCAAAATCTTACAAACTCGTGAATATAGTAGCGGAAATCCCTTTGAAAAAAACTACATGCTGTTTAAATGCTAAACAGCCTAACAACTCGAGACTCTGATATTAGACTGCAACCCTCAATAACAAATATAAACAAATACAAAATGCTAGCTTAAGGAGATTGTTGTACAGATTAACAAAACAAACGAACAACTCGAGACTCAAGGATATTAGATAGCAACCCACAAAATGCTAGCTTCAGGTGATGGTTGAATAGATTAACATGACAAACTGAAGAAAACAGAAACCGTGAGGAGTCAAATCATATGGAATGATACATCAACCGAAAGTTGTAAGAACAAAACCCTTATATTGCATGTGGGAACACTTTTAAGACTTATCATCCAAAATATTAATAAGCCTAAAGGTTAGGCGATTATGTAAAAGACATTTTACACTATAAAGTCCATCACGAGAAAGCAAACAGGCTTCTTCATTGGAATCACTGAGCATAGAAAGAATAGAGAAGGTAAGGCATTCTCACAGAAACCAGTTTACAGAAGATTAGGCAAATTTCAAGGGGAAATTGTGGAATTGAAATCAAATTTGCACTAAAAATGTAAATTTGGTAAAAGCAACACATCCGGTCCTAATTGGAGTCTAATGAATCTTCAGATAATCGACCCAGCGAAGAGGATAATTAAACGAGAAAAAATAAGACATTTGAGATAAATTCATGCGAGGCATAAAATCGAAAAGGTAAGAGAAGAAGTCTAGGGTTCGTACCTGAAGCTCGAGATCTATTGAGCGAAAGAACGAAATGGAAGAAGAGAAACAAGAACGCTTCTACTTCACTTTCTCCATTCAATACATATATGGGCTGGGCTACTTTACCAACTAGGCCCATTATTCTACGGCCCAAACTATTTTCAACGTCAGTTGATATTTATATATACCTTCCAGATTTATTAATATATTTTATATTTTTAAAAATATTCTTTTTCTAGAAAATATTTTTAGATTGCCTTAAAAATTTCATGAAAATACCTTTTTGAAGCTTAAAAAATATTCTAAAACTGTTTTCTGAAAGTTAAAAAAATTGTCATTACGAAAAGTATTCTAAAAAAAGTAATATTTGATGAAGTACTTTCCGAAATATTTAAATTTAAATTTCAAAAAATATATTCTGAAATTAATTTTTCAAGAAAACAAATTAGATGTGTATTATATTTTAATTTTTTGTGGATCTAACTATGGATTATTATTTCTTAAACCTTATTTTGTGCCTTCCACATTCTTATTATCCTTGCAATCATATTTTAGCCAATAACATTTATTAACAATATGGAGCTAAATGATCAGTTAAAATCAACAAATCATAAAAAAAAACTAAATAAATGAGCATTCATTATTATGTTGTAACGTTATTTCATATTATATCTTTAATTTAACTAGTAGTGAAGAACAGTCACTCAACTCCCATTACTATTACTACAATGACAAACACAGTTAATTAATTTCAATTTATGATTCCGTTTCCAACAAAAATTAACTAAACTTAATCTTTGCAATTCTATTAACATAACTTTTTTAGTACAATTCTTTGAACATAACTCAAATTGTTACAATATCCTTTCTTGCAATTCACTTTCACTTTTATAAAGCACAATATCGTGGGGGAAGATATTTATTTTAGTCATAATCCAATATCAACATTAGAGGAAAAAAGTGTTGGTGTATGTATTCAATTAAAATCTTGTTTTAATATAAAGTTTGTTTGGAGGAAACTTATATTACATCTTATTATAAGTAAGTACTATATTTAAAGAAACCAATTTTAATGTTGCAGGGTTTGCAGAAAATAAGATAGTTGTTGTAATAATTGTTGACAGTTTTTTTAATTAGGTTGGTAGTTTTAATGTTAGTTAGAGGGTAAGCATAACTGTTTTTAAGGTAGTTATGGGAGACAGAGAGAAATAGGAAAACCAGTGAATTAAATTCAGTATTTAACTTCTATACCAGTTGATTTCTATCAACTTCTTTATAAAAGATTTTTAAAATATAGAAAATAAAAAAAATGAAAAAAGGAAACATCCTCCTAAACTAAAATTAATGTATTCATTAGGTATAAATCAGATTGAAAAAAATCTAATCGAAAATCATTTTTATAAATGGTTTCGTTTATGAATTAATTTTAAATTACACAACTTTTTTTTCTTCTAATTCTACATATGCTCATGAATAAGTTTATCCAATCTAGCAGTAAACATTAGATGATAGTGAACACAAAATGCAGACTGAAATTATACTCTGCATTTTACAAGGGCTGCTTAGTATGAAGCCTAAGTCGACAACATACCAATCAATAAAGAAAGTTTATACAGAATCATGTATCAAAATTGAACATATGATCAGAATGAGAATACTAATATTTCTTGATATATCTTTGCCTTGTCCACCAGTAAAGTTCTTATTAAAAACCTTCCCTTTGTGATCCACTGCTCACTTCCTTCATCATGAATTTTTTACTAGCTTGTAAAGTGTGTAATTTAGCATAACTACAAGATCAACAACCAGCAGCTTTTAGAAAGTTATCATAGGGGCTTGCTGCTGGAAGTTGGAAAGAATGAGGATGTGTTTGATATTCAGTTGCACACAACATTGGAAGAGCACCAGAAGTTCCTCTGTATAAATCCACACCAACATTATCATCAAAGGGAGGAATGCCCACCTGCATTTCAAATGTATGTGTATATGAAGGGTAAGCCTATTTTCAAGGTACATTTATAATGTCATACAGTTGATGTACAACCATACATTTTTATGCAGATAATATAATAAACCTTTGTTAGGTAAAAACAAAAACAAGCATACGTAGTTATTGAATGTAAGCATGAAATTTTAACTACCTTCTGGAAATTCATTTGGTTAGAGGATTCCATGTTTTTAAATGCGTTATCTTGATTCATCAGAAGAGAGTCCTCTAAACTATCTTGCTTTTGTTGGGCACTCATCAATCTAGACATCCTATGCTTTTCCATCAAAAGCACCTCGCACTTATCAGCCATATCATTGTATGGCATGAAAGATGCGTTTGATACAGAAATCCTCCCAGCTGGATTAGGTGTTTCCGAAGCCTACATTCAAAGTGAAACGCCAATTTTTTGTGTAATTAATAGAAGAACTTAAAACACAATCCAAAGAACACAAAAATGTACAACAATAAAGAAGGGGTCACGTACTAGGTCTATAAGTTGATTAGCACTTAGAAGACTAGGGGCCTCTACGGATAAAGCACGATTTAGTTTAGTTTGACTTTCAAATGGTTCAAAAGTGAAGTCGTCAGCCATTAAAGCACCCTGTAAGTTGTGAAATTAACTGTCAATCGTAATTAGGAACGTACATAAGTTTATTAACTCCAAAAAGAAATCCATTTAAGTCACCGTTGTGGCCATATTCACTGTTAATTGAGATCCAAGTTCACTTATAGCATTCGGTGCAAAGTCTTCCAGCAGTTGTTCCTTAATTGAAGATAATTCGGCCTGCATAAATGATAAAGGTTCATCATGTCCAGAAATTCAACTATTTTTATCTATTGACAGTCCTAAACACAAGTGAAAGTTTTACTTTTGCAAACATCTCCAAGCACTTAATGATTTCAGAAGCAAAGATTTCTCGTGTTTCGTTAATAGAACCCAATAACTCGGAAAGCGTTTGTGTGGCCCTATCATCGTCTTCTTTAGATCCATAGATGATGGTTAGACTTTCTGGTGGAAAGTTGACAACTTGCAACTTATAATCTTCAACTAATTGAAGGTAAGGATCAATCTGAATTCAGTTGATGAAAACATTAAAGGTTATATGGTGAAAACATTTACAAATAATAAGGTAAGGCGTCGGAAAACTTTTGTTTGGACACTACCTTTTTATCCAAAAGCACTCCTTTGGCACTTTTGACAAGACGGTCAATGTTGTATTCTTTTGAAGAAAACACAATCATTGAAGTAGCCAGAGTAAAGAGTGATCTTCGACGAGATGGTGGTAATGACCCTACAATATAAATTAGGAACTAAGAGCTGAAAGGACTAACATTCCAACAACAAAGGTAATAAAATGTGTTTGCTTTCTAATAAAATGAACGACCATATGGTACTTTTGTTTCGAAGACTCCTCACCAAACTACAATTTCCAAGCCTTTTTATAGTATACAAATTATTGGCTAATGTTTATTAGAAGCACAGTACCACTTAATTCAACATTATGCAGGAAAAGAAAAAGACTAATAAGGTCTTTTGAACTACAAATGATAAATTGTAAGTGTGAGTATAATATATAGTTTTAGTAATAGAAAAGAAGAATGATTTTGTTGTCCAATATAAATATATCGGATGTATCAAATTTAACTATAATATGAATAACTCACCTTCCTTTAGAGAAATATTCCATAAAGAAAAAGCAAGTTGAAAACTTCGAACCAGTAACTCATGATATGAATTCTGCAAAAGGCAAAGTAATTTTGGAAAATAATTTTGAAGGAAAAGAAAGTCCCGTTCATTAAAACGAAAGAATGAAAATACTCTAAACAACCTTGACCATTTCTCCATTTCAATGGTAAGATCCTAAAGCAATGCTAACATACATATTATATCTTTGGGTGAATAGTTTACGACTTTAGGTTACATGGTGGACCTTAACATTCCATAATAAATTCACAAATATAATATGAAAAATAGACATCACAATACAGTTGTTATGGACATATAAATAATTGTAGACAATAGATGAATAAAGTAAAGTGCAACATAATTGATGATATTACATCAAAGATGCAGACCACAAATAGGAGCTTAAATTTAACACCATCAATAACTAATCCATGTAATGGAACATTTTATTCCAAATTCTCCATCTTTATTTTTATCCATTTCCCTACTTTTTCCATGTGCTTCGAGGATTGAAACATTCAAAAACTTAAATATGAATAAAAAATAATGATGTAAATGCACATTTTCATGAATAAAAGGGGGAAAAAAGCACAAAACATCATAAAAAGAGGACCCCTTAAAAAAAAGTAAATTATACCAAGAAAGAAAACAATATCAAGAATCTAATCATCACCTTTTCTCGTGAAACAAGCAGCACCAAAGTGTATGAATAAGCAATGGCTTCATAATTTGCAGGCACATTTGTAGGAGATATAGATTGTACCCAAATTGATGATAGTAATCGATTTATCTGAACCCTACTCAGCTTAAGAGCAGCAACCATCTATATACAAGTGAAAAATTGATCAACACTGTTAACCCTGATAACTTCAATCTCAAGATAATTTAAGAAAAGCACATAGTGGTTTGAGTGGGAGTTTGTATTCACCCATATTGGAAATGTGAGAATTAATCATCTAACTACTATGTTTCCAATAATGAAATCATTAGTGAAAACTAATCAATGTGAGACTCACCGAGTTTTTATCATCATTTTTTGCAGCAATTTCATCAACTTCGAATTGTAGGGGAGGATTATTTATGCTATTCACCCGATTATGCATTGACTTTAACTTGTTTACGATCCCACCATTGCTATTAGTTGAGTCAACCTCTCCAGAATTGTTTTCTTTATACTGAATTGATTTTTCACTTGAACCTTTCTCCAGTCTTAACTTCTCAAATAAGACGGCTGAAGAAGAGAAAACAGAGACTGCTCGTGAGAGAGTTCGT
The DNA here is from genome assembly GCF_016808095.1 of Vigna angularis. NCBI lineage: Eukaryota > Viridiplantae > Streptophyta > Magnoliopsida > Fabales > Fabaceae > Vigna > Vigna angularis. Next base: position 38,919,197 of record NC_068971.1, read on the forward strand.
GGAACACTTGATGGCTTGCGGTCAGAAATAGACAAGCTCCGACCAGGAAGTATAGAGGCTGGCACAAGAATAACAGAAAAGATACGATGAGCTACGGCTCGTGTTTCATGATCTGGATGGACCATAGCCAGGAGCAATTGATGAAGCAAGGTCTCAGGGAATGCCTGGGATGTAAATTAAGGTTTTATAAGCAAATTTATCCATAAAAATCAAAGCAATGAATCATAGAAGAAAGACCAACACCGAGAATATCCACTACTTGCCTTATTCTGATTCGACTTATAAGGTAAGGAGGCTACAATTTGAGCAGTTCTATTTACAGCATGGATTGTGTTTCTAGAGTTTGATGTGGTAACTGAGATGTTCTCTAACATCACGGCCATAACATCAAGAATTGGCTCTGCTTCTCCAACCTATTCATGAGTAGAAGAAGGTTAGATCTCTTCCTTTACTTTTTATGATAAATGTAATACTGAGTGACAACTACATATATTATAACTTCAGCCACATTTTAATGACAACAAAAATCATACATATTAGTCATTCAAAACATTTCTGGTTCAGCTGTCATGTGAAGTTTAAGTATAAACTTGAATGAAAACTGTAAAAATTGGTTTACCTTATTTGACAACTTTACAAGGCACTTATCCACAATTCTTCTGAAATTCTTATGCCAGTTTATTTCATCGGGGGACATCTTTGACTCATCTAAGGAACAATGTATGCACCTCCGCAAATGTCTCATCATATCACTCACTGCACCAATTATTGATACAGAAGGTTGGACCTTTGCATATCGGGAAAGTGAAGTGGTGACCTCGACAATGTCAAGTTGCATATGAGGTTCTTTAAGGACAGTTTTATGATCCATGTGCTTAATTAACATTGATAGCAACACATGTGTGTTTTTCTCTGCAACAAGAAGCAGAAAAAATGAAAGAGAAAACATTAAAAATAGTAACAATCAACAAAACATCATACGATACAAGGATAATGTAACATGAAATAAGTAAGTCTACCCGAATCATCCATCAAAAATAATATATCCTTCAAAACAGAAATGGCAAGGCCATGGTCTATAGACCATAAGTTTCCATTATCGAAGTACCGGAATATAGATTCCATCACACGACGTATAGTAGTTCCCTCTTTGGCTAAGTTGGCCATATTATGCAAACAAACCCCAGACCAAAAAGCGGGATTCTTGTCATCTTCCCTGTGTGAATTTACGAATGTTAAGCCAATGAGATAAGTGCAAGATAGCATAAATTTATTGCCAATATTTACTATTATAAAAATAATTACATGGCTACAATCAATTCGCCTTTATCGTTAACAACTTTCGTCCACGAAGGGTTCCTCGTTTTGACATCATGCAAAGGAGAATTTTCATCCTCATCGACCATCACGTCTTCGACCCACGTATTCTCGACTCCTTTTTCCTCCTCATCATCAGTATTTGCTAAATTGTCCTTGGGAATTTCGTAATTTTCCAAGACAACACAAACGATCTACAATAAATAGATTGAAAATTTTAATATATTAATACCCATATAGATAACATATAAGAATACAGTCATTCGTAATGAACATATAATAATGCAAATTATTGTAATAAACTGTTACTCTTTTTAACTCCAACATAGTAGAAAAATGGTATAAAAAATTCAATTTAAAATGTTGGCTAACACTAGGTTTATTACCAACATTTCTTTGCAAATTAATCTTATAAAGATTTAGAGAGTGTGTGCATACAAAATGTAATTTTGCATAAGATGGCAGCCAGCACGTGCATGATGCAGACTAAACATTATATATCCGCAAATATTACAAAACTAAGTACTCATAAGATTGAAAAGTAAAAGTTTACTTACGTTATCAAATTCAACCGACATGTGAGAATTTTCACCCATAAATCGAACCTATAAAGCAAAATAGTCATTTAATTCAAAAGGATGTGTGTATAAATTATGCTAAAATTGAAGAAAGGAGAGAAATTACTGAAAAAAAGGGAAATACCACAGAAATAAATAATCAATTCCATTCCAACATCTTTGCACAGAGTCTAAGAAGTATGTAAGCTCAAAAAGGTGAACCGAAAAAGAAACAAATACTTATCACAGTCAATTTGAGTCACAATATGAAACCCAGATTATATAAGAGCTTTTAATGATCACGAAAAATATAAAAATAAAATAAAATTGTGAACTACACTGGTAAGCAAACATGTCAATTGACCATAAAATTAGTTCTAAAAATATAAAAAAAAAAACACTTTTTAGATTCACAGTAGGAATTAACTTAGGACTAAGGTAAATTTAAAGCAACTATTGGATCATCGAAGTTAAAATACAAAGATAACATGAACTTATTTGGAATGTGGACTAGTTATAAAGCAAAATTGCAACTACCCCATTATAAAAAAGGTGGATGAAAATACTAGAATTAAATTATTCGATAAAGGAGTTAATAATAAAAACAGTGGCCGAATTATTATTAAATAAATACCATTGCTGAAAGTGCTTTCAAACCAGTTGAACGACTGATTCTTGCCCTTTCATCATCCCCTGTTTCCTGGGCTAATAGACAAAGTTTCGGGATAACAGCTTCTAAGTTGAATAGGTAGCTTCCATCATTCTGCAAATTTCATAAACGTATATATAGCCTTACATATATGTTTTTCTAGTCAAAACTCTTAAGGATACAAGAAATGAAAATCGAACTATAATTTTCAAATTATTGAACTTAAGACTTGTAATTGTAGAAGAAACAATAAAAACCAACCTGATTATTTACAAAATCAAACAAAACTTGACATCCTATAATTATCATTTCATCTTGACGTGATTGATCTAGTAGCGTGTGAATAATACTTAGCAAGCTATTCGCAAACAATGGTCTGTGTCAACAAAGAAAAATAAGTTCACAACTATGAAAAATAAGTTCACAACTATGTATTCAAAATATTACTATGAATTGATTCTAACACATATACATGATAAACCAAAAACTTCTGATATATTATAACAGACATGATCCATCTATATACAAGCGTAAAGATGATAGAAATATGAACTCACATTTGCTCTTTACAAGAAAATAAAAATTTCCTGTAAACGCACATCACTATTTTGGCTGAATGGAGATTCTCGTTTCGTAACTCCTTGTAGCATCTTTGCTCAAGGACCTGCATGATCTGATAAATTATATAACGTCAGTGAACATATACAAGAATCAATATATGCAAGATATATCATAAAATACATTTAAACTTGTATGAACGTTTTGTTTAAAGGTTGCATATACCCTTGGTATGCGTAAAGGATTTCTGGCAGCATAATCACATAGCTTTCCTATTTGCCTATCATTTGGTCCTTCCTCCTGTCATCTCATAAACAAAAGTAAAATCAATGTCGTAGGTATTTTGAGAGACAAATATGAACACAAAAGGAATGAATAAGTCAATTAGACTAAGGCCATTAACTGACACGTAAGCATGGATCTTTTAGTATATATACATCAAGCTTGCATTATTTTACATATGTAATTGTGCTTGAATTGAATTCTTTACTTACCTTGAACCTCACTAGCCTACTTAACTACCTCAATTCAAGATTAAAATAAGTTTGTATTTATTTGCTTGGTCAATATGTGCTCTAGTAGGATTTTCACACCAACAACGAGGAAAAGTGTATGAGCAACTATTTGTTGTTTTTGTGGAGACAAGTATCCAAAACTTGAACTACAAAAACATAAATGGGTTGGACAATGAACTAGTCTTGAAATGACAATATGTAATGAATAGAGAGACATGAAACTAAAGAGAAAAGGGTGAATTAAGTGAAGAAAAGAAAAAAAGACAGAAACAACAAACCTGATTACGAGGAAAAATATCAGCAATGAGCTTCTTATACCTCTTAACAGGTTGTCTTGACCTTGCCCTCAGAGCAGGGCAGAAGACACAAAGATTGCCACAAACAGGCAAAACTTGGCGGGAAAGAACACCAGAGACCTTATTAGTCACTTTTTTTCTCATTGTTACCAAAACCAAAAACCAATTAAATGATGGAAAAAGTTACAAAATTTAACAAGTTTGGTTCAGAATTTTGCCTTCTTTCCCTTCCTCAAAAAAGTCCGATTCTGAACATGCATAAGGGAAAGAAAGGCCAAAATATCAAAAGGGTATCCCTTCAATTCAACCAGAAGCCTACATATGTAGTAAATTTTGCAGGTGATCGATCAATCTGGACCTGAAACTGCAAAAATTAATGTAACATCAGAATTTGATGAGAAAAATGTCATAAAAACATTGGGGAGGTAAATAATGTAAAATTGAAGGAGGGAAAGGCACCAGTGTGTGAAAGAGGAGGGTGGGGAATCCCTTGAAACATGGAAATGAGAAATGAAATGATGGTGTGAATCTATTACAGAATGTGATGTTGAAAAATCATGTGTATGGAGGTGAAGGAAGAAACATTGATTGGAATGAAAGAAAGGTGGAATCGAGGAGGAAAGGAAAATTGCAGGTTGATGAAACGGTTTGTGAGGGATCATTTCCCTCCTCTTTCTCTTCCAATACTTTCTTCTATTTATCCCATTTATTGATTCATTAATTAGCACGATTTAGGTATGAGAATTTGCACATTGCCTCCCTTCACAAATAGTGGTCTATCCTTCAATTTAAACAAAGAAAAAACCTAATCATTCTCAATTCTCTCTCTTTTTTTTTTCTTAATCTATTTTCAAGATATGTAATGTCACTATTTTATTTATAATTATTAAATTGTGAGTTCAAATTTTGAGGATTATTAAATTTACACTGTTAACATTTAAAAGTTGTTATTAGTTAAACAAATTATTTTTATCTCAAAAGTTCTTAAACCTTTTACTTAAAAGTTGGAGGTGACAAAATGGGAGATCTAAAGTATCGGTTTTTTAAAACATATTTAATTGTTTCAGTACTTGGATAAATTATGGTATTCCTATTTTAATATTCCTCAGAATTAATATTCATACTTGGATACGAGACAGATATTGTAACGGCTTGATCATGGGATAGATAAATGCCCAAGTGGCACAAGATAAATGAGAGTTGATATATTTATAAGCAAAGGGAACTCTCGTCAGGAAAAAAAAGAGAGACTAGTTATTCGAAACAAGATAAAGGGGAGTTGGCACATTTATAAGTAAAGGGAACTCTCAAGAAGAAAAGAGAGAGATTACTCATTTGAAACACCAAAGAACAAGAGAGAGAGATCAAATTGAGTGCTTTTAGCCTAAGTTTCCACTTAAGCTAGGGGACATCATATGTTAGAATCCATGGTCTAAGAAATAAAAAAACAAAATATAGTCAATTCAAAATAAATATATATTTAATAATGAAAATTTTTCATGAATATTGTACCGACCGGTCATCCTGTCACATAGACCGAACGTCCAGCCAGGTCGGTCATCAGACCGAGCGTCCAAATTAACGTTGTCCGACTACACAGGGACCAAGCGATTCTCCAAGGTCGACCATTCATACACCGAACGTCCACCAGATCGGCCACGTCCAAGGGCCTCAACCTCTCAGTCTAAATTCTCAGCCTCGAATAGCCTCAACAAGCATGATTGTTTGTCTTCCGTCCACTCACCAACGAGCAGAAAGGACTTAGAAAAGAAAGCAAACCAGGGATCTCGTCCCTTTTCATGAAAGCCATCTCCAAAACCCCTTCGCATAATAAAATTATGCTCGGGCTTAGGGGGCTTATGTACCGACCGGTCATCCTGACACATAGACCGAGCGAGCGGTTAAACCAATGTCGCCCACCCAGGTCACAATCATGACCGAGCGTTTAAACTAACGTTATCCGAGCCGACATAGACCAAACGGTCCTCCAAGGTCGTCCATCCAGGTCGACCATCAAGAATGAGCGGCCCCCCAAGGTCGTCCATCCAGGCCGACCGACCGAGTGTCCATCGTGACCGATCACCCTGCTGACCGGCCGTCACGATCGTCCATCCCAGGTTGACATCATTGGCCGGTCACCCTGCTGACCGGCCGTCACGTCCGTCCCTCCCAGGTTGACATCCTTGGACGGTTACCCTGCTGGCCGGCCGTTTCGACCGTCCCTCCCAGGTTGACATCCTCGGCCGGTCACCCTGCTGACCGGCCGTCACAACCGTCATTCACTATGTCGACTACGCGATTAAATACTAATGACTCGTTGAAGCCCTTAATGAAGATTAAGGTATGATTGGGCCGTTTTCAGGCCCATGAAAGGTAAAAGCCCATTACAATCAGTATAAATAAAGGTCTCAGGTATGATTTCATGACGAATTCCTTACGATGCAATATATACATGCATCACAGACCGCTCTGTCATATTACTGACTTGAGCGTCGGAGTGCCTTTGACAGGTACCCGACCGCCCGGCTTGGAGTAGGAGGACGACCACCGGGAGTGCATAGGGAGAAACCCGCCCGACCTCCAACCTAGAGTGTGGAGCAGCGTCAGTCCGTCACTGTACCGTCCGCCACACGTATGGCCCGGCCTTCTTCAGTTCGTGGGATTCAGCAACGACCGTCTGGTTTTCGTCAGCTTCTAGTGTCCCAGGTGCCAAAGCCGCTCGATCTGCTTCAGCTGGTGAGAAAGCGTCCGCCCGGTCCATAGCAGCTTCATCGTTCGTCCGCCAGCCTTTACCGTTCGTGATCGTCCGCCCGGTCTTCGACAAACTTGTGTGTTTTAAGAGGATCCCTCCGGATCCGGTCGAAACAAATATGTATTGTTATTTTTATAGTCTGTTGATAATTTTAATATGTCACTTATATATGTTTTGGTTGATGAATTTTATACTAGTGAAATCATTACTTACAAAAACATATTATAAAAATGAACATGATTAGTCATTTGTGTTGATTAAAGAAGAAGATCAACGTCTTATTCCCAATCTTCAATACTAGTAAAATTTTAATGATATACTAGTAAAATTTTAATGATGATAATAAATGAGAAAAAGTCAAAGTTCATGATAATGATTTATGGAAAACTATTAAATAATTAAAGAATGCTTACATTCAATAGTAATTTACGAAGAATTCTTAGATACTTAAAAAATGTTTAGATTCAAGAATTATATTAAAGACTACATGTTTAGATTCAAGAGTTCCATTAAAGATTATAAATTTAGTTATTGAAATCATATAATTTTTGTATATTAAGTAAGATGAGAAAATAGAATGTCACAAGCCAAAAGCTAGAACCAAGCAACAAAAGCACTAATAACGCTCACTAAACTAATTGATTATTGCACAGAAAAAATGTTTTTGAGAAACACTGCAAGAATAGTTTATTGTTGCTTACCATGTTAGTGACAATTGTAACTTAATTTTTCATATTCTAATTCTAATTTTGAAAATGGCATCTATAAATAGATAGGAAGTTCTCATCAGTAAAAGAGGTTAAATAAGTTTCAGAACTGAAAAGCTTTTTGTGAAAAACTTTAAAAGCTTAATGTGGGTAGTATAATATTAGATGACAAGGTATTCTGTTGTTGCTAAGTAAAACTGATAATACCTTGTGTGATTCAAATAAAGTGTTTATTTTTTTGGCTTCAATAAATGTGTTTTTTAATCTCAACGTGTAACTTAAAAGAGGTATCTTTATTTAATCTCTTGTAGATTTCAGGAAAGGTGTTTCTCATCTCTTATCAAAAGAGGTGTTTTATTTTCTAAATTTTTCTTACTCATAACCTCATTTTACTTTAATGTTTAATCTTTTTTAAGAGTGATTAACAATTCAGGATCTTCTAATCTAAACTAATATAAAATAATTTGTGTAATTTTTATTTTCTTATATTTTTATTTAAATGTTATTATTATAAAAGAATATTGTAACTCTAATTTGAAATTTTTTTAAAATATATGTTTTTATTAAGAAATCAATTCACCTACTCTTAATTTTTGTATGTTCTAAATATTGTACAACGTATTTAACCATTTGCACGTTGTTTGCTTGTGAAGGTTTTAAATATGTATATGTTATTTTTATTGATAATTTTCAAATTAACTAATAAAAGTACGAGTTTGTGTGGATAAATACAGGAGAAGTGAACATGGTAGTGCAATTTCTCTTATTGTTCTCTATATATGTATGGTAGGATATCTGAGTCAATCGACTGACAACCTAGACAGTCACTAAGGATAAATAAAGTGCACAATAGCGAGCTGTCTTATAACCATTCCCGAACGATCGTCCACCCATTAGGTAGAACGATCGTTCGGGAATGTCATATGCTCGTCATCGCCGCTTTTGGCATCAATCATTCAGCGATCGCCTTTTAGCGATCGTCTGTTGATTGAGCTAAACGGTTAGCATTAGCTCGTGAAGTCACGACAATCCAGTCAAAGGTCAGAGAGAAGACGTTCGGTCAATCTTAGTCAAAATGGACATATTAATCCTAATAAACTAAAGAACAAGCGGTTAGAAATATCTGGCCATAATACCGTAAATCACGAAATCAACTAAGTATCAAGCACGACCTAACGGTTGTGTCTTCCAGATAGTCAGGTTCTCCAACCAACCGGATTTTTAGGTAAACGGTTTATTTTATTGTTAGGTTAAATATGAAAAACCAGAAGGAAAAAAGGTACGTTTTTCCCTGAGAGAAATTAAGAAAAGAGAATATTGATTTTCTTCTACGTTTTGAACTAAAAAAGGTTCTATCAATCCCTTTTTCTGACTTGAGCGTCAGAGTACCTTTGCAGGTACCCAACCCATTTTTCCCCAAAGAGTTCTACGTAAGAGGAAGACGTGAAGATAATTGCACTACTGGAAGGAGCAGAAGTGACTCATCAGACCTACATCTCGGCCTCAACTATTCTACTGAAATATTTTTGGCGCCCACCGTGGGGCCGAGGTTTGATATCCCAAAGAAGACCACAGGAGCCATGGAAGACATTAACACCCGAGATTTGATCAAGCAACTGCAAACATAGATCGAGGCGCAGGCACAAACCATACGAGAACAACAGGAAATTCAGCGCAAACAAACCGAAGAGCTTGCAGCGCTTAGGGCGTAGCGTCCTCTGCCAAAAATATCGGCCTCCAACCGACAGGACGATAATGAAGGAAGCCATCATGGAGGACCGTCCGAACCTGTCGGCGGAGGAAGGAAGGGGTCCACCTCTATGCGCCTCACCAATCTGCTTCCATTTACGGAAGCCATCATGCAAGCTCATATGCCGGAAAAACCCCCTCCAACGTTAGAGCGATATGACGGCTCAGCAGACCCCGACAATTATCTCCGCAACTTTATAGACGCCATGGCATTCTACACGGACAATGACCTCGTCATTTGTAGAGCTTTTTCACTATCTCTGAAGGATGAGGCACTCGAGTGGTATCACACTCTTCCTCAAAATTCAGTGGATTGCTTCGCCACAGTAGAAGCCCTCTTCCGAAAACAGTACGCTACCAATAGAAGACCGGAGATGACTCCTGCTGAGCTCGTGAATACTAAGTAAGAGAAAGATGAAACCCTAAAGGCTTTCATGCAAAGATACAATGAGACGACCCGACGCGTGAAGGACGTGAACCACACGTTCATAATCAGCAATCTACCCTCGTGTTTGAGGCTGGGGTATTTCGCGGAACAGTTGTATGCAGATCCTCCAAAGTCTATGGAGGAACTCCAGTCAACAATCGCGAAATTCATACACATTGAAGACCTCAAAAACCCTGAAAGAGATACAACGTCTGGTCGGCAGCCTCACAGCCTTATCCCGTTTCATTCCAAAACTAACCAAACATATCAATATACATAATTGAATTTTTCTGTGAAATCACTTTTTGATTTAATCTAACTGCAGGAATTATTTTATTTAAATTTTTTAATTGAAAAAAGGTTAGTAAATCTTGAAAAGCTACTTGGAGATAACTTAATGTGATTTATCCATACAACAACTACACAAAGTGTCTCACCAAGAATGTTTTTTTCCCTGCAGCATCGTGAAAACAAATTCTGAATGGTACACCACGTGAAAACAATAAGTTAAGAAGGGAAGTTTCGTTCACACACACACACACACACACATATATATATATATATATATATATATATATATATATATATATATATATATATATATATATATATAAAAGTATGATAAAGTTGTAAAGTTTTTATATAACTAGAATAATTTAGGTTTAATTAATAATTTGATTATTGAATCTTTGTTTTTTTTTTTTAAAAACTCAATATGATTTTATATTTAAAAAAAATATCAATTTGATTTTTTTCATTAAAAAGATATTAATACGATTTAAAATGTGTTAATTATTAAAATCTAAATTATCATCTACTTTAATATTCCTATGGTTTTATATGTGTATCTAAATTTTGACCTGTTATACATTTTAAATCATTTGACATGATATACTTTTCAAATTTTGGTATAATCTGAATAATGTTAATTTTAAAAAAATCTTTATAATAAATATTGAATTTAATTGAAAAAAAATATAGATAAAAATGAATTATAAATTTAAATATAGGAAACAAATTATTAATTAAACCAATAATTAATATTTTAAAATAATAAATTTAATTTCTTTAATTTTAAAATCAAAACAATATTTAAAATTAAAAACATATTTAACCTGTTTAATATGTTATCTAATATATTTATACACCGAAATGAACTCTATTTGTATTAGGTCAGTAATTTCCAATGTAAAGTTTATTGAAATACGAAACATGGAATCATCTTCATTGAAAAAACTAAAGAGAAATATGATGACAACAAATATTTTTTATAGTTTGATGTTTAATAATTTCAATAAGAAAAATACTGTTGTTATTGTAATTAGAAGTTGTAATAGTTAAAATATTTTTAATTATTTATAAAAATAGGATAAGAGAGCGAACATTGAAAAAATAAGGACTTTCCAGATACGGAAATTAGAAAACGAGATTTCATATTTTCATATGAAAATCTAGCTAAATTTCAGTCACTGATATATCAAAATGTTATATATTTAAAAATATTTTGATCGAATTAAGCTGGCAAATTAATGACAGATTGTAAATTGTAGCAGAATACGTGATCAGGAAACAGGCCGAAACGAAGCCATTCGATTGATTCTAAACATGAAGGTATAATGTTCGAAGAAATGACATCGTGATCTAGACATTAAATAATGACATAACTACAAGACCATTGGGAACAAATCTAGCCTCATTTTCAAATTAGTATTCACATTCTTCTGCTATAAAACAGAACAAAATGGTGATTGAATAATACGTATAAAAAGAAAATTCATTAAAAAACTTGAATTTTCTATGCTCCAGAACCACCACCATGATCTCTCTCAACATGCTCCACTAGGGATACCGGGTCAACAAACCCTCCACTACACTTGGGGCATGCCTCAATCTTCTTAACCCCTACTGGTTTCCCATTGCTTTCATGAACTTGTTGCACATGATCCACCAAAGAAATCGCAGAGGAAAACTTTACACCACATTGAGGGCAAGATTCCTCTTGAAGGTCATTTTTATTTCCACTGCCACTGTTCGGTCCCGCACTATCCCTTGCTGCCAGCCAAACTTGGTTAATTTCATTGCTCAATTTTGACATGCTCGCTTCAGCTGAGGCACGAATGTTAGAAGCCACGCTGAGAAAGCTTGAAGTCCACTTAGATGATGCTGTCGAAGTTAAATTGGGCTTTGGCTCCTCTTTTTTAATCGTATTAAATAAACTCATGAATGAAAAACTTTTCTCTAACTTTTTGGGACCAGAACATTTGTGATCAGGGCCAAACCGGTGCTTCAAGCAATGGTCTTCCAGGCAATCCCTGCACTTGATTGTGTTGGAGAATACCAATACCTCTCTGCATCCAGGGGCAGGGCATTTTCTCTTCTTTGTCACCTTTTGGTAATTTGACGGATCACAATCAATGTTAACATGATGGTCCCAAGCTATGTTGGGATCTTGATCTGGAATGAGGCGAACTCCTTTTGCGCAAAGGGGACATATGACAACTTTGACATCTTCTTTGTTGGGCTTTGTGCACTTGTGCTCAATATAACCTCGGTGCTCCAAACAATATATCTGCAAGAAATTGTGTATGTGTTAGCTCAACCAAAGAGTTCATAAATTGTTATAAGTTTTATTGCATTCTTTTCAATTTTGCATTCTTTTCAAGTAACACAAAAAAATTTATCTGACAATAAAATTTTTATATTTATAAATCTCCTAATCAATGCCTTTACTCACCAAGACCCTCAGAGCGATAGGATCAAATACACACAAAAAAGAAACAAAGAAATTCACAAAAAATTGAGGAAATTGAAGAGAAGAAGTGAAAGTGTAATTGTAAACCAGAAGAATAGAAATCCACAATTCTACCAGTTGCTTGATTTTGAGTCACGATACAAAACAAAATCATCTTTATTAATGATAAGATAAATTTCTATAGAGAATAAGCATTAGAAACACCATTACTAGATCTTCTAATTATGTTCCTTTCATTCATGCGAAAATTTGAAACTGAAATTTGACAGGTAAAAACGCGGAAATATAAATGATTCAATGCAATCATATAACTATGCAATGTAATGATGAAATAGATAGAATATAAGCATATAAATTAATAAAAAATAAAAGAGAGAGAGAGAGAGAGAAATGAAAAACCTGATCACAGCGATCGCATGTGAAGGGCAAGAAATCAAGCTGCCTGCAATCGGAAACAGAACAATGGTTGCCGAGATTTGGAAATTCCGGAGTCCCCATCCAAATTAAGCTTTACCCAACGCAGAGGAGAGAAAACGAATTCTCTCCCTCTCTCCCTCTCTCCCCCTCTCTCCTTCCCTTCACAAATTGAAAATCGAATATGAATTTTGAGAGAGAATGTTTTTTTGGGTTGAATTGAGAGGATATAGCGTGGAAAGAAAGAGATGACAGAGTTAACCAGAAATCCAGGAAAAGGAGGGAATCGTCTCCTTCAAAAGTCATCTAATCTATTATTAAAATATAATTAGCAATAATATTAACTATTTTAATTAATTCCGATAATAATATAACACACTAATTGGTTCTTGTTCGGCCGTTTCCACTCCGTCACTCTTGTCACTTCAGTGTGTCCAAATATGAACATCACAATGTTACGAAATTGAACAAAACAACCATTGTAACTGAAATATTAAATCCTTGGTACTGTAAGCTTTTCTTTAATTTTCAATTAAATGAAAACCACACACAGGATCTTGAATTTTCATGATACTCACTATTTTCTCATACACAGTAAAGAAGAACTAACCTGGGTCCATTGTGCACTTCTTCCTGTCTCTTCCTGTCAAATGTTCTCTCTCCTCTTACTCCTCCTTAATGCCTTCTTGATGATATAGAAGTTGTAGGATGGTTTTCTCTGTCAGTTTCTCTTCTTTCCTGAGAACGTTACGTTCTCTATATATCTCTTCAGAAACTTAATGTGTCACAACAGAATTAAAACTTTTTCCTCTTTTATGATATTTTAATTAACTTTAATAAAATACCAAAATGCCCTTTTAGAGTGAGAAGAGAGGGATTAATTTTAATAACTCTAAAATAATCCCAATAACTTTAATACTTTAATATTCTAATAATCATCACATTAGAATCCTTACATTAAAATTATACTTTAAATTACATGAACCAATGTAAATTATTAATATAATTTAACATTCTCCCACTTGGTTCATGTGATGACTTGAAGATCTAAAATAAACTTTAAATGCGCACCATTCATTAGAATTATCAAGTCATCATCCTTATATGAATTGAAATAATCGGATCATGGCGGGCAAAAGTCATGATCGACAAGATTCCTTCCATGTATCACATAATCAAAACAACTCAACATAACTTTAATCAATCTTATAACTTTCATGTCTCTAAAGGAGACCTATCATGTCACCACAATCAATAATACATGTATATAATTTAATGTGGATAACAATAGAATAAAGAGAAACATAACTTTAATTGAATTCACAAGTGTCATGACAGTACAAGCATATAACTATACATATCTATATAGATAGATAACAACATCATGTTAACATTGACTTATCCATAATGCCCATACTTTCAACATGGCCAATAAAAGTTTTGGGCGGTAGTCCTTTAGTTAACGGATCTGCTATCATCAAATCCGTACCAATATGCTCAATCAACACTCTATGTTTCTGCACTTCTTCTTTGACTGACAAGTACTTCAAATCCATGTGTTTAGCACCCTTTGAGTACTTATCATTTTTAGAGAAGAAGACGGCTGCGGAATTATCACAATAAATCTTTATCGGCCTAGCTATACTGTCAATAATACCAAGCCTCGATACAAAGTTCCGCAACCACAAAGCATGAACTGTGGCCTCAAAGCATGCCACGAATTCAGCCTCCATGGTGGAAGTAGCAATAACTGATTGTTTTGCACTTTTCCAAGAAATTGCTCCTCCAGCCAAAAGATAGACATACCCAAATGTGGATTTTCTTGAATCCACACATCCAGCATAGTCTGAATCCGAATAGCCAATCACTTCGAGATGATCTGACTTTCTATAAGTGAGCATGTATTCTTTGGTACCTTGTAAGTACCTAAGAACTTTCTTTGCAGCTTTCCAGTGATCCATTCCGGGATTACTTTGATATCGGCCTAACATTCCAACAGCAAAACTGATATCTGGCCGAGTACAAGTTTGAGCATACATCAAACTCCCAACCACTGACGCATAAGGAATAGACTCCATGACCTTTCGTTCCAAATCATTCTTGGGACATTGCATTTGACTAAACTTGTCTCCTTTCTGAATTGGAACTATTCCAGGAGAACATTTTTCCATTCTGAATCTCTCTAACACTTTATTAATATAGCCTTTTTGAGACAAACTTAACAATCCTTGTGATCTATCACGAAATATTTCTATTCCTATCACATAAGATGCCTCATTCATATCTTTCATTTCAAAGTTGTTAGAGAGAAACTTCTTTACATCATGTAACATACCAATATCATTAGTAGCAAGAAGAATGTCATCAACATATAGAACCAATATTACAAACTTACTCCCACTGATCTTCATATATATACACCGGTCAACGGTGTTCTCTACAAAACCATATGAAGTTATGATATCATTAAATTTTAGATACCATTGACGGGAAGCTTGTTTTAGTCCATATATTGATTTCTTTAATTTACACACTAGATTTTCTTTTCCTGTTATGGTGAAACCTTCTGGTTGGCCCATATAAACTTCCTCTTCTAAGTCACCATTCAGAAAGGCGGTCTTTACATCCATTTGGTGAAGCTCTAAATCATAATGAGCCACCAAAGCCAAAACAATTCTCAAAGAGTCCTTCTTAGAAACAGGAGAGAAGGTCTCTTTGTAGTCAATGCCTTCCTTTTGAGTGAAACCTTTGGCGACTAATCTAGCTTTATACCTTTCAATATTGCCTTTTGAGTCATGTTTAGTCTTAAAGACCCATTTACAACCGACTCTTTTTGAACCCTTAGGCAATTCAACTAGATCCCATACTTTATTGTCATCCATTGATTTCAACTCTTCTTTCATAGCATTCAACCAATTCTCTGAATTATTACTTTCCATGGCTTGTCTGAAAGAGATTGGATCCTCATCAATGCTTAAGTCACATTCATGTTCAACAGAGTAAACCACATAATCATTCGAAATAGCAGGTCTTTTCTCCCTTACAGACCTTCTTAATGTTGCTTCTTGTGGTTCCTCTATCAATTGCTCATTTATGACTTGCTCATTGTCAACTGGCTCAACATTTATATGTTCATTTTGTGGGATTGGAACATTAATTTGTTGTCTCTGCTTGTTGTGTGACTGTGATACAACAAGAGGGATAACAACTTCAGAAGAAACACTATCAGTATGCTCTTGAATGTCCACTATTCGTGATTCCTCACTCCCACTAAATTGACCATTTTCAATGAACCGAGCATTTCCAGACTCAACTATTCTTGTACTATGGTTAGGGCAATAAAATCTATATCCCTTTGACTTTTCAGGATAACCGATAAAGTAACCACTAATGGTTCTTGCATCAAGTTTCTTTTCATGTGGATTGTATAACCTTACTTCTGCTGGACAACCCCAAACATGAAGATGTCTTAAACTGGGTTTCCTTCCGGTCCATAGTTCATAAGGAGTTTTAGAAACTGCTTTGCTAGGAACCCTGTTAACCAGATATACAGTAGTCTTTAATGAATACATCCACAAAGATAAAGGGATATTACTATGACTTAACATACTCCTAACCATATCCATAAGAGTACGATTCCGCCTTTCTGCTACACCATTTTGTTGTGGTGTACCGGGCATTGTATACTGTGCACATATACCCCGACTTTCAAGAAACTTTGCAAATGGACCTGGACATTGTCCACTCTCATCAGTTTTACCATAATATTCACCACCTCTATCAGATCTCACCACTTTTACTTTTCTATCTAATTGTCTTTCCACCTCATTTATGAACACCTCAAGGGCATTCACTGATTGAGATTTTTCATGCAATAGATATATATAACAATAACGTGAGAAATCATCAATAAAGGAGATAAAATATTTTTCACCACTCCAAGATTTAATGTCAAAAGGACCACAAATATCAGTGTGTATTAACTCAAGAAGTTGACTGCTTCTTGTGGCGGGATTCTTTGATATGTGTTTTGTTTGTTTACCCTTAATACAATCAATACATACATCCCAGTCATCAAAATCCAATTGAGGTAAAATTTCATTTTTTACTAACCTCAACATCCTTTCTTTGGATATGTGACCCAATCTTTTATGCCATAAGAAAGCAGAACATTCCTTTCCTGCACTAGAATTTCTATCAACAACATGTTCAACATTAAACAGGGATTCAGAAAAATTAACATCAAGATTTAAACGGTATAAACCATCCAATAATGTACCAGAACCATAATAGTACGAAAGTTTATACAAATGAAAAATACCATTTTCAATCCTAAAGTTAAAACCTAAACAATCCAACTTTGCAACAGAAATCAAATTCCTAGCACAACCAGGAACATAGAGACACTTTTCAAGATTCAGACAATAGCCAGTGTCTAGAATCAATCTATAAGTCCCAATTCCTTCTATTTGTGCCTTCATTCTGTTCCCCATATATAAATACTTTTCAGTTCCTTTTATGGGCTGGATTGAAAGGAATCCCTGCATAATATTAGAAACATGAGTAGTAGCTCCAGTATCCAACCACCAGGTATTATTAGGCACTTCAACTATATTTGCTTCAAAACTTACAGAAACATAAAAAGTACCTTTCTTTTCGAACCAAGATTTTCTTTTCGGACAATCTTTCTTGAAGTGACCTACTTTCTTGCAAAAGAAACATTTCTGGTCCTTCTGGATACCGCCCTTATTCACTTTCATTGGGGCTTTGTCCTTCTTGTTCTTCTTTCCTGATTTACCTTTACTGAAGCTAGCACCTTCATGAGTTGTGAGATGGATAGAATGATCTCTCATTTTCTTTAATCTCCCTTCCTCTTGAACCAACATGGCTTTGATTTCTTGGAAGTTCCACTTATCCTTAATAGTGTTATAATTCACTTGGAACTGGCCAAATTCAGGAGGAAGAGAGTTCATGATGAACTGTACTAGAAAAGACTCATTCACCTCCATTCCCATTGACTTCAATCTTGCTGCTATATTAGCCATTCCAGTTACATGTTCATGTATGGGCTGTGACCAGTCAAACTTTTTGGTAGTCAGCTCACTCATAAGAGTTCCCACAATAGACTTGTCAGTTATGTCTGATTGTGAATACTCCTTGATCATTTTCATGAATTCCTTTGCGTTTTCCGTTTTGGGCATGGAAGGCTTTACGTTCTCTGCTATAGTCATGCGCATCAAGTTTAATGACAACCTGTTAGACCTATGCCAAGTCTCATAAAGAGACTTTTCATCACTTGTACTGGTCTCTGTAATGGCTGCGGGCATTTCATCCATCACAATAGCCATATCCAAGTCTAGAACACCCAGTTGGAACTGGATTTGTTCTGACCAATCGGCATAATTGAGCCCATTAAACTTGACGACATTGTTGCTCAAACCTGCTAAATTCATGTAAGCTGGAAATAATACAGAAGCTCATACATTAATGCTTTGATAAAATTAATGGATTCAAACAAATTACTACACTAGTCATACATTCAAGTTCACCTTTGGGTGACACTTAAACTGATAGGTAGTCAATAAAGTCATTCATTTAATTTCACCTTTGGGTGATTCTTAAACTGACAAATTTCATATATATACTTTAATAAACAATCAATCATACTTAAGACTATATGTATGCTATCTTTGGATATACAAACATATACTAAGTACATGAAATGTTTCACTTTAATGTCATCAATTATAAACCATGGTTCACCTTTGGGTAATCCATAACATCCTTATATCAATGACTTTCAAATAATTATATTCATAATTTAACATCATCCTTTATATTATGAATAATTCATAAAACAAAACATTATATATGTCATGCACATTATGTCATGGACGTCATGCACTTTTCCAATTAAAAGCATAACCTTCAAACTTTTAATTCACATCTGCATTCCAATTACCTTACCTAACATTCACTTTCAATTCACAAAATAATTTCCATTTAATGCATAACAATGTTTAGTATTTAACATAAGCGCAACAGTAAAATATAAACTATGAGAACACTGTCGCAAGTAAAATATTTACTGCCGCAACAATAAAGTTGCTTCCAAATTTGAATTCCACTGCAACAATAAAGTTGCTTTACTGGATCCATGAATAAAAATTGCAATGAATAAAAAATTGCTTTTAAACTTTCCACTGGGTAAAATTCACATTAAAATTGAATTGAAGTTTCTTTCATGAATAAAAAAAAATTATATATCATAAAACCTTACGGCTTGGCTTTCATGCCAATAAAATTAATTAAACATATTCAAATTTAAAATCCCCAAATTTTACAATTCAAAAATTAGGGTTTCACAAAATTAGGGGTTTCAAAAATTGAGAAAATTATCATTCATGGAGAATCATAAAATTCAGAACCGTGCTCTGATACCACTTGTAAGCTTTTCTTTAATTTTCAATTAAATGAAAACCACACACAGGATCTTGAATTTTCATGATACTCACTATTTTCTCATACACAGTAAAGAAGAACTAACCTGGGTCCATTGTGCACTTCTTCCTGTCTCTTCCTGTCAAATGTTCTCTCTCCTCTTACTCCTCCTTAATGCCTTCTTGATGATATAGAAGTCGTAGGATGGTTTTCTCTGTCAATTTCTCTTCTTTCCTGAGAACGTTACGTTCTCTATATATCTCTTCAGAAAACTTAATGTGACACAACAGAATTAAAACTTTTTCCTCTTTTATGATATTTTAATTAACTTTAATAAAATACCAAAATGCCCTTTTAGAGTGAGAAGAGAGGGATTAATTTTAATAACTCTAAAATAATCCCAATAACTTTAATACTTTAATATTCTAATAATCATCACATTAGAATCCTTACATTAAAATTATACTTTAAATTACATGAACCAATGTAAATTATTAATATAATTTAACAGGTACATCAGGTAACTCTTAAAAGATTAAAATGATAATTTCCGTTATTACTGAATATTCAATTTAGCATAGTTGTCAACAAAATGACTCGAATCCTTTTAAAACAGTGGACATACTACGTTCCTTATTTCATGAGTAGTAGAGAAATATATATATATATATATATATATATATATATATATATATATATATATATATATATATATATATATATATATATGTGTGTGTGTTATGCACATGTTTTTACCCTTTTTTTTATGAAAATAAAAAATAATAAAATTATTATTATTGTGATAATTATAAAAAATATATAAATAATTGTTATAATTTATTATAGATAAATTTTATTTATTTTGTAGATAATTTTTATTATATATAGTTATTTCAGTTTAAAAAATGGTTAAATTTTTAAAAAACAATAAATTAAAAAAAATATGAAATTTAGAAAAATGTCCATTTAAAGAGTGAAATAGGTAAAATAAATATTTTAATTTAAAAGGATAATTAATTAAAGAATATAATTAGAAACAAAATTGTGGTTGAAAGTCGTGCCCGACCTTGTCGATCTAGGCAAAGCCTAAGTTAAGTTGGTTCAAGTTAAAGTTCAAGACAAGCTGAAGTTCAAGACAAGTTGACTTGGGTCAAAAGTAAGATGTGTTTGTCAAATCGAAAGTCGAGACAAATGAGTTTGAACTGAAGATTAAGTCGGGTCAACTCGGACCAAGGTCGGGATGAGTTTGTCAGACTAAATGTTAAGAATAGTTGTTCAAGATTAAAAGGTAGAATTAAGTTATTTAAGTATTTTTAAAATAGAAGTTTTCTTTAAAATAAAAATCAAATTGCTTTATCCAAATAAAAAACAAAGGAATATAAGATATTTTAATTACTCAATCCAAATAAAATATTTAAGAAATGAAGATAATTAAAAATTTTAAATAATTTAAATACCATGTATTTCAATTTCTTTTAATTGCTAAATTTTCTCATCCAAACACAATGTAGATGAATTGTATATGTTTTGATCCCAAGTCTACCGAGTGATATCATTAAAGTAAATTATTGTCTTTCCAAGATATTGTCTGGTTTGGAGATTAAAATTATGTCACGATTTTGTCCTTAAAAGACATCTCAGAGGATGAAAGGATGAATAAACACTAGTACAAAAACAACTTATAACGTCACACGTTCAGCGTCGAACCACTGGATAACTAACGTTAAAAATGAGTGGTGACACTTTTGTAAATAAATGCAATTATTAAACGTCGTTTAAAATTATAATTCGACGTAAAAGGATATAAAACGTCGAATGAGTTTTAAATTCGACGTCAAAAGGTTAGCGAATTCAATAAAAATTTGAGCCGGAGATTGAAAATTCATTCACTTTATCTTAGCGCGCGATACTCTCTTCTCTTCTCAAACTTTTCTCTGGGCACCACACGTAATCTTTCTTTCATTTGATACAAATGCATGTTAATTAATTACTTTATGTATGATTTTTGTTTGTTTTAACCGATTATTTTCGTGCTCTTATCCTTCATAGGCGCATTCTGCTTTCTCTCTCACTGTGACGAAACTTTATTTCGACAAACCAACCTTTTGAAGGTTAGTTTTCGTTTTCGTTTTCGTTTTGAAGAACTTATTTGTTGAACTTGTTTGTTGTTTTTTGTTGAACTTGTTTGTTGTTGTTGTTTAGTTGAACTTGTTTATTGTTGTTGTTTGATTCAACTTGTTTGTTTGTTGGTTATTATTGTTTGTTGTTGATACTACACTATGTAAAAAAGGATCACAATTAATTAAAAAAAACAAAAAAAATTTGATTAACGTGACAAAATTAGACGTTAAGTTAACGTCATATAATAACAAAATTCGACATATAATAACAAAATTCGACATTAATTTAACGTCGAATTTTTTAAACTCGACGTAAATTTAACGTCTCCTGATATGACATCGTTCGCGAATTCATCGTAAAAAACCCAAAATATTCGAAGTTGTACGCTATTTTTGTACTAGTGAAATATTTAAACTACCTTTGGTATCGACTCCTAAGCAATGTAAGACTATTGGACATAGTAGAACAATACCATATTGTATAAAACATTATTCAAGAACAATTTGTTTTATGATAAAACAAATAATCTACTTTAGATGAATGAACTCAGAGTATGTCACATTTCCTTTCATTTACATGTCATCTATCATTAGCAACATTTGGATTTATAAACGGATGTTTAAGCCTTGGAATGATTAGAAAATATCACATAACATTCATAGGAGGGTTATCATGTCATTATTATGATTTTCATTTTTGTTTTTCAATTTGTAATGTAAACATTTTTCAACCATTCAAAATTATTTCTTATATAATATACAATCATTAAAATATGTATGTGTCTTTTTATACTCTATACTCATAAGACAATATTTTTGTTTCTCATGAATAAAATTAGATAATATATTTCCTTTAACAAAAAAAAAAATATGAAACTTTTATCGATCAATTTGTCTTCAAATTTATCACTCTTAACATTACTGACAATTCTATAAATTATGAACTTAGTTGATTGAATATACAAGAGACTTTCCACGTTCCTAAACATAGTTTCATAATGAAAAGATTTTGCTCCAACAATACAAATCAAATCTTTCAATCAATTTCCCTCCACATAGTCATTCAAAGTGGAATCAACATAGAATTGAATGTAACACACCCTTGACAAATTGAATAATTTACCATGTCACGTTGAAGTTGTATAATTTCATAAAAAGCCTTCAAACAAAAAGAAATCTCTAATTTTTGTATCATAAAATCTTCTACTTAAACAATTAACCTAAACTTCACTCCACCAATACTATTGTACAAATTGTATAAATTCTTTTTTCTTATTTTTTATACATTTGTGTTATAAATTTTGAATCCATATGTTTTTAACCATCATTAGAAATATATGTTGTTTAAATTAATGTAAGTCCAACTTTTTTAAATGAATTTATGGTTGGTTTTGAATCATCTCCATATAATTTCAAAGATTTAAAAAATATCCCAGATTTCAAAGATGGATGATTTTAGAGGAATCGTCCTCATATGGGTCATAATTTTTAATTTGCACTACTGAATCAACATGCAAATACTAATGCCTGAAACAGTGACAGGTAAACTAACACCCACAAGTGTCATCTACCATATACCCCTTAGAGAAACATAACCAAATTTACCCAAAAAGAATGAAAATGAATATGGAAATTACAGAAAGCAAAATAGACTCTATTTTGTTTTTTGAAGAAAAAAATGGTGGTTTTTCTTATCTTGATAATAGAACAAATATATCTGAGTCAAGCAAATAACGATGGTCCATGCATGTAGAGGTGGCAGATGTGTCTGATGAGTCACATTGAAGGATGTCCCTTCTCTTCAATGCTCAGGTGATCGTACTCATTAAAGTTTCTACAACTTGACAAACCACCCAATTTGAGTCACAGAGGGGAATGCAGAGCTCATAACTCTCAAATTGCTAAAGACATATAAAAGACAAGGTTAGTAGCGAGGAAAAGCCTAGGGAAAATTTCAAGAGGAAAAACAAACAAAATCACTAGGTTCTTTGGGGGGTCACAGACTAAAAGATTGAACATTAACATGTGACATCACAAAGGACAAACTAGGGAAGAGAAATCAAATAATTTGAGGTTGAGGTTGCAAATTGCAATGCAATCCATTGAATCCAAGACCCCCACCCTCCTCTGACAAGCTATAAGTCCCATTTCAAACCATATATTATTAACGAGTTAATGTGGAGTCAGAAGCTTTTGGCCTTCATCTATGTTTTGCACCTCAAAAGTCACACCTTCTTTTATTTTACAAGGAAACCAGTCAAATAAAGCAGACCAACAAAAAAGAAATGCAACATAATAACATAAAAAGACCAAAGACAAAAAATGACATGTATTCATAACCACTGGAATCCTATTTTATAGCTACAACACATTTTCTCACTTATCAGTAGTAGTTAATGATACCCCACTCACTTTGACACCATTACTGTGTACTCTATGCTTGACATTCAGAAACCAGAATCCAACTTTGTGCTGTCTCATTTCCCCATTTTTCTCTTATTGCTTAACTTGCAATAAATATATGTCATTATAGGGTCACCATTTTCAACTGGGCCAATCAAGATTTCATCTTTATATTCAGGGCTGTGTTGGATTGAGCATTATCATTTTGTTCAAGATGGGGAGTGAAATGCAGCCCTTTGTTGAGACACCACCCAAAGTGGTGGAACCAAACCGTTATTCACATAGGTCAATTGAGACACTTGTGGTGGTCATAGCAGTGATCACAATAGTGGGTGTCATTGCAGGAATGATTGCTAGACTGTGTGGTGGAAGGCACTTTGGGGGCAATGGGGAGAACGACATTGAAGGATGGGTTGAAAAGAAGTGTAGAAGTTGCATTGATGGAGGACTTCCACCTCCATCTCCTCCACCAGAAGAACCAAAACCAGCACCAGCAGGGGATGCAAGTAAATGAATCAGACAGGCTCTTATCAGATGCATTCTATTCTAACACAAACATTGTAAGTCAGTATAGAAGTTGATAAATGCTTTGCTTTGGCTAGCCAAGTGATACAAATGTTGGGGAAAAGTTACATAGCTTTAACTGATGTATAGAGTAGCATTGTGTCAGTTGCAGAACCTATATTCATGTTAGATTCACCTAGTTGTGCTATTGGACTTTCTGTTTTGGTTTTATATTGTTGCTCATTCATTTCTTCTTCTTTAAACACCATCGTCCCAGTAAAAGAGAATATTTCAGTTTCTTCAAACAAAACATCTTCCAACATTTGCAGAGATGTATTATCCTAGTAATGCTACTTGAAGATTCACAGAGAACAGAAGGGGAAAATAAAGGATGCATGTATTTCAGTTTTTAATCAACCAAATTAAATCTGAAAATTTGTCTTTGTGCATTAAAGCCATTTTTTATTTGTCTGTAGCTTATCTTAGTTGAAAAACGGTTGATGGGATTGTTTTAAGAAAGGGAAACTACAGTTTTTCAGCATTACAAGAGATTTATTTTTCAAACATGACACTGTTGTTTATGAGAAGGTTAGTGGAAGCAGTCATGATGAGAAGGTTTAATTTGTGTCCCAGAAATTTTCAGGTGATTGCAACTTTGGCCCCTTAGATTTTACTTTTTTCATAGAATCTGAAATGTGTGTTTAAAGATGCCACCAGCATGATGGCAAGAAGTTGCTATTCAATAGTACAAAGCAAAAGTTCTCCATGCCGTTACACGATGCCATTAAAAAGCCAAACAGAGTTTCCAAGCTTTCTTTCATTCCCCTATTGGAATCTTACCGTTGCTTCAACAACTAGTTAAAAGGGAGAGTTTTGCATTTTATTCTGAGAACTAAACTTTTCTATTGGTAAAAAAAAATTAACACTTTCTCAACTTCTTAACCTATTTTGCACAAATATTGACAACAACAATGAAGCTTTATGATAGTAAGTTAGATGATTAAAAGTTAAAGTTTCCAAAATATTATTTCTAGAAGCTTTATGAAGTATAACTTCCATTTAACAAGTCATGCACTTTGATCCTTAAACCGAAAGAAAAAAAAAGTAGCGTGGTTTCTAAACTTTACAACGCGTGTTTTCTATTTTTCTTTTTAAACTCAAACAAAAATTGTGGCACTCAACTCAATGCATTGATTAGTTCTTTTTATCAAATCTTTGTTAGAAAAAATTCACTATGTCCTTTTCAGTTTAAAATTTGGATTTGAAACTAATCATGATTTTTATACAGAATTTTGGTCGCAGGATGATGAAAAAATAATATAAAAAACCTGTACGTTATCCTAGAGAAAATAATTTATTAGATTGGGCGAGGCTTTCGTCGCTCACTCCTTTGATTTAAAAAATAATTTTTATATTTTTTAATTATAAAACGTACTTTCCCTTTTATTTTTAAATATTCGGGTAGCAAAAACATTGTTTTTACTATACAAACTTTTAACAGTAAGAAACAAATTAAAAATATTTTTTTTTATAAATTACATGTATTATTCAACAGAGACAACCATATTCGAGTTGTCTAGAATTAGTGAGTGATACAATATTCTTTCCAAATACTTAACTGTCTATTAAAAAAATTCAATCTCAAATTACTGATTAAATTAAAGTAATTTCATTCTTTCTTTTTTCGCAAATCTCTCCAAATTCATAAAATAACTATTCTCGTTTAAGCCTCTTCAAACTTCTCTCAAAAGTTCATATGAATAAATTTAATGTTATTTAAAATTTTCACGATAAATAAAGGTTGACTAACAAATAAAAGTAATCTTTAATGAATCCATAGAGAATAAAGAATAAAAAATGAGAGAACAATTGTTTCTCTAAAATCTGACATGAATAGTAGGGCAAGACAATTTTTTACTAATCAGAGATGAAGCCATAAGCAATTTGGGTTTGATATTGTCAATCTGGATTTTACAATGGGCCTAAGAGAGCTTCTTTATGCACCTCTGTAATTGTTTTCCTCTACCTATATAAAATAATGTCTATTTTTTTAATTATCTAATTCAAAAGCCAATTTTTATTCTTAAAAATGAATTTTCAGATTGCAGAATTCAGAAGTTAAAAATAACTTCCAAATTGTGTCATCCAAAAATTAAATGACTTATATTTATTTATTTATGTACGTGTTGTATTATTCATATATACGAGAAGTATGTAAAAATTTCATTCTTTACTGCAACGAGGCTTAACGTGTCCTATATAAGATAACTTATCAACATTGTTACACAGAGCCTCAGCATCATCTCCTCCTTCACATGCAAGGTCTATGTTCTGCAATTTTATCTTCTGGCACGGAAATTTCTCACTGCAGTCAAACTTCACAGCTACTTCAGAAGCACTTGTACCACTGATGTTCTCGTACACCACATTCTTGATTTCTACAGCGGATTTCTCCGAGCCCTATGTATAATCATTCGTGAATAATAATGATATATGTCAATTTGTTTCAACATTAGCAAAAGTGTTGTTTATGTTTACCGCTTTTTGGCATGGCCTTTTTTTCTTGTCACAGTAATTCTGATTTATTATTATGGGGTTGGTCACATTGTTCATCTCAATGTTCTGAAACTTGATGTCACTAGCACTTCCTGAACCTCCCTGCATATAGGGTTGACCCAAAAGATTGTGATGACTTTCTTTTTTAGCACATATATACAAGTTCAAATTATTTTTTACCTGCCATGTCTTGATTCTAACTCCATTTTTGGTTCCAAAAATCTTGGCTCCGTTCACTTTTATTCCTGAAACAACGTCCTTGGATTTTCCTGCACCTAAGCTTCCGATACTGAAACAGCCCACCATTGCAAATAAAATAATTAATACAGAATAACATATGGAAAGTTTGTAATAGTATTTTAAGAGATACTTGTTGATGTGATGCTAATTACCTGATACCATGCCCCGGTCCACATGTAATGTTTGTAGCTTCTACATTTTTAGATCCATGTACAATAGATATACAATCATCACCTGAAATAATAATGATAATGATATCTATGAAAAAAGATATATACAAAATTTTACAGTCAACATTTAATGTGAAATGATTTATTCTGGTTTTACATTTGAGATTTTAATTGCCACCATTTGGTTTGAGAATGATAAGCATTTGTCGTTTATTTTATTTGTAATTATAAATATGTTATTTTATTTCTTACTTATATATTTTTGAGAAAAATTATAAAAGATCAGATATTGCTTTTTATATGAAAATAAAAAAGAAAACGTTTGCTCAAATGAAATATTTGTATCATCTGGGATACCAGTTCCAATGACAGAATCTGAGATTTGGATGTTTTTTGTTTTCGTGACATGAATCCCATCGGTGTTGGGGCTGTCCTCTGGTGCATTCACGTTAAGGCCAGAAACCTTAACATTCTCGGAGTCTTGGAATGAAACGTGGATTTGTTGAGCATTTTCTATGTTCAAGTTCTCAACTGTCAAGTCCTCACAACTATCGAAAGTCAGAGCCTACAAAAACAAAAATAATTAAATCATCGTTAATTTAGCTAACATAGTATATTATATGCTTTATATTAATTTCAATCCAATTTCCTTGATAGTCTTTGACAAAGCTACACATACTGTTGGAGCATCCTTGCAAGGCTGCAAAAGAAAGCAGAAAAATATATAAATCAATATTCTTTTGAATATAATATTAACACAACACATAGATAGTATTGTTATATAATAACTGAATAAAATAATATTGGACTTATCGTAATATCTTACTTGCTTTTTGTTCTTTTTGCATGAGTTTTCCCACCATACTTTGCCATTTCCATCGAGGGTTCCACCACCATAAACATACAGGTTCTTAATTTTGTCAAACACAAGCCAATGTCTGCTGTCTTCGTCGTAATCTGATGGATCATCTGCTGCTTCAAGTGTTCCAGAAATCTGAAAATTTACATCAGTAGTTCATTTTTGTTAAGAGAAGTCACTGATATAGATACTGACTAACTAATAAATTTTTTGGGTTTTTTCACGTGGACAAATTTGAAAAACATTTTACATAGGCAAAATTTTTAAAAGTTAAGTTTTTAGGCCGGTCGTAGAGTGTCCATATTCAAATGAAGAAATTGTGCTCCTTTCATGACTTCATCCTAAGATATGAGTCAAAGGTGAAATTGTACATCCTAAAATAATTTGAAGTCCTGGTAATCGATTACCAAGCCTTGTAATCAATTATAAAAGACTGAACTGGTGCAGAAAAGACACGAGTTTACCTATAATTGACAAAAAAATATCTGGTAATGTTACTAGAGGATTTTAGTGTTAAAACAAAGTTTTATTTATTTATTTTGTGGGTTATGTTTGTTAATTTGTATATAACTAATAATTATTACAATTTTCATTTAAATATAATAATAGAAATATTAATTTGTATATAATTAGTAATTATTACCATTTCGATTTAAATGTAATAATAGAAATGTTAATTTGTATATAATTAATAATTATTACAGTTTCCATTTAGATTTATATAAACTATTATATCGATAGAAATTTTATATTTTATATCATATTTGATTTTATTTCAAACATAACAATTTAACATAAGATAGTAAAAAGTAACTTTACAACAATTAGAGAGTCTTACACATTCTTAATATGAAACATTACGAATAATATAAAAATTAAAATATATATCTATTTCTTATTTTTTTTTTTTCGTCTATGTAACTTGAGGATTTGATATCTTGTATTGTTTAATAGAGATATTCGTCTCCCAACTCTTACTAAACAATACGAGGGTATCAAATCATGGAGTTACATAATCAAACAAAGAAAAATAAAAAATAGATGTATATTTAAATTTTTAAGTCATTTATAATGTTCCATGTTAAAAATGTTTAAGACTTCTCTAATTGTTGTAATGATACTTTTTTATCTTATGTTAAATTGTTATGTTTGAAATAAAATCAAATATTATATAAATATAAAATTTCTATTAATAATTGTTTATAGAAATTTAAATGAAAACTGTAATAATTACTAATTATATAAAAATTAACATTTCTATTATTACATTTAAATGAAAATTGTAATAATTACTAATTATATACAAATTAACATTTCTTTTATATTTAAATAAAAATTGTAATAATTACTAATTACATGCAATTTAACAACATAGCCCACATAACAAAAAAACTCCTTGTAATAACACTAAAACTCTTTGATAATCAATTATTAGAAAGCTTTGTCTATTTCAGATGAAGTCATGTCTTCTCTGTACGAGTTTAGCTTTCTGTAATCGATTACAAAACAAATCCTGAAATCGTTTTAGGGATGCGCGACTTCACTTCTCACTCATGTGTCAGAGTGAATTCATTTATAAATTTTTCCTATATCTGTAAAATTCTTTTCAAATTTGTCTACAATACAATTCTTTTTTTGCATTATAAACGAAGCATAAATGAGGAGAAAGCGTAATTTCAGTGTAAGTAACCTGGACTTCAATGTTAGGTTTGCAAGGGCCAGAGAATCTTATTGGTTTGAGAAGATAATTGTCCTTAGGCACCACAAGAATTGCTTCCCCAGAATCACATACCTCATCCCAAGCCTTTTTGAAAGCCTGAAATATCCCACATCCAATTATGAATAATAGACACTGTGCAAGCTAAAAGGAAGAAGAAGAAGAAGAAAAACTTTGTTTTGTTGAAGTACCTCTGAGTCATCAGTATCACCATTCCTCTTAGCTCCATAATCATTGACATTAACCTTTTTAAGGGAGCCACGCTTCTCAAACCTGTTTAAGCTCAAAACATTTGCGCTTTGCTTGTTGAAGTTCTTGAATAATGTCCCACCATCATCAACGGAAGGTGAATGATGAACATATATACTGGTGAGTGGGTCCTCTTGCAAGCTGCCATAACAAAAAACAAAAGAAATGATGAAAATGGTGAAGGAGAAGAGGAGGTGTTTGAGGAGGGCCATTATTGTCTATTATTATATCAGAAAAATAGAAGACAATAGATATATTGTTCTTTCAAAGGTTTTGAGACTGTTGTTTTGATGAGAATGGTTTTGGTAGCTTGGTGTGTGGAAGTACGAGTTAAGGGAGCTTGTGTATTTATAGACAAAAGAAATTAAAGAAATAAAATTAAGGAAAAAAAAGATGTTGATATGTTATGCATATATACCAGATTCATACGAAAGGATCAGTCCCTAACCTTTCACTTTTTCTCCATACTTGTATCGAAATGTTCACGTACGACTTTCACATTAATATACTATACACATGCCTTTATGCCCTAAAAATATAAATATTTCGTAAATATTACCGTATTCATACCAAAGGATTATCCGTAATCTTTGACTTTTTTCTCATACTCATAAAAAATGTTCATCTACGAGTTTCTCATTAATATATTATGCACATGTAATGTATATCATGTGTTTCTTTCTTTTTTTTTAGTCCTTCTTATTCTAATTTTAATGTAAATTTAAGAATTCTTTATAATGTGTTTAGAGAAAAAAGATTAATTAATCACTATAATCAGTTTAGATATTAATTTATAAATAAAAAATTATTGATATATAAATTGAGTTGTTGATTGATCACTAAATTGGTATTAATCAAAGAAATTAATGTCTACAAACATGTATATGAAGTACATAATTTAATAAAATAAGATTGAATGAAGTAAATAAATTGAAATAATTATAAAAAAAAAAGTTTCAAATTAATAATGCAACAGCTTCATATAATACATGTAGAGGTTTATTAGATTAGATAGTTACAGCATGGTGGTCATACGTAATGTTTGTTAGCTTATATAGTTACAACAAGATAACTTCTCTTTATATAAGACTTTGAATTTGATTTTTTTTTATATTGAGAAAAAGGTTCTAAAATAGTTTAAGCTAATCAAGTTAAACAATTATATATTTCGATTTGTGCTTGGCTATTTAATTTTGAAAAATTATACTTTCACACCACATAAAACAACATACATTCACTTTATAACCTATTCTAATGATAAAATAATTTATATTAAAATGTAAAAAGATATAATTAAAATATTAATATGAAGTTGTCGTTGTCAAGTGATTACATTCTTTTTGAGTGTCAACATATTATCTCTCTATAATTAGAGCATGTTTCAAGACAACACAAATTCAAAGTTTTTTCCCTCTCTATAATTCCTGTCATCCTTCCTTTAGCAGATCAACGTCTTTAACAAAATTCTATATATTTTGGAAAATTCCTAAGAATTACGAAAAACCTAGTAATTCATCATTCATATGAAAATATCCAACACCCCACACATTGCGTATTAAAAGAAAACATAATGAGTGCTGGCATTGAAATGCTTAAATATTCCAGTGTATTTTCTCCTAGTAATCATTTTCGGTTTTAAACTATTAACATGGTTGCGTGAGCTTGAATCTTTTATGCATGATTATTCTTTTAATTCTGAAGTAGATAACATTGTACACCATTGACATTGAATATTTAGGTACACGATCGTGACATTAATTACAGTTAATACTTGAATGATTGTATTTCTGGAAATTTTCTTTGTTTGATGATCATATGAAAGTAGCATATATGGTGATGATTGTGAAGTATACAGCCCAACACACAAACGCTTGTCACAACGAGGAATATGGGTTTTTGAGACACGCATGTACCTCAAACGTGTAATCTATGGTTTCCTTCTAGCAATGGTATATTTGTTAGCATTGTTATCACAAGACAGCTTTAGTTGTCGTAAAATGCTTAAGATGGTTTTGGAGTAGAAGACATTTCATTTTGAAACTTAGCATTAACTTATTGTGGCTAAAGGTTTCCTTAGCTTTTGTCACTATATTCATGTCATGATGAAATGCTAGACCTCCCTGAAACTCCATCTCTCTTGTATTCAACGGATAAATATATAAGCAAAAATGGTTAATTTTCATTATGGTAAAACCGCCTTAACAACTATATGCATGTGCATGATAGGGTTTGTAATTAGTAAGAATTATTCAACAAGTAACCCATCTATCAGAAGGGATTAAGCATGTTAACTAAATCTGGTCATCTAAATAGATTTTTATGATTTTTATTCAACTTCAATATTTTCTAATCTTAATTTTACTTTCATTTAGAAGGGAGTTGGCTTCAGTTTGAGAACGACCTTCGTTTATCTCTATTCTTGAATTTACCTCGCACCATTTATATATACGATTTTACATCATTATTAGAAATATAAATTAATCAATTAATTTTATAATAACTGAATAATTAAAATTATAATGATATTTGAAGTTTCTAGGTATACAGGATTATTATCTTTTAATTTTTTATACGCAAACTATTATCTACTAAATTATTATAATCTTTTGTTTGGCGTTTTTTCTTAATCGACTACAGTCTCATAAGAATCAATAATAAAGTCAAGTAAATTTAATATAATTTTTGTACATAAATTACTAGTTATATGTGAGATTTTGTGATTATTTTATAATGAGATGAATTTTAGAAAAGAGTCAAACGTTCATATAATGTGCTAATATATATCTTTTTCACAAATCAATGATAAACAATGCAACTGGTTCTAAAAAAGAGAATCGTATTAAGAAAAGAGACCTGCGGTTTGATTAAAAAAAACTTTTGCTTTTAATATTATCTATCGACAAACAATAATTAATATATTTATTATTTGCAATTTGATTTATATAAAAGCCTAAATTAAGGAGTGTTACCTCTACCAAAGAGATAATGATTTATTTGGACAATAGGGCTTCATAATGTAGATGGAGGAATTTTGTTGGTTGCATGAGATGGTAATCATGATTTTGTTTTTTGATAGAAAACCTCTAAGTATGGAGCACACGATAAGATGTTATCGTAACGTACATCACCAGCTTATTTACCATATCTTTGGCAGCATAACTGAGTAAGAACTTGAAGTTGATCGTTCACAAAGTTCGGTTAGATATCTTTTCAATTACATGCTTTCTAATTATTGTATATATGTGTTATTTTCGTAAATTAATTCTAAATTGTTCGTTACAAATGGTGTGTTTATCATCCTAAGTTTGCAAACAAACTAAAAGATGGGTTTTAAAGACGTCTTTTTCTTCACAATAAGATAGTCATCGAATAAAGTTATTGATGAAATTCAAAGTGCATTTTTAGAAGTCAGAAATGTTTTAGAAAGTGCTTTATTATTAGAATGAGGTATTAGATGAGGCCAAGAACGAAGAGTTGAATTTTTAAAGTGGACAACAAAAGTATGTTATTGTATATAATGGAACTTGTTTTATATGAAAAAGAAATGTTTGAGATTTTGTAAAAAGGAAGTCCCAATAAGAAATTTAGTGTGAAGAGAAGTTTGAGACAAGATGACAAGAAGATCATTTAGCTCTTCTTTTATTCATAATAATAGGAATTGAGTGAATTGATGATGGAAATAATAAAGTATGGACTTTAAGTAAGTAGATGTAAAAAAGTTAGTAGCATATTAAAAATCTTAAGGTTTTATATTAAAGATGATGTTAATTCTTTATGTGAATTTGACTTGTGTTATGTCTATTTAATGAATTTTTTAGAAAAATTTATTATAAATAAATATGTATTTTTCAAAGCATTGAGAATAAAAATGAGAATATGAATATCTTACAAAATCTTCGTTTTGCGGTGATGTTAACAAAGATAATGTAACAATTTATAAAGAGCATTATGAGAAGCTTCAAATTATGCGAAGACTAACAATTAAACACTAAAAAACAACTTTGGCGCATATGGTTTGGAGGTTATTAATATAATATGTCCATCTTCATAATTATTAAGGCACCTCTAGAAACTTGTAAACTCCACCTTCATCTTGATATGCTCAACAAAGTTTAAAATGCTTAATGAAATTAAACTTTTGCAAAACTCAAGAACATATCTCACATCAATTTAGTTATGACATCTATTGTTCTTATTTTTGTTACATAATTTAGACCATCTTCTTTGAAAACTTCTCTTTGTTTCTTTTATTATTTCAAGATAGTTTCTTTATATGAATTGGTAATTTTTTTTTTTCAATCCTCAAGATTGTAAAGTCATTTTCACTTCCTTCATGGATAATGAACTTTTAACAAAAATTTGTGTCTAGAAATTTATCATAAACTTTTGACAAACAATTTCAAAGAAGAACAACTTGATCATTGCCACTGTAACACATATATTTTTTAAAGTAAAAACATTTTAATTAGAATTATTAATATGTTTGCAATAACCTTCTTACATGTTGATGACTTGGATTCCAAGACCAATCATGGACCCATCACTCGAAGCATGACTAGAAAGCACCAACATGATTTGGAAGAGTTAAACTTAGAAGGACAAGTCCTATTCATCCGTTTTGAGTGGAAGTCAGGAGCCCAATTAGATGATCCAGAATGGGCCAAACCAGCACAAGGGAAAGGATAGAAGAGATCAAGAGAAGATGAAATAAATCATGGCAACATGGCAGATTTGATTTAGCACATGTATTTCGTGTTGCTTCTAGATTTCAGCATTTCTTCTTTGCTTTGCCACGTGGATTGTGATCCACAATATTTTGATTTCATCAGCACCGTACAAAGCTAGGTGAATATCCTATAAATTCACCTTAGGTCACTTGTAAAAATCACTTTTGATGATTAATGAGTTTTACTTTGCTGAAGCATTTTCCAGCACCCGAAACTCTGCCAAAAGTCACCCAAATGATCTTTCCCTCTCCATCTAGCTTCCTTCCAGTGGAAGGCCGTCTGAGCTAGTTCTTCCCCTTCACCTAGAGCTCTTCAAACATCACCGTCACCATTAATTTCACCCCTACACCACTGCTGCTAAATCACTAGCACCTGCCTCCGCTGCCTCTGGTTTGGATTCTCGCATGGAGCGACTCATCACATGTGGTGTATAATTATTTCTTCAAATGAGAGTATTGTGCAAAGACTTTGTCATTTATACGCTACAAGAAAGTCATTAATTATTGACAAAATTTGTCGGTAGTAGACAAAATTTGTCAATAATAACAAAAATATGTCACTAATTCTAGTTTACCGATAGACTATCGATGATAAAAAAAATTCGTTGGTAAAATATTCATTGATAAATTTAACTAACAAATCAAAAAGTGTGTCAGAAATTATTAAATGCCAAAAATCCATCAGTATATATTATATAGATTAAGTTGAGTGGATGCTATGACTAGATATCATCTCATCCTCTTCCCATTGTGCCGCTACTGATCTATGTACTTCATTCATTGTCTTGAAAGTGCTCTTTAAATGTAATTCTAGGTCTATTCCTAGCACTTAAAGCCTAAGATCATGAAATTTCAATATGATCTCTTAGTGATTGTGATACGATCCTATATAAAAAAAAACAATCTCTTCTAAATTTGAATCCTCAATTAGTACAAACAAAAATAAATTAGGAAAGAATGCAAAATTAAGATAGAGATGAGGACACTACAATCTAGCATATTGATGAGTCAATAAAGATTCATCACAAATATTTCCATCTTTGATAAGAACCAAAGTAAGAGGATGCCATAATTTAGTAGATTGATGAGTCAATGAAGATTCGCCACAAAGA
This sequence comes from Vigna angularis, assembly GCF_016808095.1. Lineage (NCBI taxonomy): Eukaryota > Viridiplantae > Streptophyta > Magnoliopsida > Fabales > Fabaceae > Vigna > Vigna angularis. Next base: position 38,954,987 of record NC_068971.1, read on the forward strand.
AGTCCATCTTTGATAAAAATCAGAGTTCTATGACAAGAATAAAGAGAATCCTCTCTTACTGAATTCAAAATTCATATATTGACCAACTAAGGTGCCTACATGTGTATTTGGTATTCCTATATATAAGCACAAATGTTTAAGCTACTTAAAAAACCCTAAAAAAAAGCCCAAAACATTAGGCCCAAAAATAACTTAAAAATTTAAAGAAAACTACAAATACTTTTAATTGCCTTAACTATTCTATAAATGTGCTTTAAGCTATAATTTTCATGTCTTTTGAATTCTAATATTCATGGGGCATTGTGTTTGCTCTTTGATATTGTCATATGTTCTTTGAATTGCAATTACTTTTCCTCAATCTCTTCTTCTATAGGATCAAAGGATAACACCATATCAAATTGCTTAAATGAATTATTTACATTAAGATCAGGACTTCATAACCACCTAGAGCCTTAGATCGTATCTAAAAGTAGAATGATAATTAGTTGGACTACAACTTGGAACGACTTCCTACACAATCCCAAGTTAGTGAAATTAAACGAGTGATCAATTCATCCAACAACAAGCATAAACTAATTCACAAGTAGATTAAATGAAAATATAGATAAATATCCAAGAAGTAAAAGTATAAAGAGTTATAATTGATTACATCCAACTTCAACATGATAGAGTTCAACTACTCATAGAATATTGCAATGCAATCCCAACATCATCTAGACATAATATTTATAATGAAAACATTTCTCTCAAGCCTCCAACATTGTATGTCTACACTACTACTACATATTTAGTTCTCCACTCAATACCTAAAATGAGAACATGATGTTTGTATTTATAAATTGTCAATGGTGGTGTTCAACACTAGCTTTGACACTTAGCCACAAAGGTTTCATTCCATATCTTTCCAAATTGTTTCTTAAGACTTAAGCGATAAGTTACATTTTAGATCTTTCTAAAGGTGGGTGTTTTGAGATTTTCTCTTTAGAAGGGTTTCCTTAACTGCCTTTTTGGTGCTTAACACCATTTCTACCACTTAGCTGCATCAATCAAAATTTACCTCATTTTTATCACTCAACTGCAACAATCACAATTTACCCAGAATTGCATGATTCTAATCCAATTTCTTTGTTTTTTCACTTTAACTCTATTATGATCCTTAAATTTGAAAAACAAGGTGAATTAAACAAAATTTTAAAAAAAAATAAAAACAAGATAAATGCTAAAATTATTTTAAAATTTACTTAATTTAGACACTTATCAAAAGTTCAACTTATTATGACAATTACCTATATTACTTGATATAAAAAAATGTAATTAAACTTTATAATTGTCATAATAAATGAATATTTTTAATTTTTTTTTTAGTTTTTTCTCCATTTATAGCAGTATTGTTACCTATATATAACAACAAATACAATTCAAATACAAAATAATTTCATTGACTTACTTTATAAAAAAATATTATCCAAAAAAAAGACTAAATCTATCAAATTATATATATATATAAAATAATTCTACAACTTAAGAATTTATCTATGCATTCTAAAAAAACTAAAATGTATACATAAATAAGTCCATTATGTTCTAATATATAGAAGATATCACTATCATCATTATTGTCACTTTCAACATTATCGTTACTTTCAACATTATCGTTGTTCAAAAGAAAGATAGATGAAAAAAAACTCATTCAAAAATACATTTTATATCTTGTGAAAAATTCTTTCCATGAAACATATTTCATCAAAATATATTTTTAGAAAATGGTTTAATATATGCATTTAGAAAAGTTTATTTTGAAAATTTTATTCTAAAAAATTTGTTCCATAATGCATTTTATGCATTTTGAAAAATTTATTTTAGAAATTCTGTTCTGAAAACCTTAGTTCGAAAATTTGATTTTGAAAATTTTAAAAACTTGTTCTAAATTTTTTTCTAAAATATATAATCTAGAAATCACTTTTAGGATGGGTAAAATAGTTATTTTGAAAATTTGGAGGTTCAAGAATAAATTGTGAGGTTGCAGGAAATAAAAGCCCATATCTATCGATATATTGGGCCTCGTGTTCGTGGAGGAACTATATAACTTCTTTTGGCATTATAGAAATTTCTTATCGGTAAAATGAATAATTATATAATTAAAAATAAAAAGTTGAATAACCAGATGGGAGAGTTTTTACAAAGTCAGATTTCTTTTTTACCCTTTTCTAAAGTTTTATAAAAATAACTTTCCAAACATTTTTATAATCACTTGTGATATTAGAGAGATGCATAATATTGTAGTTATCCAAAATCTGATAATTTATTGTATGTTTACACATGTAACTTTTCGAAGGATAATTTAATTTTATAGAGAATTTAAAGTTGATATAATATTTTATCTGGATATAAAATTTTGAAAGAAATTAACATTATAAATATTTATGATATAATTTAATTTTTTAAAATTAAATACTTTAAATATAATTTAAAAAGTAAGTTTACGAGGTTTTTCATATTTTTTTCATCTTTCAAATTTATCTATTTTTCTTCACATTTTTTTAATGGAGATAGTGTTGATTCAAGTTCAAATATTCCCGATTCGACGGTTTTTTTATTAATATTAACGGAATTTTTCCATGTAAAAGTGAACCATAATTATATTTTGTTAATGATAGTTAAATTTATTATTTTATTAAGATATGTCAATGTTACCTATAAATTAATATTATATTGATTCTTCATCAACCTTATGGTATTTTCTCTTAACTTAAATTTGGATAATTTGTAATTGGTGTTAATTAGAATTGTTTTTCTTCCAAAACATTGATCATAATTTAAGTTAAGTGTAGATAAAATGTATCTTTTTTTTTCTTAGACAAATTCCAAATTTCATTGTCTCCTCACTTATTCTCGTCTCAAATTTCGAGAATAGTAAATTCTCATTGTCAAACGAACCCTCTGCATTTTTTCACAATTTATCTCCCAATATTTACTAAATCAGGATGTTATTAAAAAACAAGAAAACCATGTATTGATATTTGTCTACTTTTTGTGGCTGTGTTCATAAATTTTAATAATATAATTTTCAGAAAATAGAATTGGTTAAACAAAAGTTTTTTTTATAAATGATAAAAATTATTAATATGTGAAATATTTTGAGATGATAGGAATGGAGAAAGTTGTCCAAAGCAATTAAATAAATGGTTTTAGTCTTATCTAGTTGTAATTTAAACCAAAAAAAATGATACCGTAATTAAAATAGTTGTAATATATAGAAACTTCTGTCAAATAAATTTATCTAAAAACATTTAATCACGTTGGTAGTTGGTAGGATACCTAAAAGACTTTAACTAACTATAGATGAAAGCCACGAAGACCGACATTTTTTTGGCAGGAAAAAATCTCACGAATCCACGAAAAATTTATAAAGATATTGGGCTAACCTTTCCTTTGTCAGCTACGGCGAATAGAAAGAACTTTAAATGAAAACTGAAATTCCAAGGAAAGAATGAAGAATTTGTAAAAGATATTGGGAAAGAAAGGATGGAATTATAGGAGAAACCACTGTTGTAGTTAGTATCTCTCGTGAGTTTCACTGCACTGATGAAATAAAGTAAAATATATAATTATTAAAATAATAACAAAATTGAATTTATACATTTATTTCAAACTATAAAATAGGTTAAAAAATATACATTTAAGTCCAGCAGTTAATATTTTAAAAAAAATTATATTAATGATGCATAGAATAAATTTTGGAAGATATTACTTTGGAATGTGAGATGTTAAATAATATCTACTCTATGTCTTATTTAGTTCTTTTCAAGCAAATTAATTTTGTACAAAATATTCACATAATGTAGTTTCAGAACCATAATAGGTTGGTTTACTTTTAAAATAATAAAAAAAAAAGCGAAGGAATATATTTTTCAGCTTTAGATAGATATAACTTCCATAAATTTATATAATTTTTTATTTATACCAAATATTTTATGTATTGTGGAGAAATTCTTTAAACATAATTAATTTTAAAATTTATATATATGTTTTTCTACCTTCCCTAAAGGGGAAGTCTTTTTTTACTCGTTTGAGCCCAGTCACCAAATATTTATACCAAATATTTTATGTATTGTGGAGAAATTCTTTAAACATAATTAATTTTAAAATTTATATATATGTTTTTCTACCTCCCCTAAAGGGGAAGTCTTTTTTTACTCGTTTGAGCCCAGTCACCAGACCTGAACCATTGGCTCCGATACAATTTGTTGGGAGGTTCAACATACACACCAAAAGGCCTCATGGAGTTGCTTTTGGTATCACTCCGAAAAGCCTCTAATGGAAGTATCTTATGTGTATATAAACTCATGTCCATCTCTTGTTTTATCTGATGTGAGACTTTGTTTGTACCAAACATGTTCTACCATTTTTAAATATGTTTTATGACTCTACCCCACGCATTTTTTGCTCGAAATTGGTAAAAAGATTTGACAATATTCTAAGAGTAGAGATGTGAGCATAAGATTGATGACAATGAGATGAAGGGTAAGTATAAAAAATATTAGGGAAATGCTAATAGAATTAATATCTCATTATTGATTATTGTTGTGCTTGACCCTAAGAGTAAATTGGATTTTGTTAATTACTTCATTGACTACCTATTCCGATTGTAAATCACTGACTAGGGTCATTAAAGTTTTTGAATACTTTGATGGAAGAAATATTTTTTCTATAGTAGTCACTATTTTTATAGTAGTCATATCAAAAATTCTGAGACAATCTGCTTGGTTTACAAATACATGGTGTGGAGTCACTCAATAATGTGTGTTTGTGTAGTTCATGAGCATGAGGAGGGAGAATGGGAGGCTTGTGATTGCAGATTTTTCTTCGAAGATGTCAAGGTTGAAGGTGGTAGGAGAGAATCTGAGTGAAGAAGAGTAAGCTTCTTGTGTGAAGGATTTGTATCAAAACATTGAGGATGAACTTGATTTTGAATTGTTTCTTAAGGTGAGTTTTATTTTGTCATTTTCATTTGCTAATCATCTTTTCAGGGTTATGGATCTTGTGGCTTCTTTTTGAATTCTGTATCTGCACTTTGCATCGCCTTATTCCCTTTTGTTTTTTTTATCTGGATCCATCTGTTTTCATGGTTTCGAATCTTAAATCTATTCAATATCACTGAAATAGTAAAAAAAAGAAAGAAAATTTACTTTGAACTAACGTTTTCTGTTGCGTCAAATTCTGATCCAACTGGAATAATGATGCAAATGATGACAGTTCTACTTGAAATTCCAAACTTTTTCAAATTCTAGACCTGGAAGTAATCCAAAGATTGCCCCAACTTTCCTCAAGGCAGCTACAACCACATTGCTTCACACAATTAGTGAATCTGAGAAAGCATCATATATAACACATAAATCACTATCTTGCAAAGGATGAGTTCCTTAAGAAATGTCTTCCTATTGACCGTTCAACCAGTGAGCTCTTTGAAATTGCAAAAGATGGTGTTCTTCTTTTTGGTACTGCACATATTCCCACTTGCTTTACCAGTTTAATTGTCCATGGAAATTTTGTTTTTACAGTCAATTTCAATGATGCTAAACATAGACAATTTCAATTTATGATATGCTACACTATTTTACAGTCTAGCCCTCTATTTTTTGCAGTGTTACATAGAAAAAGGAACATTATGATGATTCATTATTAAATCTATTTTATTACATTGGATTCAGAAATTTTCTTCATAATTAGATTTAATCTCATTTGACATAATTCTGGTTTACTAGCTAGCATAATCTATGTTCACTTTATATTCATGTTCTCCGGGTCTATATGAAATGAAGTTTTCTTGAATTAAAGAGCTTAGAAATTCTTTTAAGAGAACCCGTAGATAATAATGACAAGTTGTGTGTGATGTTTGCCAACTGAAAAGCAAGATGCATGTGAAAAAAATAGGGTCAAGATTTATCTGTTTGATAAGTGAGTTGATCAAGATTTTTGGATATAACAGCTACTTCAAGGAATAAGACTAGATTGCTATCATAAGTCAGAAAAATAGTGTAACTGAATTTGCTTTGCATCAAACTGCACTGTAGTTTACTGTATTACAGTGAACTAAAATATAGTTCATTGAACTACCTTGCATTATAAGTTAACTAATAGTTCAATTCAATTATTTAATATATTTATTTTGAAAACAGAACTGTTTTATAGTTAATTATAAACTTTTATAGTATAATGTAATATAGTACACTTTGTCCATTCCTAATTCTTATATTTATTGTTGATAAAAGTGATTTTCCTATTAATATTTTTATGATTATTTATTTATTAATGTAGGCTAAAACTATTTTTAAATCATTTTGCTTGAGAATCCTATTAATTAAAATTAACGAGATACTTTTTTAAAGAACATCAGCTATTTTATCAATATCTATAGAAATTATTTTTCATAGACATCATAAATGTTGTGTGGACATATTTTTGTAATCAAAATATTATATCCAAATAAAAAATTCAAAACTTAATAAATTTGAATTGTGTTATTTCAATAAAATATTTAAATTTCTTGAAAATTAAAAAAAATCTATTGAAATAAAAATTTAAAAAATAAAAAAATAAAATATTTAAACGCCTTGAAATGTAAAAGCAAATTATCTAAAAAGTTGAAATGGAAGTATTTGCTACACAACCTTCCATCTTAGCATTTTTCTGGGCAAGGTAAGAACTAGTTGAAGTTGATGGTACACTCACAAAGTTTGATTAGATTTACCTTTTCAATTCGCGTACTTCTTCATCATTATTGCGTATTGTTTTAGCGCATTGAATTCTAGATTACTGCTTATATTATTATTGTGCACGCAAACACAAATCATTGAGATATCATCCAAATTCACCTTTTAAATCTGTTACTGACATCCTTAACTGACATAAAACTCGAACAGATGTGAACTTTTTATTCAGAGGAAAAAAACATGGGACATCCTTGATGGAATCATTATGTGTTCCTCTCTCCCACTGATGAAATGCTACTCTCAACTACATGCATTAAATTACAACAAAAGCACTTCCCTACTACAACATAGCTACTCTACAACTCAGTTCTTATGATCAACTTATTTTTTGGTATTTCACCACCCCCATGTCTCCAACAATTCCCTCAATGAGTCAATGCTAACTACAGCAACACCCTTTTCCTGACACGGCATTTCATCAAACATCAGGTCTTCAAAAAAGACTCAAACTTGGATCTCTATTGCCCATCTATACATCTCCTCTTGAGGAACTGGGATGGAGAAGGTTGCCAACCCACTCTCTGACTCATAGTTGAAGTCTGTTTCAGAGCCATCTACTACACACTTCACTGGGCGTTGAGAGGAGTAAACTCCAAACCTGCCTCTTCCCCTGACTCTAAGAGAAACAGTTGCTGCTGCTGCTCGGTTAGGACTCAGAGAACAGGTTAATTCTGATAACACCTCACCATCAAACAGTTCTGGTTTGTTGTTAGAGGCTCTGTGAATTTCAACCAGCTCCACAGCTCCTCCAGTGTTGAACATATCAAGTAGCCCTATCGCTGCAAATGAAATACCTGGTGCTATTTCCTGTTCAATAAAACAATAGTAGTTAAGTTAAGCATCCGTCAAAGTCAGACAGAAAATCTAAAGCTAATAGTGGATCCTCACATGGATTGGACAGAAATGGAAAAGTTCAAACTCAAGAACTTTCAGTGTCACCGGAACAGAAACCCCCTTTGATAGCCGAATCACCTCACCTGAAATTTGGAAATAGTTATTTCATCTTGTTTTACACGTACTTTGTATATATTAAAACTGATGGTAAGGGAATGACAGAGTAAATTAATAGTACCTGATCTGTAAGCATAAACAATAGTCTCTCCAAGCCATTCAGGACCTGCTACTTGGGTGATAAGGTCAACATCAGAGGCACAGACAGAGCCAGTTAGTGTACCGGGAGATGTATCATGGATGCGAGTTTTCTTCTCTAACTTGCACCACCCAGCACCTTGGCAGTTAAATACACCAACAACTCCAGAACATTTGTTCATGTTCCAGATTTTGAGCAAGCTGAAAATTGTAGTTTATTAAATGAGTCACCAATTCATGTCTATGGAACATAGCCTTATAAAGAAGGAAGATTTAAATAAACAAACCTAGTCCCATCTCTGGCTGGATCAACAAACAGAGAATCACGAGTTGGCCTCCCTGGTAATTGTGCTCGGAGAACCGAACCATCAGGAAGAACCAGCTTCTTAAGAAGATCAAAATTGTGGTTGCCTGGCTTGTCACTGGAAAAGCATCATAAAAAAATTAAAAAAACGCATAACAATGGTGCCAATTTCATGTAATGAAAAGATGTGCAAGTGCAATGAATGAACATCACTATACCTCACATAAATTGGACATCCACCAATTGCACGAGCTGCAGCATGATATTCTGCTGCAGGATGTAAACTCTGAAATCACAAAGATCTTTTTGTTAACAAGAATATTTATAGCTCGTGAAAATTTCCCAAGGAAAAAAGAGGGCAGAGGGTAAAATATCAATTAAGATAAATGCACATTTCTACTCACATGAAACATGTCCCAATCTGGTTGCATGAATTCTCCAAGGAAAAGTGAGTTGTATGCAACAGAAGAAATATGGATGGTGTGGGAAGCAGGATCACGAGGGTAGAAATCATCAGAGGCTCTCACAACAGCAGTCTGCTTGGAACTGTAAAGGCCGTCAGTGTTGTGACACATGCAAGCAATGCATCCATTCTCAGTGAAGTTACGACTAATGGAAGCCTCAAGGGCGTGATGATAGCTTCGTGTAAGAGAGACTCTTCCACCATGTCCAGCACCAAGGGTCTCAATAATGTTCTGCACATCAACCTTCACTCCATCCACTCCACAAGAAGCCAAGTAAGCATGAAGCTCATTGTAGAAGTTGAAAACCTTCTTTGGGTGCACTAGGCCTAGGCCATGTACGGCCAAGCTGTCCATGACAATGTCTGGTTGGTTTCCAAGCACACCTGGTGACTGCACTGGATATGCCAAGGCAGTGTCATAATGCTCCATGCCAGTTGCTGCTGGTTTCACTCCACCCCAATAACCAGCTAGTGCATGCCATACATAAACATTTCTGTTCATGAACAGAGGAACCAATCAATAATTCAGAAACTTGATTAGGCAAGCTACTTAAACAATATTGAAAAGGATTAAAAGATCCATGATCATACTTCACGTTGTGATGCTGCTTTACTCCTTCTACTAAATGCTTCAGACCTGATGTCTGCTCATTGTTGTGTGTTTTCTTGTGAAATTTAGTATTCTCTCTAATACCAGTCAGCCTAGTAGCAAACCTGCAATCATCATGGTTTTTAGTGATTTAATCAGATAAATTACAAAAATAACAATTGGTCTTCTCTTGAACATTAGATTAGGACTTTATAATTGAGATAGGTATTGAATTAAGAAAAATGTCACTAATTAGTAATTAATTACAGAAACAGAGAAATCTTACTGTGCCCCTTCTTGTACAACACAGTCAACCTCATTTTGTTTACTTTCAATCTCTTGCCAGCCATCATCTATGATTAGGAACCGTGGTGGTGTAGCTCCCGCAGATAGACTGTAATCATATTGAACAAATTTCAGTGTTCTATAAACATCATCTTCAAAATTCATCTTTTCTTCAGTTAATGAGAAACATGTACTCAATTTCTCTTACTAATTACCTTTTCAGGCCTTCCTCAACACCCTCAGCTGTGACATCAGTATAGAAAGCATCCCATGTGCACCAACCAAACCAGTCAAGAAAAGACGGCAACTGCATAAAACCAACAATAAAAGGTTAAAAAGATTCGTTATGTATTAGCTTGGCATAATAGCTAGAGCCATGAGAAAAGGGTCTTACCTTTTTCTTCTCACGGTGAAGAAAAGTTTGCATGTGTTTTTCCACAGCCCTAGAAAGAACAAGAGAAGGAATCAGTAAATATAATTGTCAGCATACACTTATTTTTTTTGTAATCAATTTAGATGGAAAACACAAACGGGGGTGCCTTACTTCACTGCTTGATTGATGACTTCAAAGGGGTTGGTCCCAGCATGCATGTAAACTAGGTGAAGGCCTTGATCAGTCTCAACAGCGTTATCCCCTGCAAAACCATACCACATACCAAAAAGAAAAGGGTCGTTTCGGTTCTTTGGGACGCCATGCTATATATACATATTCTCCAAAGGACCAAAGCTATAAACTCCATTTGTTTGATTCAATTGATTGACTCATCGAGAGAAGTTTATGCAGCTCAATTCAATCCACAAATGACAGCTCCACCCCTTAAAAGTATGGCTGAAGGGAAGGGAAGGAACTGAATTAACAGCAGCTATGGCACTAAACTATGTTATGACACGACGGAAGACTTCCATGTAGCCTTTCACCACCAAACCATTTTGCATGGCCAAGAGTTTACTCACCACTCTCGAGGCAAATCTCTATCTCGTTCTTGTCATTGCCTTGAAGAACAGCTCGGAATGGACCTTCGAGAAGAGGAAGAAAGACAGTGTAGATGATTGGAGAATTCTCTCCATCCACTTCACTCTCTTTGCTCTCAATCAGCATGAACTGTGTCTCCAGTGGAACATCCCTCCCACATGTTCCCATTCTCTGAGTCATCCACCATAACTTGAACCGGAAGCAACACATGAACCGGAGCTCCCTATTCCAAGATTATATCAGAAATGAGAAATTAGAAATCACCAATTCATGTAATGTCAAAGCCTACACTTATGGTTACAGATCCAAACACACATCCAGTTTAACTTGCTACTGTCAAATTTTCTACGCTTATATATACTTGAGCAAATTATAACAATTTCGTTACTTTCTCTGACAACTGAAAATAGAACATGTTGGATGTGATATAGACTACATGTGAAGTGAGGAAAAAACAAGAACTTACTCCAAGACACCCATCGGAAAGACATGGAGACTTTTGCTGTGAGAAGCAGTAGCACCAACAAAAGCACCAGTCACTAGGCCACTTCCAGATCCTGGAGTCAGCACAATGTTGTCCGGTACTCCGGTTAATATGGTCTTGCCATGAACAACCAATTTCTTATCGTTGACGGAGATCTTAGGAGTGACAGTCATTTTCGAACACTTCACAACTGTATGACCAAATCGAAACAACACACAGATTATTATATTATCAAAATTAAAATTCACTGCATCTCAACAAAATTTACAAATATTCAATTATTAAGACTCCAAAAACTACAAAATACCACATAAGCTGATTTTTTATGTACATTATCATGATACTTAACTCAGTCTAAAATTGTTAAGGAGTTTCGTATTATAGACCTAGGGGCTTATGACGATGGTGATGGATGCTAAAGGTTAAGCACATGTTAGATAGACAGCGACGTGGTTCACGGAATGGAGGAATCCACATAGGGAACTGCGTTGGTGTTGTCTTTAGTACCGTCATCTTTTTAACCTATACCCCAAAAGTTGGAAGAAAATTAACAAGCAAACTCTAAAATGAACCTACAAAAATATGGTCCTTCCTTTTTTTTATCTTTGTCGTTTAGTGCAATCATGCTTTGTTGCTATACTTCTCCCTAACTCTGGTCTCACTATTGGTTAATGAAAATCGACGACATATTAAAAAACCAGGAGAAGTTAGAACATAGCAAAAGCTAAAACCAAACTTCATCTGAAATAGAATTTTATAATTAATCGGTGCAGTTTCTTTTTCTTCCTTTTAGGAAAGCTGAGTTGCAACAAAAGAAAATAGCATCAGAAATCATCTGGGAGTACTGCCTAACAGTGTAGTTTCCGCAAGACACGAGGGCAGTTTTGTCAACGAAAAAAAAGACAACTTTAACAGAATCTAGAGAGATCTAGCGTGACCCCGACGTTGTACTTGGTCTCCTCCGAAATAGTAAAAGAAAATCTTAATTTCCAACGCGCGATCCAAAGCAAGATTTTATAAATCTCCTCCAAGTAAAATTACAGTTACTGCTACGCAACGAAAAACTGAACTCACCAAAGTTACCGTCAGGAGAAGGTGATAATGAAGGAAGAGTTAACTTAAGAATTTGGAGAAGAGAAAAAGTGTTATTCTATTCCTGGAGGAGAATGTCCTCCAATGGAAGAAGGTGGAGGAACGAAGAAACACACTCAGCACAGGGCTGAAGATTGATCACTAGCTTCTCAAATTTTGGTGCGAGATATTGGATGAACACAGAGGAAGGTGGCTTTTATAGCGTGGCGGAGGCTTGGTGTGCATTCCGATTCCGACACGTGGAGTGTTGTGAGACGTTGGATCAAGACGTGGTGACGTGATTGTGACTTGATGTAGAAAGAAGGAAGATCATTGTGATGATAATGGCGGCCGAAAAAGACGTCGATGATTACGTGGACACATGTGATTGTGAAGTGTTGAATGAAGCTGGATTCTTGGAACATTGAATTGATCTAGATAATTCTGAGATAAATACGCTAATTCTTTGAGGAAAATCAGAATAGTTTTTTTGTCGAAAATATCAATTGCATGTAATGTTCTGGCAAAATACAATAGTTTTTTTTTGCAAGAGCAAACTATTAAACATGTTTTAAATTATTGTTCTACCTCCCAATGGCCAAATAACTATTCCTTTTTGCATATTATGGAGTGCGTCAAGAAGGTGATAAATTTTAGTTTAAATTATTATAAACCAAATTAAACTTTTTTTTTTCAAAAAAGAGAGTTTAATATAAAATAAATTTGAACAAGTGAGATTTTATACCGATTATTGGTAAGAGCTAATTTGGTTAGCGAGAGGGAAAGGAAATTGCACGCAAAACTATGGGGTAAGTTTAAATAGGTGGGAAGTAGTGTTATAATTGAGTGAAATTATAAACATGTTGGAAATTGAACTGCTACCAAGCAGCCCAAACAGGATCTCAGAACTCTGCTTCTTCACCACCAATTATCAAAAAGAATATTGGGTATGAAAATTTTAAAATAAATATTATTATATTGTTTATTAATAATTCAGGGAAAAAAAATTAATTAAACATTTGAAATATTATTTTATTGTAAACAACATTTATTATTATTATTATTATTATTATTATTATATAATATTATATTTATTGTTTACTTTTTATCAAAATTGGATTTATATATTTATCATGAATATATAAAATAGGTCATTCCAATCTGGTAGACCAATACATTGTATTATTCTTATTCGTGATTCGTGATTGAAGCCCCCCAAATATTCGCATATCTTGTTCATCCTTTATGAGGCCAAAAGTAACGTCATTATTGTAATAATAGTGTTCTGTATCTAAACATCTAGTATTAAAAAATGTGTAATTTTATTAGAAATGAAATATCTGCTATAATACGAATAAGATAATTTAAAATATTACTTTTATTTTCGCTGAATTATTTTATAGCATATTTTTATAGACAGTAAAATCGATTTTTCATAGTGTTATTTCTCATTGTTTTTATCAATCATCAGTCCCCACGGATCCATCCCCAACAAGCACACCACAATTAAAAGCCAGACACTTTGGTGCACTGAAAAGGCTAAAATCACAACTTGCCCAACATCCCAACATCTACCTTGCATCGTCAAAAAGTGCAATGTCAACTTGTAGCACTTGCCATTTTCTTATTATGTGTGTTACTTACGTACATAAATTGGAGATCTAGTGGAACACATGGCCAACATCACAAGAGCATGAAAAGTTCAATTACATTCCCGAATCCATTTTGCATCAATTAGAGTAACATGTTAGCTTGTAACACTTGCCATCTTTGTTATACCACTCTTTATAACGGAGATGTCCAAACACCAACACACATCATAAATTATGAGTTTTTAGTTCAAATTCTATGAGTTAAATCTTAAATAGCATGCTTAATATAGGTTTCATGTTATGGTTTTTCTTTCCATTTCTATGTTTCTATTACTTTCATTTTCAAAATTTACATGACATCTTATAAATATAGAACTATAAAACAAAAAAATGTACTTGACATTTCATTCTTCTCCTAAAATTTCTACACATCAAAATACCCAACGTTTTGTTTGTTTTTCTATCCCGTAAAAATCGTTTATTATCTTCAAAAACACAAACAAGTTCCACATATGCTTTGGTTGTCCACTAATTAACTTCCGTGACGTTAACATATTCCATAATTGATTTAACATCAGTTGCAAACTTGCAATTATTGATGGTTTGTTTAAGTATGGACAAAAGGGAATCCAAATCACAATCTATATTGTAGATTATTTTATTTCCTCAATACCACACATTAGGGTTAATTGGTATACGTGGCACAAAACTTTAATTTCTTGGGTTGACATGTTTAGCTTGGTCCTTACCCTTGGCTATTTTGACTTGTTTTTGCGTAGCAAAGTGATGATAAAGCCTTAATTTAATTAATAACGTGTATAACCTTTTCTTCTTCAATTTTCGATCGTGAGGCTGATTAAAAGATTAAAAAAAATGGTGGAAGATATGCTTTAGAAGGGTGTTATGTGCTGACTGTTTTATGGGTAATGTATCTAACAGTTGTACAATCGACAATGACTCTCAATAAAATTTGTAAATTAATTATTCAATAATTCATTCAAGAAATTGAAAATATTCATCGGCTAGAAATAAGTCACTACAATCAATTGTTTGTGACATTAATTTTTGTTTTTTTTTTCTTTCAATTATTTGAGTTCAAATGATCATTGATATGAAGTTGCAATCCCTGGCATATAATATAAATATATATGGTCATTCATGAAAGATAGAAATAAGGTACAGTACATTGCATAAGACGTAAAGGACAAAATAACAAGTGGCATACCAACTTCAACTTTTGACGATTGAATGCATACAACAGTCCAACAAAAATTCTTGTTTATGTTTGTAAGATTGAAATTTTCCGCGTTGTACCTTTGTAAGATTGAACACAATAATTATTAATATCCACACCTGTTTATTGCTGGTATATCTTTTGATAACTTTTAATTATTTTTTCAGTTTAATTCATTTGATATACATCACAATTACACTAGTTCATTTGTTAGTTCATTCTGGGTCTGATTTATTTTCTTCCTATAATTTATAACTTTAGACTTTGAGGTTTTAGTTTATGAATATATGTCAAATATAACACTAATGTTTTGTTCACATAAGCTGATTTGTAGGACATTATTTGCGGGAGAGTAATTGAATGGATTTGAGAGGATTTGAGGGTAATTTTTTTGTTGTTTTTTTAGTAAATTTGTGGGTAATTTAGAGTGAATTTGGAAGTAAAGTGTGTAAGAATCAGTGTAGGATTTGATTAATGTGATAGATTTAAAAAATTTGTTTTCTTGGTAGAAATTAAAGATTACTAAAATGTCCCTAGGTATTAAAGTAATATAAAATGTTATTTGTTAATGTTATATGTAATTGTAAAAATGTATATAAAAAGACAAAAATTATAAATAATAATTATAATTAATTTTTAAAAATTAAAAAAATTATAATGTAGTAAAATGAATTTATTTTTAAATGTAATATTTGTTTGTAATATAATTTACTACCAAGTATTTTCAACTACGGTTAAGGTTTTTTTTTGTTTTTAATTAATTAATCATAATAATAATAATAAACAATTAATTAATTTAATATTTTTTATAAAATTAATATATATTAATTTTTTAATTTATAAAATATTAATTATTAAGAAAATAAATAATATTATAAAATTTAAATAAAATATGTTAACCTTTGGAAATACGTTTATCATTGTCAACTCCATCACCACCGAACTCCAAACCAGGCTTCTTCTAATTCTCTCCAAAGCCTTCCAGACAAAATTTGCAGAACCTCCTCAAGCGCTTCTCTTTCGACAACATCTGCAAGCTAGCCTTCAATGTCGACCCCGCTTGTCTCGGCGGGGACTGCACTGCTGGCACCGATTTCATGAGCACGTTCGAGGATGTAATAAGGCTGATTTCAGAGAGGTTCCTGAGCTTGACATGTTTCACGTGTAAAACAAAGAAGTTGTTCAACTTTAGATCAGAAAGGAGGCTTCGAGAATCAATCACCACCGTCCACAAGTTTGTTGACTCCATCATACGGTCCAAATTGGAAGCCAAGGAATACACCGACGACGACGAAGATTTACTTTCGCGTTTATTTGACGTTGAAGATGAAGGGAGGGTTCCCAATGAGGGTAAGACCTAAGGGCAAACATGACATTTGCTTTACAATCAACGCAAATCATCTCAGATATGCGAGTGATACTAAAATCACGTATCTTGCAAATTCACTCAATTCCATCGTGTCAAATCCGCATAAACGAACACAACGTCACACTTAATTCCGTCTTTGGTAATCGCTGTCTACAGTAACATCCACAGAAGCGAACTAAAAGATTATTTTTCTCGTAAATCTCTTACCTTTATATTTAATTTGTCGCATTATTCGGTAACTTAGGCTTTGTTCTTTTGGTGGTATTTGAGGGAGATGATTTGGAGGAGATGATTTGAATGGATTTGAGTGGATTTGAGGGTAATTTTTTTGTTGTTTTTTTTAGTAGATTTGTGGGTAATTGAGAGTGAATTTGAAAGTAAAGTTTATGAGAATTAGTGTAGGATTTGATTGATGTGACAGATAAAATAAAATTGTTTAATTGATAGAAATTGAAGATTACCAAAATATCCCTAATTATTAAAATGATATAAAATGATAATTTTTAATGTTATATTTAATTGTAAAAATGTTTGTAAGAAAAAAAAATAAAATTAATTATTAAAATGTAAAAAAATATTAATTTAGTAAATTGAAATAATAATAATAATAATAATAATTATTAATTATTATTATTATTATTATTATCATTATTATTATTATTAACTATGTATAATATAAAAATAAAGATGTTAAAAAAATATTATATAAAATATTTTGTCAAGAGAGACAAAACAGCGTTCCCTTCACATCATATAAAATACTATGTTTGTTATAAAGTTGGGCAGGAGGAGTAACTGTGCTTCATGTGGTCTGTGCTTGTTCACAGAGGTAGAAAAGATTTTTCAGCATAATCACCTCCAAATCTCGTTGCATCCCTGTGGATGAAAAAAGGACCTCATCCCGCAAATTAGCGAGAATCAATCGTTGCAAATCCCTTAATGTGAACACAATTGTTTTCTAAATCCATCTTCTCAATAATATAATGTGAATTACATTTTATCATTCACTCTCTCAAAAAATAAGTGATGTTTTACTTGTATAACTTTTTCTTGTTTTCTGTTTTCTCATTTTTTACTTCTGGTTATTTTTTAAATATAACAGTTAGGTTGAATTTATGTGTTCAAACAATTTAATCTTTACGCTGTTTGTGTTGTAGAAATTTCTAACATAAAAATTGTGTTTCTTGATGCATTAGATTTATTGTTCGTAAAGACTTATCTATAAGAGTTAAAAATAAAAAAAAGAAAAGAACAAATAAATTAAAAGAGTGTTAGAAAATTGAAAAATGTTTTTTTCTTTCTTTTTGAAAGGAAAGAGGTGTTCTATTTATAGAACTAGGAAAAAATTAACAAAATAACCATGACTAACATAAATTTAACGTTGCATTATACTTATGAAAGTTAATGAAAAAATAAAATTCTGCACTTATAAACATTAATAAAAAAAAATTATGGGCCAATATTTAAAAACTGACGTTTTTATTTTAGAACCGTGTGTTCATTGTTTGAATCATACATGGTTATGTTGATTCCGTGCAAATTGATTGAGAAGAGAGCCATGTTTTAATATATGATTGAATTGGATGTATTTTTAATTTAATTGTCTCAAGGATAGAAAGATCAACAAAGGATTTGATTGAATGAAATGATTTTCTGAATTTAATAGACTGGTGGATAAACAGATCAAGATGATTAATTGCGTTGGATTATGACCACTTTTAACTATTATATATGTTGGATTCTTTTAAAGTTGATACTAACTCTTAGTATGGAAACTACAATTTCTCTAAAGAATATATGTTATTCATGTTTATATCTCTAGCTCCATAGTTATATATATTTTTATAATATAAAACCTTAACTACAAAAACAAAAATTTATACCGCCTTTAAAAAATTTATGTAAAAAGCTATTATATATAGATTAGTAATTTTGGTCTCTTCACTAATTTTTTCCTAATTTATTAAAATATATTAAAATAAATAATCTATTAATATTTATTAGTGTTACAAAAGATTTATATATAGTCACATTTTTATGATGTTACCTTTATTAAAGTAAAAAAAATTAAAAATATCTCTATTTAAAGAAAATTGTTACTAAAAATTTGTAGTTGTATTTCTATAATGATATATTTTTATGAAAAAAATGTTAGTAAAAAGATTTGCAAACATTTTTAAAAATTTTATTTTGTTTTTACTAAAAATATTTAATAATACACTAAAAAATAGGTTTTAGCGACGGACATAATCTGTTGGAAATAATCAAATTCTGTCAATAATATACTTTTTTCATTGGTTCACTAGTGTAATCGGAGGAAACGACAGCAGTTATTTTCGCTAATAGGCACCGGTTTTTAAACCGAGACATATTCAGGCGAGGTAAAAAGTGATAGACTTTATGTCTTAGTTCAGAACCGAGTCATAAAATGGTAGGATTATGCCTCGGTTCAAAATTAACCGAAGCAGTAAAAATTTTTATTTTTTTAAATATATTTTTGCTGGCCTTTATGCCTCGGTTCATCCGGAACCGAGGTCGTTTCTCTCCCTCTCCTGAACCCCCATTTCCTCTCCTACCTTTCCTTCGTCGACAACCAATTTTCCGGCCCAATCCCTGCCTCCTTCTCTGCACTGTCCGCCCTCCGCCATCTCAACCTCTCTAACAATTCCTTCAACGCCACCTTCCCCTCCAACCTCACCCGCCTTGCCAATCTCCAAGTCCTTGATCTCTACAACAACAACATGATCGGACCGGTCCCTTCCCCCTCGCCATCGCCGCCATGCCCCTCCTCCTTCATCTCCACCTCGACAACAACTTTTTCTCCGGCCAGATCCCTCCCAAGTATGGCACCTGGCAACACCTAACGAACTCATGGGAAACATCTCCCGGAGCTTGGAAACCTCACCGCGCTTCACGAGCTCTACATTGGCTACTACAACGCTTACTCCGACGGCATCCCGCCGGAGATTGGAAACCTGTCCCAGCTTGTCCGTTTCGACGCCGCGTATTGCAGACTCTCCGGCGATATTCTGGCTGACCTCGGAAGGCTTCAGAATATGGACACACTCTTTCTTCAGGTGAATGCGCTCTCCGGCTTGCTCACTCCTAAGTTGGAGAACCTGGAGAGTCTCAAGTCGATGGATTTGTGCAACAAAGTTCTCTCCGGCGAGGTTCTGACGAGCTTTGTGGAGCTCATGAATCTAACTCTACTCCTGCTCCAGCTCTAGCTCCAGCTCCTCCTTCTTCGTTTGTGATGTGTGTAGTCACTTTCAGGAATATTTGTAATCCACCATTGATGAAACTGAAGTATATTTGTAAATGAGTGAAGCACGTGCTTGGTGGAGGTGCAATTAATAAAAGAGGAAGTAGTCTTATTATTTTTTAGGATTAGGAGTGGATGAAGGAAAAGTAAGGAAAAGTTGCAGGCGGTGGAATATGGGATGGGATGGGATGTGACAGTGTTAGTGATTCATCATGTTGGAGAGCAATTGCGTGCACGCGGATTCATGCCATTAATATATTCCCACCGGCCCTCCTTTCTGCTTCCTCTTTTGTACTCTTCTCATCTTTTTTCATCCATTCTTTCCTACCTAACTGCTCCATCTTAGGCCTCGGTTCTGTACTGACCGAGGCATAAACCTCTTTCGACACCGGTTCTGTATAGAACCGAAGCACTAGATCACGTGTCAGGCCAAAACTCAATTTTGCAGAGGCGCAGGTAACTTTTTCAGAAAGTATTAGGCACCGGTTATGATTTGAACCGAAATAAAATGCTCTATATGCTTCGAATATAAGTTGGTGAAAACTACAAGATTGCCACCGCTTTCGAATAGGCTTCGATTTTTCTTTGACCGAAGCCTATTAGGCGAGTTCAAAAGCATATTTTTTACTAGTGGTTATTAATTCGTTGGTAATTCTGTTATTGGTAATCATTATTGATGGATATTGATATTTGGTAATTATCAAAGGAAAAGACCGTCCATAATTATCGAAGGAATAGACCATCAGTAAGTCTGTCGAAAATGACATGGCAAATTCAAATACAATTTGTATTAATTAATTATCCAACTACGTAATCAAACCTGTATATATTTATATTTAAACAACAATGACACAATCAAAGTTGTGATAAATATGCAACTCACAATTATTCTATTAGTGATGCAATAAACAATATCTAATTACACAATATATGTTGATGTTGGAGTTTAACAACTTATATTTCCAATCAAACAGGTTCATGTAGACAAAGAAATTATATGTTTGTAAAACATGAGAATTATGTAAAAGCATTATCATAGTTATACAAGAAGTATGTTCATTAATAAAATAACTAATAATCTATATAGTTGTTATCAAAATGGTCTTATTGTTATTCACCATCTTGCTGCTGTGAAGGTGGTTGGACTAGTATGGACTGGATGGTTGGACTGGTGTGGATTGGACTGATCTAAATTGGATTGATATGAACTAGACTGATGTGGAGTGTTCTTGTTGGGTGCTTTGCTTTTAGAAACACCAAAACGAATGAGTTCTTTCGCAAATACAAGCAAGGTTACTCTTAATTGAGAAGATTAATTATGTTTGATAATTTGAAGAACTCTTAGGATTAGGTAATGAACACTGAATGTTGATGGTGGTACAGAGTGGAACTGGGTCATTTTGTGTTTTCTTAATTATTGGATTTTTTTTTATTCAAGAGAAAGAAACACATCCTTCAAATGTATGAATTTTTTATATTTGCTTTAATGTTAAATTTGAGAAGACTTTTGTTTTTCTACTATTGAGTGTGTTGAAGAAACTATAATGGAGATACTATCAAAAATAGAACCTAAGCAAAATATGACCTTGAATGGAGGGAAGGGGTGAGCCGGGTTCCTGCAAGTCCTCCGATATTAATTCAAATTAATGAGTATACCAAACTACAGTACTACAAGGAAATAAGGAGTTTGGTGAACAAAAACAGGCCTTGTATTTTCCTAAACGATGAAAAAGAAATGGTTTTGTAGTAAGAAAATATATCAATTTCAGATATTGAAAAATCAATTTGATTTTTTAAATACTTAATATTTCATTTTGACCAGCTGGTACTTAAAATTATTTGTAAATAAGTGAATAAATATTAACAACTAATTTCTTTGTCACAACTATATTAATGAAAAAAAAAATCATGAATAGAAGCAGTTATATTAAGTAATTTATTAAAATAAATTTTCTTTATTGAGTTTTCTTTATATATTAGACAAGTTATGTGGAGAATAGCTATAAATTAGATAACCACACATTATAGTAAGATTAGACTTCGTCAATGTTATGCCTACCTTTTCAAATCAATTGATTTTGCTCTCTATGTACCTCTAATGTTATCTTCCCACGGTGACCTAATGAACCACAGATGTAGAGACATTATCCTATAAAACCTTAAAAACTAATTATATCAACATAATCACTTTTTCTTTCCTCGCTAATCAACCTTGATCGATTACTCTTCTTGAAGAACTCTTCATTAATTGTGTGCCCTTTCTTTTAATGTTCTTAACTAGTTGTACAAATGCATCAAGGAAATCTAGTAAATATGAACAAATATAAAGTTGAAGCAACAAAGGGGTTTTCAATTGTTGGGTCCCGTGGGGAATGGCTACACCAGCAGCTCTAAACGTTATGGTACATGTTTGTCCATGTAGGACTGATTTCTTGGTAAATGAAAATTCCATGTGGCTTGTAAAACTGATTATTATATTGTTTTATTATAAAATGTGCACCAAGTATTGTTTGATGCCAATAGGGTGGAACCATTCCTCAATGAGAATGCCCAGTCACCAGCTGCTTAAATAAGCATTGTCAATGCAAAAGCTCTGGGTAATGAAATCTTGTTCACTTTATTACTTCAAGTTATAACTAGTTTTATGAAAACTTACATATAAAAAAGACTCTTTAGTTTGATAGTAACATATTCTACATTTTGTATTTTGTTTCCACTATTCTCCCCTCATCAACTTCACCATCTACACACCTTCTCTTTTGACTCCATCATCTCCAACAATGGATTATAGTAACCCATCTGACAATAACCATTGATGGTATTTTTCCAATCAAACTAGATATCTTTCATTACTTCATGGTTTCTTTATCTTAGTTTTGGTTCTCCTGCAAATTTAATCGGAGGATTACTTTTGTCAACAAAAAAATTACAAAGTTATTGCTAATGATTTGAGACTGAATACAGCTTGCAATGACAGTAAAGTCTTAACAAGATATCATGGACATTTTGTCGGACTAGACATCACCGTCAATCTACTCTAGCACGATAATGTCCTGTTTTATCTACTTTTATAGAATATAAAAAAATGATAATATATTTAGAAAAAGGTTATACCGATGGTTTTTTTCTTGTAGAATTTGTATTTAGGTATCACATTACTGTTTTTATTACTGTAAAGTAGACTCTGTGACTTCCAATTATTTAATTATTTACCTTAACTACTAATGTATTTGGAAAGGAGAGGAAACATTTTTGCGTTAGCAAGTTAAAGACATGGATCAAAAAGAAAATTCCAAAAACAATCTTCTCGTACCCCGAATGGTGTATATATTTAAGATCAAGGATTCCATTTTTATTAAATAGAAAATTTGGTACAACAATAATGAGTGACTTTCACTTGATCATTGCTTTTGAATGATTTTTTCCAGAATTATATAATAGATATTGTCTCTTGTCTCCAAAATAAAATATTTTAATAATATTCATTTTGATCAATAATTCCCATTTTTATTATTACATTTCTATTATTATAGATTGTTTTTTTTTATATATCTATATAATTATAATTGAGTTGAAATTCTCATTCTATCAACTATTTTTATTTACTTTTTTAAGAAAAAAAGTAAGTTCCTATTAATATTTAAAAAAAAAGTAAGTTCCTATTAATAAATAATAAAAATTTATATTTATCCAGATAGAGATACAGATAGATATTCTATATTTACATGCGAATTTTTATTAGTATGTAATCTGTAGATAATATTATATTATATACGGATTTTTGACTTTCCATATGAATTTTTTTCGTAGATAATAGCGTTTTTTTTAGTAACCTAAGTTTCCAATTATTTGAACACTGGTCTCCAACTAATACTGCAAGTTTATTTTTGAAATTTTAATTTAATTTTGTGACTTAGGGTCTATGTTTTATTCATGAGACACCAACAAATATTGCAGATTTATTTTTTAATTTAATTTTGTGATATAGTGTGTATGTTTTGTTCATGTTATAGATTAACATTATAATCAGCATTACCGATTAACATTATACTTAGCATTATAATTAACATTTTTAGATTAACATTTTATTTAATATTATAAATAACATTATAATTAAAATTTTTAGATCAACATTATAATGAACATTATAATTTAGATTTTTCGTTTAATATTATAATTAACATTGTAGATTATAATGTGCTTTTAAAATCGCAACATTTTTCTAGTTAGGGTCTATTAATATTACCATTAACATTAAAAGAAATATTTTTGAAGATAGGAATGTGAGACAAAAAAGTCATAAAATAATTTTTATTAAAATCTAATGATTTAAGGACATTAACATAAATTGATGAAGAAGTCTCTAGTTCACACTCATATTGTCTCTATAACATTAGAAGCATATCAATTAATGTGTACTTCAACTATAATATCAGTTTCATGATTCTCGACCTCGAATACAAGCACATCTTCTTCCTTCAACTCATATTTGGTACAAAATTTCTTCCATCATTTTCCAAACTTTGTTGAATTACAGGATTGTGAAACCATAACTTTGCACATTATGTTATACTTATAGTCAAGGATCATAACCTTTGCCAATTTTTTGTTCCTGATTAAGGTCGTGAATCTACTTTACAAGTCCTGCTCAATAATAAAATTGAAGACAATCAGATTGTGATTTTCAGTACCAAAATTTTTTTAAAAAATCAACCATGAAAAAGAAAGTAACAAATTTTCAATACAACATATTTACTTATATTATCTTAACCTTGTTGTCCAATAGAATCCATTATTGTCAAAGAAAACATTATCCAAAAGATATGTTAAAATGACCAAACAACAACCCCAAACCTCATGCGTGTAAAAAAAATTAAAACTTTACCCCAAAAACCTGAACTGCCCCAAAATGATAAAAAAAATATAAAAAAATTAAAATAAATGAAAATAACTGAACAAAAACAACAAAGGAAAACCAAAAAAGAATACATAACTAAACGCACGTCAATGGTAGTTTTGGTCTTCAACGGTGTTTCGAAACGACGATTGCAACTAAACAAACAGCGAGAGACTACGTAACCCACGTTAATAGTGGTTTCGGCATTCGACAAAGCTTCCAAAAGGCGGTAGGTTCGGCGCAAACGGTGGATTTCGGTCAACTGCGGCGGATGCAGTTTCCGTGAACGACAATTTCTTATTTCAGTGAACAGCATCCCAAAGCTCTCTCTCACGTAGCCTAGGATGTAATTTTTGAATACAAAAATATGAAACGGAAGAAGAAAAAAACCCCTGAAACCCTAATTCTTCTCTTTCCACATCATTTTCTTTTTTTCTAAGTTGACTATCTAGATTAATCACAAACTGACAGAGTTAAAAAAATTTCAAAATTTGGAGTGAAAATATCATTATCCTATTTAATATACTCATAACTGGACCATTAGATTCAATCCATGTCTCCTCTTACTTACTACTTCCTACACCTTTTTTTTATCCTGTATCCCAAGAATTATAATATTCTCATTTTAGCTTTTATTAAAAATATTAAAAACCCTGAATTTCTAATTTAATGTTTCCTTTCCTTCCTTAATTATCTATGAAGTGTCTTACACCTTCCTTTCTCTTGCTTCATTTTTTTCTTTTACACAAAATTATGCAGGATTGAAAGAGAAATCATCATGCTACATATGATTGGAAGTGAAAGATTGCCGGAGAAAGGAATTTTAGAGAAAATTAACCATGAGAAGAGATTTCTTAAACTATTTATATAAAAAAAAATTCTAAAATAACTGTTTCATAAGGTATTTTTGAATTTAGAATATAAAAAATTTCAAAAATAATGTTCTCAATAATATTTTCAAATTTAAAAAATACTTTCTGAAAAACTTGTTTCAATTTTTTCTTTTTATATTTCAAAATGATTATTCTAGAAAGTATTTCAAGCCTATATAATATGGATTTCCTAATTAACAAATAGACCAATCGATTTTATGATGGGCCGTATGAACAGTTGGATTAAATGGATCGACCAGCACAATTAGCAATTTAAAGAGCATAAATTAAGCATAGAATGAAGACTATAATATTATAATCATGAATTTGATTCCCAACTTAGTCAAGAAAATATTGTTTTGTTCATCAAAATATTACTCACATTCAAAGACTTTCGCACTAATGACAATTAGTCCGACAAAAAATTCGGTTCATTTTGTGACTTTTTCCGTTGTAGACCTAATCTGCAATAGAATTATATGGCTCAAAATTAATATGGTTTGAAGGTACAATTTGTCTTTTTGTTTTTTTCTTTTTTTTTTTCGTTTTGAGTTGGATTAGAAAATACGTTCAGAGCTGGAATCCATTCATCAACGAAGTTGACTTAGAAACACTGTTTTCCCTACCCATCTCATCTCTGCCGTTTGTACTTCAAACCACCATGGCCGAATCATTTCTCTTCAGCATAGCACAGTCACTCATAGCAAAGCTTGCTTCTCATGCTTTTCAAGAAGCTTCTCGAGTCGTGGGTTTATACGACGATCTTCGAGACCTTACAAAGACTCTCTCTTCGGTCAAGGTTGTGCTGTTAGATGCTGACCAAAAGCAAGATCACAACCATCAACTCCGCGAATGGCTCATTCAACTTAAAACTGTCTTCTCGGAAGCTGAAGATGTTTTGGATGAATTTGAGTGCCAAACACTGCGAAACAAAGTGGTCAAAGCTCATGGTAGCAGCAAAGACAAGGTAAGTCATTTCCTCTCAACCTATAATCCACTTGTTTTTCGTTTCAAGATGGCACAACAAATTAAAAATATCAACAACAGACTAGACAAGGTTGCAGCGGATAGGCATAAGTTTAGTCTTCAAATAATTGATGTTGACACACGTGTTGTTCATTGGAGAGATATGACACACTCCCGTGTGAGTGATTCAGATGTGATAGGAAGGAAACACGATAAAGAAAAGATAATAGAACTTTTGATGCAGCAGAATCCTAATGATGATGATACGAGTCTATCAGTTATTCCAATTGTGGGGATTGGAGGCTTGGGAAAGACTACACTTGCAAAGTTTGTGTTCAATGACAACAGGATCCAGGAGTGCTTCCCATTGAAGATGTGGGTGTGTGTTTCTGATGACTTTGACATTAAGCAATTGATTATCAAAATCATCAATTCTGCCAATGATGTAGATGTTCCCCCTCACCAACAGAATTTGAACATGTTGGATTTGGAGCAACTGCAAAACCAATTGAAAAGAAAACTTTCCGGTAAAAAATTTCTTGTTGTTTTGGATGACGTATGGAACGAAGAGCGTGTTAAATGGATTGAGTTGAGGAATTTAATCCAAGTAAGTGGAGCAGGAAGTAAAGTTGTAGTGACCACACGTAGTCATTCGATTGCTTCCATGATGGGTACAGTTCCCTCTCACATTTTAGAAGGTCTTTCTGAAGAGGAGTCATTCTCTCTGTTTGTGAAGTGGGCATTTAAAGAAGGAGAGGAGGAAATGCATCCTCATTTAGTAAATATTGGCAGAGAAATTGTGAAAAAATGCAGAGGGGTCCCATTGGCAGTGAGAACATTAGGTAGTTTACTATTCTCAAAATTTGAGGACAGTGAATGGGAATATGTGAGTGACAATGAAATCTGGAATTTGCCTCAGAAAAAAGATGACATTTTACCTGCCCTTAAACTGAGTTATGATCTCTTGCCATCTTACTTGAAACAATGTTTTGCATTGTTTTCCCTTTACCCAAAGGATTATTTATTCCCTAGTTATGAAATGGCTGCGATTTGGGGATCACTTGGACTCATTGCACTACCAAAAACGAGTAGGACACTTGAAGATGTGGCAAATCAATATTTGCATGAACTCTTGTCAAGATCCTTTCTCCAAGATTTTGAAACCTTTGGCACTATGTTTAGGTTTAGAATACATGATTTGGTGCATGATCTTGCCCTATTTGTTGCGACGGATGAGTGTCTACATGTGAATTTCAAAATTCAAAATATTCCAGATAATGTTCGACATCTGTCTTTTGCCGAGAGCAGTTTGTTCGGAAATTTAGTCACCAAAAAATCAGCAGTTGTGAGATCCGTACTGTTTTCAAATGGTGCAGCAGCTGCCAAGGATGAAGCTTTACTAAATACGTGTCTGTCAAAGTACAAATGCTTGCGAGTTTTGGATTTACGTAGTTCGACATGCAAGACTTTGCCCCGTGCCATTGCTAAGATGAAACATTTGAGATATTTGGACATTAGCGAAAATCTCAACATTAAGAGACTCCCGGACTCTATTTGCAAGCTCCAAAGTTTGCAAGTGTTGTCAATTAATAGATGCTTGAAACTGGAAATATTGCCCAAAGGATTAAGAAAACTAATCAGTATCCGTTCTTTGGACTTTAGCACAAAGCAAACTATTTTGCCTGTGAATGAGATCGCCCAATTGAGGTCGCTTGAATACTTGTACATTGAATCATGCCATAATGTGGAGTCCATATTTGGTGGGGTGAAATTCTCTGCTCTTAAAACATTGGTCGTTCGGAACTGTCAGAGTGTAAAGTCAATGTCGCTGGATGGTAAAAATTTTCCTGAATTAGAAACATTGATTGTTGCGGACTGCGGTAATTTGGACTTGGAACTGTGGAAGGGCGATCATGAAAAAGAAAGCCCGAAGCTGAAGTTAAAATTTATTGGATTTAACAGTTTATCACAGCTGGTGGCCCTGCCTAAATGGCTTCCGGAAGCTGCCAAATTCTTACAGTGCTTGTATGTTTTAAATTGTGACAATATTGAAACACTTCCAGATTGGTTAACAACTCTGACTGATCTCAAAACTCTTGCTTTAATAAATTGTCCAAATTTGGTATCTCTCCCAAATAACATCCATCACCTCGCTGCACTCGGAAGTTTGACAATTAAAGATTGTCCTGACTTATATACAAAATATGAACCCAATGTTGGAGAGTTTTGGCCCAAAATATCACACATCAAAAACATTGTGATTGATGAACCAGAAGAACCTAAGAAGAATCAGAGGAAGAGCCCGACTTAATCGGAAGCCCCTTATTTTCTCTATTTATTATTTTCATAATGTTGATTTTTATTTCTTTTTTGTGGTTTTCCACTTTTTCTCTCTTGAAAATTAGTTAGAGCTATTAGTCAAGGCATTTCAATTTAGAGAGACCTCCATGATATAGTTGTGCAATAGTGCTATATTTGCGCTTTTTAACTGCTTTGTTTTGTCGATTATTAATATTGATATACACAACTTCAGTATTTCATTTATACTTGTACATTTCAGTTAGTTAGATATTGTCTTGTGAAACGTAAAAGTAGAAGACATATATAGAAGTCTGAATATTAGACTACTTTTGCACTATACCTTATGGCTTTTTTATGTTAGAGTTTGCATTACTACAACTTTTAATATAATTTTTACAAAAGTTTTGTTATTCAGATATTTTACATTTTATTTCCATTAGTTAGTGTAATTTCAAAAAGATATAATATTCTTACACTTTTTAATTTCAAATAGTGTAATTTTAAAAAATATATATTATTTGTAAACTGTTTAATTTATTTATATAATTTTTAATTAAATGTAATAATCGAATTAATTAAAATAAATAATTCATATATAAATAAAATAACGGTTAATAATATTATATATTTTAAGAATAATTAGTAAATATTTTATTTTAGTACATGAAACTTTTTTTTTTACAAATTTAATATGTATATTTCAGATGAACCTTGAAAATAAAGTTCAATTTTAAAAAATAATTGTCTTTGATTGTTATTTATTCATTTCAAATCTCCGAATGCTTAATATCTTTCAAAAGTTTTAATGTTAATTATTCACCTTGAATTTTATAGTCAAAATATACATGAACTTAAATAATTTCTTCTTCACCAACTATTAAAGATAAAACAAAACAATTCACTTCTTTTACTGATTAAATTATAAGACGAAGTATTGTTTTATCATCGAAAAAATCAGGACACATCATACTAAAAAAAAAACAAGACAAATTCAACCAACCAAAGAAAAGTAAATATGATATATTGTTTTCAATTAAACTATGTTGTGGGATGTAAATATTGTTTTGACATTTTATTTAAATTCATATCTCTAAAAAGGAAACAATGTCCACCATTGGGAATTTAAAAAAAAAACAAACATAAACACAAAATACGGACTTTTTTTTAAAAAATAAACATAAAGACAAAATACAATATCTCTACTCATTTACAAAAATTTCAATCTCCTGGATTTGTTATCATTTTTTAAGACAGCATTTTTCATTTCTTACAAACTATTGTCAAAACATAACGTTAAGAAATAGAATTTAAGTCTAACTCAATCTCACAAAACCTACTTATAAGGTAAGGTTTACACTTATTTGTATGCTCTAAATTGGTCTTATTTCTAGTCGATGTGAGACTTTCAACACACTCCCTCACGTCGAGGTATATACATCGAACGTGAGACCAGACATTAATGGGTGATTTGATAGTGGCCCGATAATGGGTAGAACAATATGTCCAACAAACAACAAATATCGCTAGGATAGACTCTAACCTGGCTCTGATACCATGTTAAGAAGTAGACTTTAAACCTAACTCAACCCCACAAAACTGACTTTTTAAAAAAGGTTACCCTCAGGTTTATGGTTTTGATTATTGTGACACTTTCTCTCCTGTAGCGAAGATGACTATTATTTGCCTCTTCCTTGTCATGGATGTCATTCGTCATTGCTTCATCAATTAGATATCAAGAATGCCTTCCGTGATTTTGAGGAAGAAGTTTATATGGAGCAACCTCCTGAGTTTGTTTCTTAGGGAGAGTCTGGTACAGTATGCAAATTGCATCAATCTCTATATGGCCTCAAGCAATCACCACGTTCTTGGTTTTGAAATTTTAACTCCATTGTTCAAAAATTTGGACTAAAACGCATTGAAGTAGACCATTTGTTTTTTACTGTCATTCTTCTCTTGGGAAATGTTTTTACTTAATAGTATATGTTGATGATATTGTCATTACAGGAAATGATGTTGTTGGAATATCTCAACTAAAAGAGTACTTGTGTAGACATTTTCAAACCAAAGATCTTCGAAGCCTCAAATACTTCTTAGGCATTGAAGTAGCACAATCAAAAGATGGAGTTGTAATCTCTCAAAGGAAGTATGCTCTTGATATATTACAAGAAACAAGGATGATTGATTGCAGACTGGTATACAATATCATGGACCCAAACCAGAAATTAAAGACATAAGAAGGTGAATTATTCTTCAATCCAAAGAGGTATAGGAGGTTGCTTGAAAAACTTATTTATCTCACTATTACAAGGCCAGATCTATCTTTTGCAGTTGGAGTGGTTAGTCAGTTCATGCAGGCTCCATGTGTTGACCATTAGAATGCTTTCATTCGCATTCTAAGGTATGTCAAAAAGGCTCACAGATAAGGATTGTTATATGAAGATAAAGGAAGCATTCAGGTCTCTGGGTACTGTGATGCAGATTGAGCAAGGTTCGCCTATTGATAGACAATCTACTACCAGATATTGTGTTTTCCTGGAAGGAAACATTATTTCATAAAAAAGTAAGAAACATAATGTAATAGCTCGATCAAGAGCTGAAGCCGAGTATAGGACAATGACGTCACTAACATGTGAACTTATATGGGTGAAACAATTCCTTCAAGAGCTTAACTTCTGTGACATCCATACTATGAAGATGTATTGCGATAATCAAGTTGCTCTCCACATTGCATCAAATCTAGTGTTTCACAAGAGGACTAAACATATAGAAATTGATTGTCATTTTGTTTGTGAAAAGTTGTTGACTAAAAAATATGTACTGAGTTTATTGGGTCAAATGATCAACTCGCAGTTGTGTTTACCAAGTCATTAAGGTGTCTTTGGATTGAATTTATTTGTTCCAAGCTTGATACATACAATTGTATGCTCCAACTTTAGGGGAAGTGTTAGAATATTTACCATTTTTGTCATGATTATATTGTGTATATGGTTATCCTATTTATCATCATTATATTGTGTTTAGGGTTATTTTATTTATCATGTACTTTGTATCAAAACTTTCTTATATATAAAATGAGAGTGAGAGAGATCTTTCAACACATAACTCTATCACAAAAATTAGTATAAAAAAATAAAGCAAATACAAATAAAAAAAACATAAAGAAAAATAATTTCTAAAAATAGAGGGAAAAATAAGATATAACATATGTGTAGAACATTAAAAAATAAGAAAAGTTATTAAATGAGTAATAGTAGTGTGAAATACATATATATTTATTTGATACATATTATATTTTTCTAAAAAAGAAAAAATAAAAAGTAAAAAAGAATATTGTCAAATTAATGTTAAAAAGAATAAGATATAATATTGAAATAAAAAAATTGCAAATAGAAAAAAATCATAAAGAAAATAATTTCTGAAATAAGATATAACATGTAGAACATTAAAAAAAATAAGAAAAGACAACATTACAGTTTTTTTATAAAAGTAATTTAAATGGAAAACCTTTAACTAGTTTAATGTGAAAGACTTATGGACTTCAAAAATATGTGATAATATCTTTGTAAGGTAAAATATAAAAAATGTAAAACATAGAAAAATAGAAAAATGAAATAGTTCAATATTCTTTATAATTTTTATTTAAATATTTAAAAATCAATAATAAGTGAATGAATTTTGATAATTATTAAAGCATTAAAACTATTAAAGTTAAAATAAAAATGACCTATGTAAGTTATTTCGATAAAAATCGTATATATTGTCAAAAAGATATATAATTGGGTCTTTCTAAGTTCACTACTCCAATTTCTTTATGCAGTACGTTATTACTTAACCCTTATCTTCCTAATGCATTCTCTTCCATTAACATGTTTATTTGATATAAACTATATTCCAAATATGAAATTTCGAATTCTGCATGGAAAACCAAGACTTCAAATATAATAATCCTTCCAAATTATCATGCTAATAGAAAACAAAGAAATATGGTTATTTCTTCTTGCACTTCTGTTTTTATTTCGTGCACCCCTGTAAAACATATAAATCTTAAATTATCTTTCATTAAAATTATAATACAAAGGTACAGCTCTCCCATTTTAATGAATTTTGGAAAAAACAATTGATAGTTTTCTTTTTCAGAAAACATATTTTAGAATATGTATTTCATAATATATTTTCAGATCAAAATTATCGGACAATCCAAAGTGTATTTAAAAAATTAAATTCCAAAATGTATTCCATTAAGTATTTCCCAACTGAGAAATACATTCCCAAATACACAATATGGAATGTTTCTTTAAAAAAAAAGAAAAAAAAAACATCTAAATTTTAATGAAGGATAATTGCATGTCCCCCATGCTTTTTCTTCTCCTTCCTTCCCTAGTCCCATGCCTCTTTCTCTCCTATCCCCATGTTCTTTTTTCTCCTTCATCCCCATGGATGGCTCTTATGGTAGTGGATCTCACACTAGCAATGGAAATGAAAAGGTGCACCGTCGAAAACAGGGCTCAACGGAAAAAAAGAAAGAAACGGTAAAAATGTCATTTCATCATGTCTATGGGTCTCAGGGAGAAAAAAAAGGAGGGGTGTAGGAAGAAACAACCAAGAACTACCTATAACTTTGGTAAAGTTACCTTCATTTTTTTTCCTAAGGGCTTTTTAAGGTTATTACCTATAAATTAAAATTTGGAATTTCCTAATAAAATTGGTATATGATTTCATTTTAATTTTTAACTTATTTTAATTATTAACATCTCTGTTGATTTTATTCTTCATTTTCTTTACTATCATGGTAAGTGTATGGAACAGGTAAAATTATTTAAATTAAGGGTATAATTAACAATAATATTTGGTATATTTTTAATTTTGAAAATGGTAAAAAAAATTTCTAGAAATAAATTCTAAAAAAGAAACGAAGTAGTAGTTAACTAGGATTTTAGGCGCTCATGCAATTGCACTACTCCTTGTCCACGAAATAAGATAATAAATACAGGTATTTTTAGCGCAAAAAACAAAAACTTCTAAGTATTTTTCCTGATAATGCTGAAATCATAAACAGATTTCTTCATTGTTAAATAATTTTTATTTTATTTTGAACCAATATATTAAACAAACAAAATTCGAGACAGATATATCTTATACCAAATTCATTTCCTTTTATTTAAGTTGTTCCAACTGTTAAAATCAGATTAACATTTTATTTTAATAAAGAGTTTTGATGATGATAATTTATGGAGAAGTATTCAAGAATTAAGGAAATGTTTGGATTCAAGAGATGCATTGAAGACTTAATAATTAAGTTGTTGAAATGAAATTTTGTAATTTGTATATTTTATTTAAATTAGTAGATCAAGAGTTAATAGGCAGACTCGAAATAGTAGAGCACTCAAAAAAAGTCTTATTTTTAGAAAAACCTCTATGATAATCGATTATCCGGTGACAGTTGTGAAAAAGACTCTTCAGTTTTCTAACCAAAATTTCAAAATAAGAGTCTACAAATATTTAACTTAATCCTAATTCGAAAAGAATTTTTCACTAAGAGTATTTGAGTTATATGCCTAAGGGAAAATCTTTGTGTTTGTGAAAAGGGGTTTTGAAAAACCTAGTGTGGCTAGAGCGAGAACTTTCGCTAAGTGTGTCTTATGATTGAGTGTTATTGTTGTTGCTAGAAAAGTTATTCATATTTTGTGTGTGGAGTTGTTCATCCTTTGTGTGTTAAAGGAGGTGTTGTTCATCTCTTTTCTTTTCTATTAAGAGATGTGTTTTTTGAACTTTCACTTCACTTCATTATTGTAACTTGTTTATTTATTTTAGTTGATATGTTAATCCTTCTTTTTAGAGAGATTAACAACTGGACGTAGGATCTTTTGATCCAAACTAGTATAAAATACTTGTGCAATCTTTCTCTTTCCCTATACTCTTATTTCTATTGTTCTTATCGATTTTTATTTGTAAAAACAATTTATAAAAAGGGAAGATTTTTAAAAGGCGCAATTTTTCTAAGTATCCCAATTCACCCCTCTTTGTTGTTGTCCATCCTCTTAAACATTCCATTGCACGTTTTTTTTTCCAACAATTGGTATGCTTTCATAGTTTTTCAAATATTTCAAAAATGGTGGGACAAAACCAAATTTTTGCTGAAGATGCTTCAATTGACAAACCTCCTTTGTTTACAGCACAAAATTATGTTTTTTTGAAAAGTAAGAATGCAAATATTCGTAGAGTATGTTGATATAGGTATTTCGGATGTTATACCTATTATCATTATTAATAACATGCAGGAACCTAAGTCCTTTTTTCAATGAACTGCGAATGAAAACATAAGGGCTCAATCTAGGGCCAGAAATATCATTTTATCTGCTTTAACCTTAATGAGTTCTATAGGATTTTTTAATGTAGAAGCACTCAGGAAATGTAGAAAATTTTAAATGTCACTCATGATGAAGGCACATATGCTGTTTAAGTTGACATTTTGTGATTCAAACTCTTCATCAAGCTCCTCATAAAGCTCTAGTGATTTGAATGAAGAAGCTAACATTTGCTTGATAGTAGAAATTTAATCAAGTTGCAGCAAGGTTAGTAAATCTAGCATTCGTAATGAGTCCAATAATTATGATGAATTACATTCTGCATTTCGAGAATTATATGCTGAATTTGAGAAATTAAATTATGCACATAGAAAATTGAAATTAAAATATAAGTCTTTCAAAAGAACTTTGAAAAATCTATGGAAGAATTGAAAATTTTGAATAGCAAAGTCTCAATTTTAGAAGATGATAAAAATGTATCTATTGAATGTGAGTCGTGTAAGAGTCACTTGCTTGATATTGATATTCTTGAAATTTGGCTTAAAGTGACAACTAAAAATAAAATTTTTGAAAAGTTAAATATTGAGAAAAAGGACTTTCATAAAAACAAGCAAGCTCTTAAGAATGAGAATGAAAGACCACATATGATATGGGTAGAAAAAGGTAAGCCTTATTCTAAGGATATAAATTGTGTAACATGTTTTTATTGTATGAAAAGAGGACATACTTCAAATAAATGTAAAGTAAAACATTATGGTGTTCCTAATGGAAGATATGTTTAGTTTTAGGAACCTTAGATATGTTTTAAAGGATTAAAATTTCTCAAAATTTGACTTTTCCAAAAATTTATGTGTAATAATCAATTATCAAGAGTAATCAATTTTCAATGTCTAAAAATATTCATTTTGGCTAAAAAGTACAAATTTGACTCTAGAATAATTGATTATCAATGATAATAATCGATTACCTTTAAGTTATAGAGTAAAAAAAATGTATTTTTTTTTTAATTTTAAGAATTAATTTTAGATTTTAAGGGGAATACTACATTTAGGGGAGTAAAATTTTCGTGATTGAGGAAAATTCTAATTGAATTAACAAATTTAGGGAGAGAATTAAGAGTAGATACTTTTTTATTATGATAAAGGGGGGGGGGGGGGCGGCGGCGGGGGGGAGAATAATTGGGTTGACATATTGTGATAACTAATACCTATTACACATCACAAGCCTTCAACAATTTTTTATCATAAAAAAGGAAAAGATTGTTAGCAAAAAAAAAAAGATGAACATTTTGATTCAATAAAGAGTTTTGATGATGATGACTCATGGAGAACGGTTGAAGAATTAAATAAATGCTTGGATTCAAGACATACATTGAAAACTTAATAATTTAGTTGTTGAAATCTTGTAATCTTTGTATTTTATTTAAAGTAATAGATCAAGAGTTAATAAGTAGAAACCAAGAAAATAAACACTCACGAAAAATCTTATTTTTCATAAAGCTTCTGTGATAATCAATTATTAATAATGAATTGATTATCATAATTATTTTCAGATTACTAATAATAATTGATTACCACAGTTAATTTCAAATTTTTAGAAAAACTTCCGTAATAATCGATTATCAGTGACATTTGTGAAAAACCCTCTTCAGTTTTCTGACCTAATTTTTAATATAAAAGTTTATAATTATTTAACTTAATCCTAATTTGAAAGGAGCTCTGAAAAACCTAGTTTAAGTAAAACAAGAACTTTCACTAAATGTATCTTTTTATTAAATGTTTGAAACGTTGTTATAAAAATTGTTCATCTTTTGAGTGAGAGGAATTTTCATTCCTTATGTGTCAAAAAAGTATGGTTAATCTCTTATATGCTAAGAGAGATGTTTTCTAAACTTTCACTTTTGCTCCATTATTGTAACTTATTTATTTATTTTAATTGATAAGTTAATATTTTTTTTCTTAGAAATATTAACAACTAAATATAAGATCGGTTAATCCAAACCATAATAAAATATTCATGCAATGTTTCTCTTTTCATATACTTTCTATTTCTATTGTTATCAAATTAATTTGTAAAATCAATTTATAAAAAGAGAAAACTTTTAAAAAACACAATTTTTCTAAATATATCAATTCACTCTCCTCTTGGTTGATGTCTATTCTCTTAAGCATTCTGCTGTGCATTTTTTTTTCAACCAAATCAACTGACTAAACTAAGCCTTAGCAAAAGTACAATAAAACACGTGTTTGTTTACTAGATATCATTTGCCTGAATATCTATGAATAATCGATTTTGGTGATGATTTTGTGGGTTTGAGTAAAAATAGGCAAATGAAATACAAAGCATGATAATTTTAAAATATTTACAGCCACAAATGAAAAATTGTCCAATGTTGTCCACCACTCCCCTCTTCTATCTCCTACCACAACAACCTCAACAAACCAAAGAGGCACAATTCAAATCAGAAACACTATTGGATCCAATATCCTAACTTTTTTTCACCCATTTTTTAAAGAATGGGGTATAGAGAAAAGAATTACAATCAAGAGAAGTTAAAATTAAAAAATAAAATAAAAGACTTCTTTATCATTTTTCCTTTTCCAAAGTAAAATTGGCATTTCTAAAGTGGTCATCTACCCTCCGTTTTTTCATTGTTTAAATGCAATGACCCGTCTCTCATCAAAGTCAGACTCAGACTCGCAAACCTCTCTCGCGAGTACTGTCTTGATGCTTTTCTCCAATCTGTCCCAGCCTTCATCATTGTAGCAAATTCATCGTAACTTATTCTTCCATCCTGCAATTTCATCACCAAAACATCAATTATAACACTTTTTATTCAGCACCGTGTGGGTGAAGATAAATAGAATCGACCTTTTCATTTTAACCAGACAAAAATCAATCAAAAAGAAATTTATCCACTATGTGAAAATGTACTGACCTTGTCTGTGTCCACATCATGCATAATTGCATTGATAACTTCTTCACTGTTTGTTTCAACATCATCAGATAACGCGTCACGCAGTTCTTCAATCTCAATATACCCACTTTGGTTTTCATCAAAAAATTGGAAGGCTTTTCGAAGATGCTCATCATTTCCCATCTTTCTCAGATGAACAGAGATAGCTACAAACTCTCCATAATCTAGGTGTCCATCCCTGTCTACATCACCCTGTAAAAACAGTCCCATAGGTTAGGAGTGAACAAGACAACCTTCTAAGTTCGTGTTCTATAATATGATTTAACAAAATCCAAACAACAATGTAGCATTTTTAATTATGAAGTTTCTTTCAAGCACACCTGCTTGTGACTGAATTATTATAAAGCATAGCATGCTAAAGAATCAGTAACCTTGTGATGTTTGCAGTTTAGTTTGGCATATTAAAAAGAAAGTACGCAAAAAAAGACCCCAATCTTTTATAAAAGGTACGTACTTC
This sequence comes from Vigna angularis, assembly GCF_016808095.1. NCBI lineage: Eukaryota > Viridiplantae > Streptophyta > Magnoliopsida > Fabales > Fabaceae > Vigna > Vigna angularis. The sequence goes on from NC_068971.1 coordinate 38,993,250, forward strand.
TTAAAATATTAGTTGTGGAGAAAAAATTCCAGATATAGGGTGATATAGGAATTATTACTCACAGCTTCCATAAGAATTTGGACATCTGAATCAGGAACTTGATGGCCTAATTTATGCAACCCTACTCGTAGTTCATCAATGTTAATTTTGCCTCTGTTGTTTATATCCATTCGCTGGAATCCCTCTTTTAGCCCAGCAGCTTCTTCTACTGTCAAATGCTCTGCGATCACCTGTTAGCAAGAAATATCAACCATTAAGAAAAAAAATGAGTAATCCTGAATTAGAAAGTCTTAGATATTCGATTCAAAGATAAGTATTGAAATATTGTTGCGAACATTACCCTTAAAGCCCTTTTCTTAAGCTTGTTCATTACAGAAAATTGCTTGAGCCTTGCCCTGACTGTTTCGCCTAAAGAAACATTAGGAGCTTTCTTCGCATTTTGTAACCACGGATGATCTGCATTTAGTTAACAAGAAATGTTATTCTCCCGGTATTTCAATTTTGAAAAATTTAAAGGGAAAAAGTAATCCATTATGCTGAGCAGAAAATTTTATGAACAATCTACACTTTTCTTCATCTCTCAAGATTTTATCTAAATTGCATGTTACCTAACACTTCCTGTGCAGTTAGCCGCCGCCTTGGATCAGGATCTAGCATCTTCTTCACAAGGTCTTTCGCATTATCAGAAACTTTAGGCCATGGGTCCCTTTTGAAATCAACAACAGATCGTATGATTGCTTGTGCAACTCCTTGCTCAGTTTCTTCATTTTACAAAAACAGGAAGAGAGACGATTTAGAAAATCAAACTAATCAGACACAAAAGGCAACAAATAATAATAAAAGGAAATAGCACTGAAGTGTTGGGGAAATGAATGAGCAATTAAGTTTCTTAAATCTTTCCTCTTCTAATGCCACGCATAAAAAGAAAATACAGAGTAAGAAAATTTCAAAACGTAAGAATGACACTGTATATACAAATGAAACATCTTTATTCACACCAGAAAAGAGAAAGTTGCCCATGAATTACTGGGAATAATACCCCTTCCATCAATGCAATTAGCCATCTATGCATCTCAATCATACTTGTATGACAAATCATGCAAATGAATCAATAATAATGCTTAATCACCCATTTATTTTTCTTCCACCAATTTCTCTTAATTATAAAGTATGATCATATCACAGTACACGATAAAAATTGGTTGCATCAACTCCTTAGTAACTTAAAAGTGCGGTCTCTGAAAAGCTGAAAAACATCATGAGGAAGACAAAGCTAACCTGCCCAAAATGGTGGAACACCACAAAGTAAGATGTATAGAATTACTCCAGCACTCCAGATATCTACTTCTGGTCCGTAATTCCGCTTCAATACCTCAGGAGCCATGTAATATGGACTTCCAACTATCTCATTAAACCTTTCCCCTGGAAAAATAACGCCACAGTTTCAGCCATCGTTATACGCACCATTGCAACAATACAAATAAAATAAAGCAACATCATTAAGCAATTCATCCACCAGCTAAAAGCATTACCTGGTTTAAAGAACACTGACAACCCAAAATCTATAGTCTTCAGAGCTGCGGTTTCCTTCTTATTTGCAAATAGAAAGTTTTCCGGCTTAAGATCCCGATGCATCACGCCATGCTTGTGGCACATCTGAAACGTAACATCAAACAAACCTCCACATCAGCACAAAAATCAGAGTAAAGGCTCCCCACAGCACACAAACTGAAAAACAAACAACGCTCAATGAAACAAATTACTTCAAATACCAGGTTCCCGATTCGCAGCTCATAACAACCATTTATTGCAAAAAAAAAATAAAAACCACACAACCTTCATAAAATAGCTCACAAACCCAAACACGACCAAGCAAACCCCATTTATGAAATTCCATTTTAAAATTTTGGTAAAAGGCCTCAAGTATCCTCCGTGAGAGATAACCTTGCTCAATTTCTTTTCCAATACCACACATATCTTCAAGAACATTTACAAGTAACAAAGTTCATGTTCCGAGTAGTAAATCCAGAACTCGAACTCAAAACACCAACTTAACCAGGACAAATTCCAACTTGTTTTCTATAATCATCATTTCTATTTCCAAAATATCCATTGTTTAAAATAAAACGTTATTCGAACTCCCCCTCGGATGTAGATTAACCAGTATCCAAACTCAATCTCGAGACCCCCGTTAAACCCAGAGTTCTCCAACTTTTTTTAGTCGTGGTCAGGTTTCAATTCCCGCACATCAATTCTCCGTTTCATAGGGCAAAACACAAAACCCAAACCTACCAACAAAAAGGCAAAACCGAGAGGAAAAAAACAGATCAAGGCACCAGATCGAACCTGAACGACTTCGACGATGGTTTTGGTGACAGCGGCGGCGGCGCGTTCGGTGTAGTGGCCACGCGCAACGATGCGATCGAAGAGCTCTCCGCCTTCGCAAAGCTCCATAACGAGATGAACGGCATTGTCGTCCTCATAGGTGTCCTTCAAGGTGACGATATTGGGATGCTGCGGCAAGTGGCGCATGATCTCAACCTCCCTCCTCACATCCTCGATGTCGATGGCGGTCCTCAACTTCTTCTTCGAAATGGACTTGCAGGCAAGCTCCTCGCCGCTCTCCTTGTCCGTGCAGAGGTACGTGACGCCGAACTCGCCCCGGCCCAGCTCGCGGCCCAGCAAGTAGCGGGCCTCGATCTCGCGGCCCGTGGGAGACTTCAAAACGGTGAGCTTAGAGCCGTTGGCGTTGGCGCTGTTGTTAAACCCGTAATCGATAGCGAAGGGGTTCTCTTTTTTCCCCTTTTTGCCCTTCTTGTTCCCCGCTTCCTCCGCCGTGGACAGCTTCGCGCAGCAGATACCCATCTTCGGTGGCGACGAGGTTCCTCAGATCTGAGGATCAAACCTTTCTCCCAAAGAAGGAAAAAAAAAACGAAGGCTAGAAAAAGGAGAGTTAACAAAAAAAATGAAAAAAGCAGGTGGAGTGAAAAGGAATTAGGGTGAGAAGGTGATTTATGAGAAGGGTTTTGCGAATTTGATGAATAAAGAATCGAAGAACGACGATGATTATGAATTTTGCGCGTGTTTGAGGAGGAAAGAGGATGGAACTTAACTTGGAGAAGGTCAAACTTGTTTCGCAGCGACTTCGTCTTCCTTTTCATTTTCATTTTCTTTTATTTATTATTATTTTCTTATTTTATTTTTTATCTTTGTCCCTCCCTCTACTTGGGGAAGGTGACTCCAGTTGATATTATTTTTATTTTAATATTAATATTTTTTTTATTGGAGGAGTGAGTGGTAATTATGAGTGAGAGTTGCTTTGACTGCCCTCTTCAATTTGGTGAAATAACGAGAGTGCCATTCGGTGAACATAGTGCAAAGATTCATCCATCACTCACTGCTCTTACCTAAAAAGTTTAAATTTATTTCTATTCTTCAAACAAAATATAATACCCTTAACCTGTTATATCCTGCCACGTTGCAGGTCATTCAATTCTGGCGGAACCAAAACATGACTCTTTTCAATGCCGCCGCCATATCCACTATAAATATATATTTTTATCTTTTTCGTCTTTATTTATTTAGTTTTATTAAAATTACTTTAGCATTTTTAACATTTTTTAGTCAAACTTGTGAATAGATTCTTATTCAATCCGTGTATACTTTAAGTCATCCAAGTCTTAGAAAATTTGAAGTATAATTGGAAAATCAAATAATTGTTGAAACATTTAAGTTACTTTAATTATATATAATATAATATGATAAAAGAAACGTTTTAAATAAGAATAGCTTTTAAAATAGAAATAATATGTATATATATATGATGTGTATTATTGTATACATACACACGTTAAGGTATGTAACTTTCTTTACGTGAATATGTGCACACAAGTGAGATATTACATGAGGGATTTTGATTAAAGAAACATTTTAATTTTAATTTTTGTATATAGATTGTTTTAAATCATTGAATAAATAACTTAATTAGAGAATTTGTACTTTAACTTTTTAAAAAACCAAAGAAATCTGCACCATTATTTTATTTTTAAAACATTAAAATTTTGTACCCGGAATACCCACTGTTCTTTTTGTGTATATTATATGTTGCATTCGCCAAAAAAAAAATGTATTAATGTAGTTGGTTTATATACCACTTTTTTAAGCAGTATGTTTATATACCCTTTTCTAAGTTTATTTCAAAACAAAACAAATAAAAAGAAAAAAAATTATATATTCTAACACGACTTTTTCGTATAAATAGAAATTGTGTTTGAAAGTAATGAAAGAAAATTAGGTTGTGTAAATGTTCCGAGTAGTCAACCTAGTATTAAAATTAAGACAGATAAGTTAGTGTCTGTCAAGTGATGCAAAAGTTAACTACTTTAATATTAGTATTCAAGCATAAAAAAAAAGGAAAATAATGTTAATAGCATGTTGAATACATTAAGTATTAATTTATTTATTTTTCTATAACAATAGTGCATATAAGTTTATAACGGCATGCCTTTTATTTAAAGAAGGTTAAAGTATTAAGACAACATTGTTTAGGAAAATATGATGGTACTAAAAAAAAAGTTTAATCCCTTGAAAGTTTGACGAAGAATGTGTGATAGGAAGTATGAAGAAAGTTGTTGCTAAGGTTGGTGGAGTGTTAAATGCAAAGGCAAATTTAGGTCACCTTCTATTACATGTGGGTTCATTTAAACAAGGCTATCAAAAAACATTAATATAAGTTGTTAGGTTCATGAAAAGAAGGATCGTTTTTTTCCAATTTTGCAGGTACAATAATTTGACTTAGGGGATCCTGAAAATGCCGCTATTTAGAAATCTAAGAATAGGAGATGGTATATTCAAAACTATAAGAAAATCATTTTCAATTAACAACGAACCCTAAAACAGAGAAAAACTAAATTAAATTTTAATATATTTTATTGTTTAAATTTAAAATATTATTTATAGTTTTATATTGTACTTGCCTCTTACACAATTACACTTGCGAGATTTTAATTCTCATGTTTCAATTATGTCAATTAAATTATCTAGATGCAAATATCCAGTTTTTTTATTTTCTTAAATTCTCTTATGTTAATGGTGTCCTTTTACTAATGGTGATTATGTCATTTTAATCATTTTGCCAAGATTCGTAAAATGTTAGAATACTAAAATGTAAATTTTGATATTTTAAAAAGTCTATCGGAAGCATTAAAGTTTAGGACACTAATATTTAGTTTGGAGGTAATTTACAAGAATAATTTACTTGTTTAAAGAATTTATATTTTGAAATAATTTATTTGATAAAGTAATTAAAAGAAAATTCAAATTTAAGAAATTTTGAAAAGTATTTAAAATTAACAAAATAGAATAATATCAATTGCTTCAAAAATATAAAAAAAATTAAATTTTATTTCTTTTCATTCCGTTTACAAAGGTCGATCCGAGTTGATTTGGGAGAAGGTTGAGTCGATTAGTTTCAACTAAAGGTTGAGTAGAGTAGATGTCGACTAAATGTTGAGTTGAGTCAATCCCAACTGAAGGTCTAGCCGAGTCTACATGAGCCGATGGTCAAGTCGAGTTGGCATGAGTTGAAGATCGAGCTGAGTTGGTATGGGCCAATGGTCGAGCCAAGAGAGCATATACCAAAGATTAAGTCAGTTATTATCGAACTGAGTTAGCTTATGTCAAAATTTGAGCAAAATGGACTCAACTGAAAACGAGTTAAGTTCGCCTAAGGTAAAAGTTGAAATCAAATGACTTTAGTTGAAGCTTGAGACAAGTCGACTTAGGTTAAAGATTAGATCTTCTCAACCTATGTAGAATATTAAAAAATTAACCTAAATTGAAAGTTGAAATGAGACGTTTCAAATAAAAATTCAAATTAATTCAAATCAGATTTAAAAATAGAATTAGGTGTAGCTTAAAATAAAAATTATTTTATTTTTTCCAAACATGAAAATTAAAATTTATTCCAATTATCCCATCAAACAAATTATTAAAAAATATAAAAAAATTAATTGTAAATTATTTAAATATTATGTATTTCAAATTCTTCGAATTAGTAAAATTCCGCGTTCAATCAAAAGGTAAAAGTATATATGTGTAATATTAAAGAGACTTAATTGATAGAGTTAAAATATGAAGATTACATTAAGATTCAAAATGATTTTATCGCATGTTCTCATCTTTCCAATTTAAAGAAAATTAGATCAAAGGTTATTTTTTCATTTAATGATAAAATAATTCTGTATTCCTAAAATTCAGACACATTCTTCACTCTATGTTTAAATTAGGACAACATGGAAATAATCACATTATTTTTATTTTTTTTGTTACCGAAGGTGGCATCAATTCTCAACAACAAAAATTACATATAAAATATTAAAAATAAAATGATAAGTCCATTTCATATGAATTGTCATTGATTGGTACAATACTTTTTCTACCAGCTAACTTTTTAATGAAAGAAGTTGCTTATGTTTTTCTATTCGCATAAAAATTAAAATTATTTTTTATTATATTTAATTCTTAAATATCTAATATGTCTAAATTCTCTTTATATAATTAAAACATTTATAATAAATAAAAGTGTTTTTATGAATTGTTCTCATTGTATATTGAAACTAGAAGCCTTTTAATGATTGTCATTAGTTTTCATATGGAAACAATGGTTTCCACAAAGTATTTTATTTTTCACTTTAACAAATTCAATAGCTTATTTTTCTCTCCATAAAAAAATGTCGTCCTAATGAATTATTTTTTTGTAAATGAATATAGATATTTATAAAGATAAAAAGAAAACAAATGGATATTAATTTATTTACTCATCTAAATTATAATATTCTTCTCGCGTGAGACAAGTGACACAACACATCATATTTTTCGCATAAAATATTATAAAATTATCATTTTCTTTTTCCTATTAAAACTTTTTTTTTATATCACATTGTGTTGAACCTGCCAGTGCTGCTTCACAAAGGAAATCAATCAGGTCAAAACATAAATCATCTTATCTGCAGGACTATCATTGCAACATGTTATCTACTTCTTCTGCCACTCAGTCATCCACAGGTACCTTATATCATATCTCTTCATATCTCTCATATGATGCATTATCATATCTTCATAAATCATATGTCCTTAATCTGTCCCAAGTTAGTGAACCTAAAACCTATAACCAAGCCATCAAACATGATTGTTGGAGAAATGCTATGGATCAAGAAATTGCAGCTTTAAAAAATACCAAAACTTGGGTTTTGACTGATCTACCTAATGGAAAGCAACCTATTGGATGTAAATGGGTATACAAAATAAAGAGGCATGCTGATGGGAGTATTGAATGATACAAGGCAAGGTTAGTAGCCAAAGGTTACACACAACAACAAGGTTTAGATTACTTTGAGACTTTTTCACCTGTTATCAAACTCACAACAATAAGATTGGTTCTGGCTTTAGCAGCTTTCAAACATTGGTATTTACATCAACTAGATGTAAATAATGCCTTTTTACATGAGGATCTAGATGAAGAAGTATACATGTCTCTTCCCCTTGGCTATAAAACTGAAAAACCAGGACAAGTTTGCAAGTTATTGAAGTCTTTATATGGACTCAAACAGACCTCTAGACAATGAAATTACAAGTTGACAACTACTTTATTCTCTTTGGGCTACATACAATCAAAATCATATTATTTACTTTTTGTCAAAAGTGATTCTGCTCATATTACCATCTTACTTGTTTATGTAGATGATATAGTTTTGGCAGGTGATGACATCCAAGAAATCCAAACCGTGAAGGCTCTATTGAATGCAAAGTTCAAGATTAAAAACCTAGGCCAACTCAAGTATTTTCTGGGCTTAGAAATTGTAAGATCTCAACAGGGCATTAATGTCAACCTGTTTCTACTCCCATACAGCTAGGCACAACTATATAGTGATAGTAGAAATATGGTGGTCCGATAGCGAGTGGAATAGAAACAAAAATGTCCACTTAGAACTCGCTAGGATAGGCTTTAACCATGACTCTAATACCATGTTAGAAGTGAACTTTAAGCCTAACTCAACCCTACAAAACCGACTAGTAAGGTGAGGTTTGCACCCACTTATAAACTATGAATTGACCTTATCTCTAGTCGATGTGGGACTTCCAACACACTCCCTTCACGCCGAGGTATAGACATCTCGTGCGTGATAGTAGAAATTGAGTGATCCGATAGCGGATGGAATAGAAACAGAAATGCCCACTTAGAACTCGTTAGGATACACTTTAACCTGTTCTGATACCATGTTAGAAAGTGAGTTTAAAACCTAACTCAACCCTACAAAACCAGCTTGTAAGGTGAGGTTTGCACCTCACTTATATATTATAAATTGGCCTTATCTCTAATCGACGTGAGACTTCCAACATATTGTGTCTTATACTCATCTCATACATTGAGCTTTTATTTATTTGAAAATTCTTAACTTTAATTTAAAACTTAATTTGATTTGACAACTAAAAATCACGGTATAGACTATATCAAACTATTACTTTTACTTTTGTATTTAATTTTCTAACGAATTATCAATATCTGTGTGTCATTTTTTTTCCATAAATAAATATTAATATTTGAAAATTTTTATATAGTAATTAAAAATAATATTCCGTCATAATATAAATTATTTATCCGAAATCTAAAATATAGCTTACATATTTAAAATATTTATTAGTTTATATTAAAATTAAAAAATAATTTACACGTCTTTAGAATATTGATTTCACATTTTAGGTATATAGAAGATGATGCTTATTTATACACTAGTTATAAAAAAGAAAAATAATGATAGGACTTAAATTATGAAACTAACAATAATTTTAATGAATACAAATATTATTTTTACCCTTTAATTAAAACGTGGTTCTATTTAATCCATCTCTTGATTTTAATTCGGGTTCTAACTTAAAAAATTTGTTGTGGTCAATAGATTTGCTATTTGTAAATAATTAGTTAGAAATCAATTTTAGAATTTTGTCATTTAAAAACGACTTTTAACGAATTATTGTCAAATGATTAATTTACACGATATATAAAACTATTTTAAATGTTTTCGTAGAAACCGATATCACGTTGATTTCATTTTCAAAACCTAAGCTATGACCTAAATGCATCATCAACCCAATAAAACAAGTAAATTTGGGCTAAAATCCAATTGAATTCGGACAAACCAAATTCGGTCGGATTATTAATGTTAAAGATTTGTTTGTACTCTTCTAAAGTCTAGTATGATCTAGAAGATACAATACACTCATAATTGTTAATTAGAAAAATAGTGATTACACAATTGTGATACAATTAATTATAGTTTTAATTTTTTATTTCATTAATATTTATAAATCCGTTAAAGTACCTTTTTTTTCCATTTTAGAGGAACCAAATTATAATGATAAGTAAAATAAAATTTTAATAAAATCATGTAATATCACAATAAATGTCTTAAAATCAATTGATCTCATGTCCATAGGTTTTGAAATTTCCCAAGAATTAAATATAAGTAATTAGAATATAAATAGTCTTAACTAAATATCACTGACCATTTAAACAATTTCAATGTAATTTTACAAGTATAATTTTTCTGAACACAATTTTATATTTCTACAACATCCTTATTCTTACAAATTTGCAAAGCAGTGCTCCCATGAGAAGAATTAACTGTAATGGAGATAAATAGTATTGTTTTAAAAGGCTAGATAACCAGTATCTTATAAAATATTTCCCGTCAAATTGAAAATATCATATTCAAAGCTTATATTATCACCCAAATCAATGATTGGTGAATAAATACATCAAACATGTTGATTAATTAGTGTGGAATTGTTTTAATTTAATTAAGAGTTTTAAGTTCGAGTTCTAAATATATAATTGTACTAAATATATAATAAATTTCAATGATTTTTTTATCAAGTAATCATATATCTTTTATAATAGGTTTAATCATTCCGGAGGTCCTATTTTCGGGCAGAATTTCAATTTGGTCATTTTCTTTCTCGGCGTTTCAATTGGGTCCTATTTTTGTAAAAATTGCAACAATTTGGCCCTTGCCGTTAAATTGAACCCAACAGCGTCAGTGTCTTGTTGACGTGGCACGTTGGAATGAGTTTTTAATTGACGTGTAGGGGCTACTCTGTTTGACGTGTATATTTATATTTTTTTAAAAACAAACAAATGGAAAGTAGGGTTTTGGTGTTTTTGATGATGGTGCTAAAGACGGGAATGGTAGCCGCGGAGGTGGCGGCTGGGGAGAAACCCACTGACCCCGGCGGTGGTCGTCGACGGAGTCTAGTGGAGGCAGAGCTCTTACCTTTTTCCATGGCAGCTTTAATGGCATCCGAGAGATCCGTTCAACATGTTAATTAGGGATTGGGATTGGGAGAAGTTTGTCTTGACATTGTGGGGTTCTTGTAGGGTTCGTGCAAGGTCCAATCAATTTCACAAATTGGGGTATGAATTTGGGGATTTAGGTTTTAATTGAAGTTGACGTTGACAGAGAGCATGCGGTTGTCGTCTTTGTCGGAGTTGTGGGAAGAGTGGAGGCAGCGGAGGACAGCGATGCGGACATCGAAACCCAACCCGCCATTTAAAATCCCTCCCTCAAACATATCAGAAAACACAAACCCTTGTCGTTCCACCTTTGTTTTTCGTCTTCCCTCGCTTTTTTCACTCTTCTTCTCTATGCACCACAACACAGTTTCTCAATTCCCCTGTTCTTCAATTCTTAATCGGTAAAACACAGACATCGATGGCCAACGATCCCAGGCAGAACGAAGCCCAAGTGACGCTAATTCTCGGCCCGGATTCTACTCATCTCGAATCTCTAATTTCACACTTGATGTCCTTCTCCAACGACTAGCGTTCTCAGCTTGAGTCTCTCTTCAACCTCTGCAAGCAGACCCGCCCAGAATCCCTCCTCCTTGGCCTGGCCCACCTCCTCCACACCGCCCCCAAACCGGAGACCCGAACCATGTCCGCTATCCTCCTCCGCCGCCACCTCACGCACCACCACGACTCTTTCCTCTGGCCACTCCTCTCCCCGGCCGCTCGCTCCTCCCTCCACTTCGTCCTCCTCTCCTCGCTCCAACAAGAGCCCATCAAATCCATCCCTAAGAAGCTCTACGACACCATCTCTGAACTCACCGCCAAAATTCTCCCCGACGACCCCTCCGCCTGGTCCGACCTCCTCCCCCTCCTCTTCCAGTGGGTCACTTCTCCCGAGCCCAGGCTCCAGGAAGTCTCCCTCCTGATATTCGCCCAATTAGCGCACTACATCGGTCAAACCATACTTCCTCAATTGTCCACTCTCCACTCTGTCCTTTAACTTTTCTCCTAATTTTACAAAATTTTTAATTTTAAAACTATCTTAATACACATCATTTATCCACGTCAAGCAAAAAAAGCAGTACAAATCAGTACAGCGTGCCACGTTTATCAGATATTGACGTCGTTAGGCTCAATTTAACGGCAAGGGCCGAATTGTTACAATTTTCACAAAAATAAGACTCAATTGAGACGCCGAAAAAGAAAAGGATCAAATTAAGATTCTGCCCGAAAATAGGAACCTCCAGAATGATTAAACCTTTATAATATACATTTGAGTTATTCTCAATGCGAAAATATTTTTTAGTTCCCCAATGTGATTTTATATATATATATATATATATATATATATATATATATATATATATATATATATATATAAGTCAATAAATTCAAAATCTTTTTTTATTGAAGTTTTAAAGTCAATAAATAAATTCACGCAACTAAATAAAAAGTCGACGAGTTCAGAACTAGTTACTGAGGACAAAGAGAAAAAAGAGGACACTTATTCATAAAACATTTTTTATACTAAAATCGATTAAAGTGGTATACACACCAACTTTTAAGAAATAAATAAATGCCCAATTTGTTTATTTTTGGTACATAGCCATTTTGATTAAACGAAAAATAGAAAGAAAGATTTTAGTAAAATACCCATTCTATTAATTGGAGAATTATTTTGAAGATAAGGTAAGTTCACAACCGAATAAATGAAACCAGAAACCAAGAACATTATTAAATTTGTAGATACCAAGTTTCTATATTTATTAGTGGATAAGGTAATATTGGGTAACATGCATATCCTCCCCTTATGCCGAACCAGATTCTTGTGTGAATAGTTGTATTGAGTGCAGTCAACAATGGCATGTGTACATAAACTATCAACGTGAAAGAAACACGGTAGTGATGATTAATTGGATTCTAGAAGGTGTCAAAACCATTAAAGTCAACTTTGTTTAGTTAAATCAAGATGATCCAACCAGAGAAAAGATGACATAGTCCATGATGTGTGCAAGATTCATACACGATGGCATATAAATATAAACAAAATTCTTCTGTGGGTCTACTATGATGGCTCATGACTTATCACTTCTGGCTTATTCTTCCCGTCCAACAACACCATTTACAATATCTGTTGACAAAAAGGGTATTTCATAGAAGCTTCTTTTTGCAAATTGAGATTATTAAACAGGCTCCGATTTACACGTATTGCGTTTGAAATACATCACTTGGAACTTTCCTTGCTTGTTTTTAGCTGCTAAAATTATCCTATAGTTGCCAAGTTCCAAAATAACAGTTCATCCTAAATCAATGAGTTCATATTAAACTTGTGCCGGAATCACAGAACTTGAAAGTGACGGAGCCTGTAATTTTCTTTCTACAGTTTTTGGGTGTGGTCACGGGTTCAAAGGATCTTTTGATGATTATAGTATTGACTGAACTTGTTGGAAAGAATATCTTTCTATTGGATCAGTATTAATAACTTTAAATTGATTTGCTTTTCAATTTTCTTCTCCTTTTCTTTTTCTTTTAAATTTTTTGTTTTATTCAGTTTGAAGTAGTCTTAGTTTGATAGATTTCTGGATGATACCTATAAAAAATATTACGTGTTAGAAGTTAGAAACAATTCAATTACTCCATTATTAAATATAAAATTCAATCTATTTATACAAATTGTAATAATTTTTTATTTACTTTAAATTTAATTATGACTCATTATTTTTTAACTCTGATTATCAAGTTTATTTGAACTAATTTTTACAAAATATTCTTAATCATGTTAAGTGTATAACCGATCCATAATTTAAATAATCAGTCAAATTTCTTCATAAAATAATATGATCTTAATTTATGTCACTAACTATTCTGTTAAATCGATTTAATAACTTTAGGTTAGAGTTAATTTGGCCAAATTAACATAAAACCGGTCGGGTTCGTACTATAAAAAACCAAAAAGAAGGGGTCAATATGACTACGGTCATGCAAATGCAAGTTTGATTCTAGAACGATTTGAAATTGACAAAAAAGTCTTGCTACTTGGTTTTTACTCTTTGTGCCATTTTATAGATAACGTGCACGTGAAGAAAATTTATATTTCAAGTTTTCATCAAGTGTTATCTGAACCTCTTATCATTATGTTTAAAATGATGAAAACTATTATAAGCCAATTGCATGCCTTTATAGGACAAAACCAAAGGAAAACTATTTTCTTTTTCTTTTTGAGGGGTTCAAAGGAGTGTAATTAGTTAGTCATAACGTTTAATCCATAACCTTTTAAGGTAATGTATATATGGAAGTGTTTAATTTTGTTATTTTTATTGAATATGAGACTTACACTTATAATTAAATTATTTCTAACACATTTCACCTTTCATCTTTGAGGAACAATTCATTTTTTTGTTGTTAATCAATACTGTACATGTTACATACAAGGTATTAGTGAGTTGGTGATTGGTTAGGACTAGTTAGTTTGTGGTTAACTACCTCTCAAATAAGCTTTATACATAGAGCTCCCACTCTCGTTTGTATCTTTTATCATTTTCAATCAATCTAATGAGTTACTGTTACGAAACTTCTCTTCTGTACTTTGAACTCTACAACGTGTTTTAATTTATGTATAAATTAATTTTAGTTCATGGAAAAATCGTTTTATTTTATTTTTTTTCATTTTTCTCTTCTAAAAGTTCTCTGGAGAAATTTCTTCATACAACCCTATAATCAAACATTGTCTGATTACCCATTTGGGCATGTCCCTAGTGCTGAGAAGCACTGATTGTAGTTGTTTCATGGAAATAAATTGGCATGCTATAGCAAATACAGAAAATTTGGAATGTAAAAAGACAAACCAACAGAACACTGAAATAAACAAGACCAAGAAAAGTCTTGTAGCAAACAACCATTGACAGGCATTTGCAGTGTGCTTTATCATTCGCCATAATTGGTACAGGGATGCATCTGAATCTGATTATGGCCTCAAAAACAGTAGTCCATCTTGAAAATGTTGGAAATATTTGACTGTACCATCTTGAAAATGAAAATAGATTTCTCACATATGATGAAGAATACTTGAATTAATGTTATTGAGCTTCTATAGAAATGAGATAACTTCTCTCATATGTACTGAAAGTATAATCATAAAAAATTGTACACATATACAAAAGAGAGAGAGGTGTTAGAGAAAAAGTGTGACAAGAGATATGATGAAAGGATAGACATAATGAAAAATTGGTGTGTGAAAAAGGTAAGTTTGATGTTACAATAGTTGCTATTGGAAAACTGTTCTTCTCTGCTGTCAAGGAGAATGTAGAAAGTCCCAGGTCTAGTGTCCATGATATCTTGATTCTTGATTCTTGATTTTAATGATCTGTGATGTCTCCTTTGGGTAAATTCAATGATCCCTTTTTGGTTTGTTGATTGAATTTGCCAAAAGAAGACATATCATCCTGCCATATGTCATGTTCCTGTTTAAAAAAGTGTGTCGGCACCGATGCTTTTCTATAATAGCAATGATGAAAGATGCCTCCACTCGTGATTTATGTTGCCTCAGACATGAATATCTTAAATTTACCGTTTTAACTTTAGCTAATATTTTTAGATTGCAAGCGTGGAATTTATTAGTTAAGCTGATAAGAAGTTGGATGTGAGAAAATTGAATACATAACACATTACGAAAACGCATTCAAAAGGTTTTTAGAACGTGATCTTAATCAGTGCACGTGTTTTTAAATTTGTTATAATAGTAGCTGCTTAAACCTTTATACTCCGAGCTAGGGTAACCAAAGGAAGCATTGGATGTCCTATTTCTGTTGTACTCTTCATTGCCCACAAAGTCTTATTTTGGTTTGACTGTATTAAACCAAATGCAAGTTTTCTAATGGTTTTATAACCCTTGGTTACATCCTTCGTTCTTTCTGTGAACCTGTGTTTTTAGAATCAAAATACATTGGCTGCTTACTACAGATTCAGCTGATAGATAACTAATGATTCTTTCTGTCTGTGATCATTGCTTCATAACAGGAGTTATCCTTTGCTAAGCATAAAAATAGATGCATATAGGATTTACTGGGTTAAGAAAAATTCTTCACATGCAACTTTTGTAATCTGAAAATTTCATGTAAATCCATTGATGTGACTCTGTATATCCAAATTAGTAATTCAGAGATTTTTCAGCTTCTTCTGTATTTGTTTTTTTTTATTCACAATCACTGAATTCAGCTTCTTATGTTTAGTTTAGTGTTCATGAGAAGAGTTTTGTTGACCGGAGGTTTTTCTTTTGGAGAGTTTGTGATAAGTGTGTTGGGAACCACACTAAAGGTTATTGTTTTATTTTATGACCCTTAAGAATGGCATAATTTGTTTTGAATGTGTTAGTGCTATTTGCCTGCACTTTAGTAGCTCCTTGTAAAATTTTATTTCATGTCTATCACTAATTTTATCTAAAAGAGAAAGTGAAAGTGTAAGAAACACATGGCAGTATATACCTGCTTTTACAGGATGGTTTCTTTATTCTTTACAGGAAGTTTATATCATTATAGGTTTGTTTGCATGATTGAATGTAATCGTGGAGCTTATATTTACCACTACTGAGATATTTATTTCTTATGCTTTCCTTCATCGTGTAGCTTCCACTTTCTTTGTTTATAATTATTCATTTTGTATTTGTATCAGATTATGATAATATGGGGCTATCTACAGTGTTGTTTCATTAAAGACAAACATATTGTAATTTGTTTATTTATTTTGTTTATGCAAGTTCTCTCCTTTTTGTTTTGTGATTTCAATTCCACGAAATAGGCATCAAAGATAGACGCTATTAACATGTTTGCATAAAAGGTTTATTTACGACTATGTAAACATATAGAAAATGGCATTTTAGAAGTAATAATGATTTAAAAGTAATGAGACTCAATTATTAAAATATTAAAAGGTTTTAGTTTTTTATTTTAAAACACATCATATCTCTAGATTCCATTAGAGTTATCTCATTTCTCTCTAAGAGTTCTCATCTCTGTTCATCTATTTGAAGATCAGACACTGCCTGAGTGATCTCGCGGTGAGATCTTCAAGTCTAATCGATCAGTTTTTCTAATAGAGTAAGTTGATTTTCTGTTGCTTTCTTTGGTCAATTTTATTTTCCTGGCAAGCTAGCTCTTTTTGTTTTGCATGTGAAGTTTGAGTCTTCTATAAGACTCTCAATTGATCTGTGGTCTTAACGGTTGTATTTTAATCGTGTTTATGTGGTTCGTAGGAGCAGATAGAAATTCCTGCACATTGGAGTTAGGCTTTCTAGAACGATTTAACCTGTTGTCAGGTAAGAGAAACTAATATTCGCTTTGATTTTCATATGAGAAGTATGAATTTGTGTTTGATAGGTAGTGGAATTTATGCTTGGTTGAATACGATATTAATTGAAATGTTTGTTGAGTGATGTTGTATATTGATGAGTGAATAATTTCCTATTGATGAATATTTCGGTGTATGCTTGCAATTTGATAATGGTGTGAACATTGGATGCTGTTGTTTTGAAGTTCTATAGGTATAAATCTAATGTAGAGTTGAAAGTAGGAAATGGAGAGCATTGTTGGACTGGTTTTTAGTCTAAATTGAGGTTTTGATAGGTGAATTTTTAGAGAAGGGACTTTGTAGCGATAACTAATGTTTGAGGTATGTTTTTAGATCATTTTAAACTTGTCTAGAACCTTAATTAATCATAAATCTAATGTTGTGATGGTAAGTAGTTAATAGGTTGAGTTTTAGGTTATTTTTGGAGTTTTAATGGATGAAATCTTGGTTGAATGGTTTTATAAGTAAAGTCGTTGTTTGATATTTACCTTGAGGTCATTTAGGACTTAGTTAGTTAGTGTATTGAAAATCTAGTTTAAAGTATTAGAATTCTGATTCATGAGTTGTGAATTGTAGATTGATTGGTTGAACCTTGATTCCTGGCTAAATTACCAAATCAATATCTAATTTAAGTTATAAACTTGTTTTTGAATCATTTCCAGTGTCTAGAATGTCATTTTGATCATTTGGATAGGTATTGGGGGGAACCAAAGCTAGTTTCGAGTTTGTTGTATTCTAATATGGCGTTGAGAGGCCCTTTGTGGTGCTGAACGTTGTCAAAACAGTGAGTCTCTGTGCTCCAGGATGTTGAGGGCTCTTTTTTGGCACTGAGCGTCACTTTTCTAGTGGGGTTTGGGCTTTGGGCGAGGGGATATGCTCGTTGGGCGAGTGCAGCGTTGGGTGCCAGGATGCTAACATTGGGCGTCCTATGTGCACTTTTGTTTTATGTCTTCTTTTCTCTTATTCCTTGCTAGGTTTGAGTTATATCAGTACTTTGATGCTTGTTTGGTACTATCTATTGAATGGTGTAATGTAGGATGAGGATGAGTATGTATTGATCATGTGCATGGTAGATAGATGTAATTTCATTACTCTCGTGAAGAGATTCTATGGTGGTGCCCTTTAGTGTATGTATTGGTGTAGGGACTCAGCCTTGAAAGTTATCTTGATACTCCAATAATCACTCCATCTCAAGTAGAGAAGGGGATTATATGGTCAAGAGTAGCATGAGGTTTTAGTCTATGATTTTGTGCTTTTTGTTTGTTTACATACTAATCTTATGTGGTAGCTTGGGGGAGGGACAATTGTTCCACTACTACACGTGTACAACTTTTCGTAGTCTGACATTAATACATATATCCATATTTGGTTAAGTCTAAAATTTATCTATATGTTTAGGTTTGATTTGGTTTAGAAATGAATTTTATATGCTTTATATTCATATGATTTGATTGTTTTATAATATTACCTTACTCTTCTTGTGTTGTTTTTTAGTGTGTTTATTTTCTCTTTTGCAATGATATTTTAAATTGTGTGAGCTTAGGAAAAATGTCCTTCTAATTAATCCAACATGGGATAAGGGTGAAGCAGCCGTGTAGTTAAGTTTTCTTTAATGTGATGTAAACATTTTCTAAATTCTCTTGCTAGATCTCATTCTTGTAACATTTTATTTAGTAATTTTACATTATTAAAATGAAATGTTATTTTATAAACTGTATTATAGTTATTGTTTTAATTATTAGTGTTAATAAAATAAATAAATCAGTTATAAGTTGTTTTATCATTTGAAAATAATATGAAAGTAAAAATTATATATTTTTAAAATTTATTATAAAGAAATATTTGCAGATATTTAAAAAAAAACATTAGTAAAAAAAGTACGCTTACAAATCTAAATTTGCAGGAAAAAGTAGTTGGAGGATTATTTTATTTTTCAAAAAATCACTTGCGAATTTAAAGTCATTCAGAGAATTACTTGCGAAATTTAAATTTGTAAGAAAAAAGTGCTTGTTAATTTTTAAAATGATTTTTTTCCACGAAAAATTACTGTAAATATTTTTGCACGAAAAATTTACAAGAAATTTCTTACGAATTTTTAAATTTTATGGTAACTTATTACTTATGTTACCGATCAAAACTCTAAAAGAAATGATACACTATCTTTCTTTCTTTCTTTTTCAAACTTTTGTAAGAAATTTACAAGAAAATATTCATAAAATATGAAAATTTTACTAGAGACAGCTCATCAAATTAAAAGAAATTCAATCCAACTTTCATGTATAAATCATACCTTTCTTACTAAATAAAGGGGAAAAAAACATTTTATGATAACTTAATATAGTGATTTTTATTCGCTCATTAGTAACAATATTATAAATATAAGTTGATTATTGTACTATATAAAATATATCGATCGGAATTGATTGTCATTAAGCAGGTACTAATAGGTCATATTGTCTTACGCTCTACAAATATATTGCATTAATGATTAATTATTGGATTTGATTACCTAAAATATATTGCATTAATGGTTAATCAATGAATGTGGCTGTCACAAGCCTTGTAAGTAGACAATTGATGTCTAGGTACAATCATCTTCTTCTATCCTAATAAAATATAGACCTCTTCATGAAACATATCAGACTTGAGCGTCCGAGTGTCTTCTGCAAGTCAACCACCAATCAGTAAGGATTATTTGAAGAGTTTGTCGATCGGAGCATAGCAACGAAGGACGACCGACCCCAGACAAATGTAATCGAAACATTTTGGCGCGCACCGTGGGGCCGAGCGACATCCCCATGAAGCCACGAAGAACCAGACGCGCGCTCGGTCTCGACATCGCTATTGGGATCAACATCAGGTTTTGTAACAAGAGTAAAAAATTCCGTAATAATTCCTAAATGCATGACTTTTGTTTTGAGAACTTTCAGGAATGTTCTGCCCTACATCCAACCTTCAGAGGTTCCAGTTTTCATTATAATTTACAAATTATAATATATTTATTTAACTCATATTTTTGTGAGTAAAAATATCCTCCACAGAAAGGTACAGAGCTATGTTCAACCTTGTCAGGTTCTACCGACTCTTAATCTTAAATTATAAAATATTATGTACAGGATGATTCATATTGCCAGGTTCTACGAACTCTTAATTTTAAATTATAAAATATTATGCACGGTTCAAAGTTGCGTTCAACCTTGTCAGGTTCTACTAACTCTTAATTTTAAATTATAAAATATCCTGCACAGGAAGGTACATAGTTACGTTCAACCTTGTAAGGTTCTACCAACTCTTAAAATTATAAATATTATGCACATGATGGTTCAGAGCTGCGTTCAACCTTGTCAGGTTCTAAAGACTCTTAATTTTAAATTATAAAATATTATGTGCAGGAAGGTTCAGACCTCAACTTGATCAGCTATAATGGCCTTTTGGGGGGAAGTCAGACAAATGGCTTCAGAAATCACCGCTCAACGTAGGAAGTCAGAAAAATGACTCATGCCTCAAGACCGCTCGGGGAGAAGTAAAAAAAATGGCTTCAGAAATCCCCACTCAACGCAAACAGTCAGAAAAATGACTCCTGCCTCAGGATCGCTCGGGGGAAGTCAAAAAAATGGCTTCAGAAATCCCCATTCAACGCAGGAAGTCAGAAAAATGACTCCTGCCTCCGCTCGGGGGAAGTCATAAAAATGGCTTCAGAAATCCCCGTCCAACGCAGGAAGTTCGAAAAAGAACTTTTATCAGTCAACTAGTCAACAAGTTCAGTTTTGTCAGGTTCCAATGCCTTTTCATTATAAAAATAAATATTGAAGCGTTTACTTTATTTAAAAGCATATTTTTTGGAGTGAAAATCTCTTGCAGAAGAAAAAGTGTCAAAGAGAACTCTTAGCATTTTCTGTTCAGTCTAAGGAACAGATCCAAAGAGAACTCCTAGAGTTCGCCGCTCGGTACATAGAGCAATGAAGACTTAAAGCATCGAAGATAGACTTTCTAAAGACCTCTTTTAAAGCTCATAATAATCCCTACGCACCTCTTTTAATAAAGAACTTGTTCGGACTTGGGGGACTTATGTACTATATGAAGTATACTGATCGGAATTAATTGTCATTAAGCAGGTACTAATAGGTCAGATTGCCTTATGCTCTACAAATATATTGCATTAATGATTAATTATTGGGTTTGATTACCTAAAATATATTGCACTAATGGTTAATCAATGGACGTGGCTGTCACAAGCCTTACAAGTAGACAACCTGATGTCCAGGTACAATCATCTTCTTCTAATAAAATATAAACCTCCTTATGAAACATATCTGACTTGAGCGTCAGAGTGTCTTCTGTAGGTCAACCACCAATCAGGAAGGATTATTTGAAGAGTTGATCGAACGGAGCATAGCAACGAAGGACGACCGACTTGAGCGTCAGAGTGTCTTCTGTAGGTCAACCACCAATCAGGAAGGATTATTTGAAGAGTTGATCGAACGGAGCATAGCAACGAAGGACGACCGACCTCAGACAAATGTAACCAAAACAGTTATAAATTTTGCTGACATAAAAATTGCATTTATTATAGATAAAACTTTACTCATCATAATATGTACTTATTACGATCGTTCATAAAATAATCAGAACATAGGAAGTAGACTATTTTATGACGGATTATTTGATTCCAATAGATGATTCTTTTTTAAAAATAATCCGTTAAAAAAATATTAAGCCTAAAACATGTTTATGTTTTTAGTAAGCATTGATTAGATATTAGGAATTTTTTTTTCTTAAATTGAATATTAACAAAATAAATTAGCGTTGTATTAAAGGCAATAAGGAAAAGTAAAAAATGATTTTAATCCATATAATATGTATAGGTTTTGTTGATGGTACTTGCAACTTTTGTTACAGGAAAGAAGTTTTTTCTATCCACCAAAAAAGAGTTTTCTAAAATTATTATTTATATTTAATTTTGGATCATCTGTGTTATAGATAGCTTTTGAATGAACTGCCACACAATGAAATATCATTGAAATTGTTTAATTATTAAATTTCACTTAACTAATTTATATTTCAGAAATTGGAAGATAAAATGAAAATTAATAAATCACATTCAAATAATGTTTTGTCCAGATAGGTTTCTCATAATTTTCGGCTTTGCTTCCTGCACCACATAATTTCTTCGTCACCCCTATTTTCAAAATGACAATGTTACGTTCAAGTTCAAGTGACTTCTATTATTCACTCTTGAAAACAAATTTTCTGAAACGAGTTTTCAAAATAAATTTTCTAAGACATGAAGTAACGGGTGATCCTATAATGACGAGTGACTCGGAAATAGAACAGTTACAGAAAATAAAGCTAACTTACAATTATTCTAAAATAACCATAAATTAAAACTTTACAGAAATATATACTAATACAAATTATAAAAGCAGACCGATCGGTCATACAAGATGTGTATCAACCGAACGGTCCTACAACAGTGTATTACACCTAACGATCCTATACTAAAAGCAAAAACAAATACAAGACCGAGCAGTCTTACTCTTAGCGAAAAACCCTCCTCTCCTGCCAGCGCATGCTCCAGAATATCTTCTGCACACTCTGCTCACACCCAAAGGGTGATCATTGCAAGGACAAGGACGGCCGAACAAACAACATAACAAGACAGGAAAATAAGGGTAAGCTAGTGTAATTTAATTAACTCTGTAAACATTCACTTCATACAAAACACATAAAACAATCATACTTCTATAGAAATCACACCAACATATTATAATCGGCCACTTTCACTTTGACTGTCCGGACTGTATGAATTATGTAGCTACGACGTTCTTGCACTCGTGGAAAGGTAATATGGAAAACCATCAGAATTACCATAGCTGGAAACCCAAGCCGCCACACGAGGTTAGCCCTTCATCCCTTAATGTAGCTGGAAACCCAAGTCTACACATGAGTGTAGTCCGATAGTTGGAACCCCAAGCTATACGCAACTAGGCCTCCTGTTATTCTCACCACATGCGCCACCATTCTCTACTTGAGACTCGGTGACCATTTGAATGTCAGGATGAACGACAACTTAGTTTGACCATATTCATACTTTACAATTCCATAACCATCTCTGAGATATTCCTCCTTGGAACACTCATTCATATCCATATAATACAAATCACATCATACTTCTTCATATCCATACTATTTCATTCATATCACATTTTAAATACTATACTTCATTAACAACATATTTCCTCATCCATAACACCTTTAAATAACTTCAAACCGAACATTAAAATAATATCACCATTGAGCACAACTGACTCGGAAATATCAACACTTATTATGAACAAAACCGGACGATAGAACCCCTCCTATCTGCGAACATGACCGTACGGGATATTGTTTCCCTATGGTGAACTTGACTGAACAAAATATTATGAAAAAGTGAAACTCAAACATGAGTCGAACGTCTTTGAAGCTGGACATCAGAACAACCGCATTCTAAAACTAAAACCGAACACTTATTGATTAATGCCAACTACTAATAGACCATATCGAACACTATTATCTTAGACTAATCATTATAGGCTTAGGCTGAACACTTAGGGCTTATGTCGAACGTTATAACCAGGCTAAACACTTTAGTTGAACTAATTACTTATTGTGAGACAGAACATTTTCTCATTATTCAAAGACTATAACCGAACTGTATTTACTAGACAGAATCCAAAGAATTGACTGAATACTATAGAACATCTATAATTGGACATAATCAAATACTAAAGCTTATAATCAAAATCTAAGAGCTTAAACCAAATACTACGAGCTTAGACCGAACACTCTTAGTTTCAATTTCAGTTACATAATTTTGGTAATATGATGAGACCGAGTGTTTAGTGCATCACCGAGCACTACTGAAACCGAGTACTGGCATTTGGTCGAGCACTACTGAGACCGAGTGCTGGCATCTGGCCGAACACTACGGAGACCGAGTGCTGGCATCTGGCCGAGCACTACCGAGATCGAGTGCTGACATCTGGCCGAGCACTACCAAGACCGAGCGGTCACTAAGAGTTACAGTATATGACAGACCAAACACTATATTAAATTAAAAATCAACACTAGACCGAGCGATCATTAACTGAGAATCCACAATAGCAGGACTCAGTTAAGACCGAGCACTAGAGAAAAGTCGAACGGTCAATTAAAGACCTTCAGCAAACTACAAAATTTTGCGGAATAACTGCAGAATTATGATCACCATCAAACCTTACCAATTTCACTTGGTCACTGAACCATAATCATACAGAAACTCCAAACCTCATGAACATAGCATATAACAGTCCACACCCAAAATCACCAAACATCAAACAAATCAATTTCACATACATGCAACATCATCAAACAACAGTTTCATACATCAAAACTAAGTAATTAAATTAGCTAGCTTCCCTTACCTCTTAATCGGACCGAACAACTTCAACAACTGCAGACTCGATCACCACCATAAATTCCTATGAACACCTACAGTTCACCGATTTGTGAGAAAAGACCACCCAATGGACCAAAAATGGAGTTAGAAAAGGGAAAATAATGTTGAAGAACACATGCAACCAGTAGGCTATCGTGCATGTGACAGAAAACAGCCATTCTAAGAAGAGAATGAACTTACCAACTCTAAGCTTGATTTTGATCGGTGGAAAACAATGATCTTGACTTCTAGTTTGCTTAAACAGTGTCTGGTTGAAGAAAAGAATGAAAGGGGATGAAGAATTTCTAGAGAGAAGGAGGAGAAAAAGTAGAGGCTTGAGTTTTAGAGAGATGCATATTTCTGAGAAAATGAGATGAGCTGTAGTTTGAAAAATTTTATAAAATGTTAAATCTCTTTTGGTTGAGACATTTATCCCCCTTTCCAAGTGTCATTTTCAGGGGTTTGACACGGAATAACAAATCTAAAATATATCAAATTTTATATATAAATTATATTCCATAAATATGATACTATATTAAAAGAATTAACTTTAAATTTAATTTAATTTCATAAAATCAATTTATAAAGTAAAATTTATATTTATTTATATATTTTAAATTTATTTTATCTCTAATCTAATCGAGATTTATAAGGGAGACATACAGATGAAAGCATTAAGAGGTGGTATAGTACAGTGAAAGAAGATATTTAGTCTTTTTCTATAGTATGGGTGTGCAGGAAGTAATATCCATCTTTTTTTTTCTTGGTTAAGTGATTATTTGTAATATATACTGTTCCGCAGAATTCAAGGTATCTGTGTAGGCTCCTACAGATGAAAAAAAACTCACCTTAACATCAAAGTCATACATGCATTAGTTCTAGAGTGTTAAGCATGCAATTACTTAGATGTTTAGAATGGTCTGTAACTCATAACTTCACAAGCCAAGGAACAAACAATTTGTCTTTTTGTGACATGATTTAAGAATTAACAAGAGATTAGATGGATTTGTCGGGAGCAGAGTTTGGTAAACCATAATCAATATAAAGAAAAGAGTAGTAATGCAGGTGAGGAGGTGGCAGGGTTAGGTAGGTAAGATGAGCATTTGGTAGTGATGATTCAAAGAAGCAATATCTTAATGTACAAAACACAAAAGTGCTTATTAACCACCACAATCAAATAAGCGTGTCACCACTCATCATCTTCATTCAAACACTGCAATCACTTACAAACACTCCAATTGGTTCTCACATAATGACACATATCCCTCATCTGCACTTTTTTTCTTTCTTTCTTTTCATAGTGCTGCCCCCTTTAGCCAATTCAAAAAAGGAAAAGGGGCTCTTATAGACTATGCCATCAAGTAATGTTCTCTCAATTTGGTTTTCCTTTTATTTTTTATTTTCCTTTATCTCTAAAATTCTGTTTCAAAAGGGTTTTCGAAATGTGAAATCTTTAGAAGAAGGACTTTTTGGCAGGAGGTCTTCCAACTGCTCTCATGAGACTTGCAATCTCCAAAACCCTTGCCACTTTCGTTCCTCTTTTGGCTTCTGCTGATGCCCTTCTCTCCTCTGCTTTTCTATGAGCTTTTGCTATGTCATTTTGCATTTTCTCCATTGCTCTTGCCCTTTTCTCCTCCAGCTTCCTCTGCACAATACGCCACATTTTTACTCATCATCGACAAAAACTGTAATAACTTTTTGCACACAACCAAATCTGGTCTAGTCAACGTTTTGTTTTACTGCATGGGCACGTAGTTTTAGTTAAAATTAACATGAAATCAAATAGTTCAACAGTACTTGCTGGTGGGTAACACATTTCCACTTTTTTTTCTGCTGTCAATGTAAAAGTCGTCAGCTTCAATAATAAGGCAGTTTTCACATCACTATAGGTTATGCTACCAAAAGAATGTACCATCATTGAAGTTGATAGCAGATGGATGATGTTTTAGTATAAAATTGCAAATGCAAGGAAAAGAGAGAAGGTGAAAAATGTGAGGTTGAATGTTGAAGAAAGAACTTATTAGTCGTAATTCAACTTTTCAAAGACTCATATTTCCCGTGCATCATTTTCTGCTTATCATGATTTGGACATTGAACCTGCGCTATTATAAATTACCAAAACCATGGGAATGCATGAAAAAAACAAAAACATTCATACGACCAAGATACAAAGGTACCTGCTGCGGTTGACACTGTTGGACAAATATGTAAATGTTTATCCCATTTGGGTGGCAATACACACATAGGTGTTGGATTCGACTTGTCTCGTTAAACTTTTTTTTTTTCATCTATAACATTCCTTAAAAAGCACACTGAATAATTCTATTCATCCATAAAAAAAAAATCACCTTTTAATCTCAGTTGAACTCATGCATAAACAAATCATCAATGCATAAAAATATATTTTTTTTTTTACCAATGATTAAAAAGATACTTACTTTAGTACTAGTTTTCTTTCCTCCTTATGTGGTTCCTCAACAACCAAGGGAAAATAATTCCCCACCTTTTCTTCTACATATAAATCAATGAATAATAAAAATAATACTAATAATGAGGCAATCATCAATCATGGCTGCAATCATTCCTAGCCAATCTTACTAAGTTTTCTTCTTAATTTCAAAGTTAACCTGACCATGTACTGATTGGACCGTGATGAATGAATCCAAGCCTGTTTCAGTCTCAAGCGTATAATAACAGTAATCATAACCTCAAAGAAACCATTCAACCCACTAAGAATAATCACCACACCCAAACACATAAAATATAATAAAGGAGGAAGAAGATGAACATATATACAAGTAAGTAAGTAAGTAACACCGCGAGAAAAATAAAAGTTACCTCAACTTTCTTCATCCAAGAGGAAGCTTTCTGAACCTGCTCGCTCTCCCACCCATTGATCACAGCGTCTTCTCTCTTGAACCTGTTGTTAATCTTCGCAACCTTCGCGTTCTGCCACGCCGATATCTTCGTATCCACCTCCTCCTTCTTCACCCTCTGCACCGACACGTGCTCTTCACGTGCACCACCACCACCACCCATTTGGGACGAGGGAACCGGGTCCAGAGGGTGGTTATCCGGCACGATTGCCAGAGGGTTCGTCTCTTCCATCAACTCATCTTCTCTGATCCTCCCCAGGTTGTTGTTCACGTTGTTTTGGTTGACGGGAGTTAGGTTGCGGTTGTTGTCGGGGTCGATGTTGGAGCCTGCGAGAACCAAGGCGTTGAACTCTCTGCTCATGGTGGTGAAGTTGTCGGAGGCGCCACCGTCGGTGCTGGCGACGGATAGGGAGTGGGTGTGAAGGGTGTCCCAGGGTCTGCCACGTGGGTGGGGAGGGTGAGTTGGTGTTAAGGCATGGATTTCTCTAACTTGTTCATCGTCTTCTTCATGATCCTCTGAGCCATGGCTCGTTGAACCCATGATTAATGGATCGTTGAACATGGCGTGCGTGTGAGCGTGTGGGGTTGGGTTTTTTAATTATGTGTAGTGGAGCGAGTGAAGGGAAAGTAGTGTGCAAGAGACAAGAACAAAGTGAAACCAAAGAGTTTCATGAGCATGGGAGAGTGTGTTTCGTGTTGTGTGTTTTGTGTTTTGTGTTTTATGAGGTTGTCATTAATGAATGGAAACGGAGGAATAAGTGTAGACCACACACACCACAAATGCAAAATCTTTCACCTTCAAAGGAATGAACTAAAATAAGGTCACAGTAGGTTTCTCATCGTCAAAGCAAAATCTTTTCTAAGCAATATTTTAATGGCCATTTTTCTTTCTTTTTCACTCCTTCACCTTTCCCGTTATTTCTGTTTTGTCCCCAGAAACAAAAATTGCAAATTCACTTTCTTTTCTTTTATTTTCTTTTCTCAACACTTGCTCTTTCTTTCTTCGGTAAAGTCTCTATAGCAACTTGTTTTTAATGTGGATTGAGACTAAAGGCATTGCTCTAATAGCACATTTAAAAGTGGACACTATATTGATGTTCAAAATAACTGAATAATAAATGCTCAATAACATTAATTGAACTCAAGTCCTCTACTTTAATTACATGTTAAGCTAGCTACTTGAATAATCATTATTGTTGTAGGTACCCAACTAAGTAAATGTGATTCTTATTATTTCTCTTTTTAAATTATTAGATTGCTTCCTGATTAGTACCACATAGGGTTGAGTTAGATAAAAAAAAATTAACTTATCAACTTTAATTAATATTCAGAGTTGAGTTCACTTCACAGCCATTTCTTTTTGTGTTGTACAAAATCATCTTAAAAAGTCTTGGCTATAATACAAATAAATAAACAAGCAAGCACGGGAGAGTGGATAATAACAAAAATCCAGGGGCACAAATGCAAAACCAAACTTTAGAATATTTTCTTTTCCTTTTAAATTAATTGTGATGTCGGCTAGAAATTATGAGTGGCCCTCAAATACAATTAC
Source organism: Vigna angularis (assembly GCF_016808095.1). Taxonomy (NCBI): domain Eukaryota; kingdom Viridiplantae; phylum Streptophyta; class Magnoliopsida; order Fabales; family Fabaceae; genus Vigna; species Vigna angularis. The sequence continues at coordinate 39,021,824 of NC_068971.1, forward strand.
AGTACAAAAATAAAGAATCAAGAATTGACACGTGCTATGTGGAGAACTCGGGTACAATTGGATCTTTGGCACGTGGCAGCAATCAATAGGTGTTGAGTGTAGCTACGTATATTTCCTCCATGCAACCGATGACATCACACCTAATTTTTTAATCAGTGATTACGCCACGTGTGCGGTTCCACTTACCCACGCCTCACGTTGCTATTAGCCTAGTCTACTCATTTTTCATTTTAATACAATGTCAACATCGTTAAACTATATATTATATTATCAACAATTTTTAGTCACCTCTTTTTATAATGTATATAAACAAAATATACGTTCACACACAATTTATTCAAATGTATTTTGTGTTACGTGGAAAATATGAAACTATTGTAAAGAAAACTGAAGAGTTTATAGGACTTAGCCTACGACTTAAAAAATGTGCTAACCCTTGGAAGGGTTAATAGACTTTATATTATGATAATGAGAATATTTTGTAGGTGTTAGCATTTGATGTAATTGTAGAGTGAAAGTGATTGAAGGGTAGAGCAGTGATGTGGGTCATGTCACTCAATAACAACAAAAATAGGTACGTGATTTGAAGGGAACTTGGGTGTATTAATGGCGACAATGGAACTTGTTTGGTTCAAGTTGGTGATCAATAAAACTAACCTTTTTTATTTTTTATTTTTATATTTATTTCACTATAAGAAGGTTTCACATGTGGATATGAGGACATTTTCAGATTGGACTGGGTTTTATCTTTAAAAATATCAAAACAATTGTTGTGAAGAGTCAAATATATGAGGATTGGAATATTCAAAAGGTTGGAAAAAAAGGATATGTAATTTTAACATTATGTTTTACTTAATGTGTATTGAAAACAACTATTTTTATTGCCTTTTATTACTTTTTTTTTAAAATAGTTAATTATTTACTTATTTTATTTTGAGGACAATTTTCTTTACCTTTTTCACTTTAGATCATTGCAAATCTCATTCGACCCTTCGACCAGTCCACTTTAGTTTGACAATGATATTTCCTCTTTGTGAAAAGATGGGGTCCAAGGCCATATGTTGATAATGAGAGAACATGGTATATTTTTTGTGGCAACGTTATTTTTCATTAATTTATTATCCATTTCAGAAAAAAACAAAATACTATTATTTACGATAAGCGCAGAATAAAAGAAAATAGAAAAAATAACTATGATTGAGGAAATTTTTTAGTGACATTCACAATATAAAACATGGTCAAATAGAAGTTAATGAGGCTAAATATAGCTGTTCAAAATGAATATATTAAACGTAACTATTGAAATTGATGAAATCTCAAGTGCAATGAATTGGTTAGAATTTAGAAAACACACTCGATTAAAATAATGATCATGGACATGCAACAATTCCTTTTGGTTAAATTCATACACGGGAATTTTTTGGTTTGACACAACATGGTTGCAGAATTGGTTCTCTTTGTCAGAAAAATGTTATGGTTGTGAACGTGATAACCATTTTTGACAAATTAAGGATATATGCAAAGAGGAGTGCATTTAGCGGCGGGGAGAGTGGTATAGCAATTCCTTCACGATCACAACCTTGTTAAAAAGGCCTCGATATTGGGCAACTACAAGTACTTATTCCAGTAAGGAGCGTTCTTTCTGCACTCCCAATTTTTCTTCTGCACCTCCAAATTTAATTGTAATGAATGACAAATAGGTTCCTTATATATATATATATATATATATATATATATATATATATATATATATATATATATATATATATATATATATATATAACTGTTTTCATAATGAAAATGTTTAAAAGATCTTATTAAATCGTGTTTTTTAATATGTTTATTGAGTTAAATAAACATAAATGTTAATTAAAATTATTTTAATCAATGTTCAACGAATTCAGCAGTGGTCAGGTTCAGTAGTTATAATAATATTTTTAATTTGTATTGAAGATTTATTAATCAATAAATTTTAGAAGGTAGTTATGAGTTTTCCGTAACATGCATCCTAATTTCAAATTTCAAAACACATATTTTCTCGCAACGATGTAATGTTGTTAGTGGCTTGAAGTATGATTTCCACACCTTTAAATAGATTTTGTATAAATCATTACTTTGCTATTCACATATTCAATCAAAAGTTTACGAGAAAACAAAAATCTACTTCAGAAGTTTTGTATCGATTCACTTTCAGGTCATTTGGATAGGTTATTTTTATTTTAACTTTAATAGGTTTAATGCTTTAACAATTATCAAAATTCATTCACTTATTATTGATTTTTAAATACTTAAATTAAAAAAATTATAAAGAACATTGAACTATTTCATTTTTCTACTTTTCTATATTTTACATTTTTTATATTTTACCTTACAAATTTAATGTATACTTTTCAAAATAATAGTTTAGTTCAAACAAAAAAAATATGATACATATTTTTGAAGTCCAAATGTCTTCACATTAAACTAGTAAAAGGTTGTCCATTTTAATTATTTTTATAATATTTAAATCTTTCATTTATGTATTTATTTAAATTTTTTCTTTTAAGATTATTATAATTACTTATTACAAATTATGTGTGTAGGGTTATATTGGAAACTATTTTTTTTTTATAATTACGTTTACTATATTTAGATTCAAATTGAATTATGGAGGTTTGTTCCGATACTAAATGAGGTTTGCTGAGATGTCCAATACACAATGAGGTTCAGTTGTACTATATTGTCTGGCTCGACTCCACCACAATGGAGAATCATAAAATGTAATGAGGAACTACAAAAGGAAAGTTCAATACAGTCCACAAAAGGAAGATTCAATGCAATTCCCACAGAGTACCAGGTAAAAAAAAATAACTGTAATGTTGTCGTGTTTCCTTGTTTTTTTAATGTTCTACATATGTTCTACAAGATGTTATATATATATATATATATATATATATATATATATATATATATATATATATATATATATATATATATATATATATATATATATATATATATATATATCTCATTCTTCCGACCATTTTCAGAAATTATTTTTTTTGTGTTTTTTATTTTATTTTATTTGTGATTTTAGCGAAATCGGTAGTTTGAAAGCTCTTGTTGGTTAGATTATTTAATACAAAAATTTGTATCTTATTGATATATTGAGTATGAAATTATTGAGTATTTGATGTAAAATATAAGTTATATTTTTAAGTTATTATTTGAGACATATAATATTATATATAAATTAATAATATCAATATCTCGTTATAAATAATAACTATAATATCAAATTATGATGTTAACGATAACATGTGAATATTGATTTAAACTATTTAATAAAGAATAAACTTAACATGTTTTATTGGATTGTTCTATTTAGTATGTTTATTGATCCAAGTAGAAAAAAATTTGCATTATATTTTTTAGTATTTTAATATTATATATTATTCTTCAATCTTTTTACATCATGAAATTTTTTTCCGAAAATGTTTTCCATAATTTTGTGTACAATTTTTGTACTTGACTTGAAGAACAACTAAAGTAATGCAAAACATCTGGACATTTTTAATGTTTTAAATCCTAAACACATGTTTATCTTATTCTTCTATGACTATATTTTTTTATTTGTATTTACTTTACTTTTTATTTTGATACTAATTTTTATGATACAGTTATGTTTTGAGAATATTTTGCAAAAATAGAACAATGTTGTCTACGAAGATGATAACAAATCCAGAGACTTGAAGATTAAAATTTTTATGAACGAGTAGAGGCATTGTATTTTGTGTTTGTGTTTATGTTTCTTTTTAAAAAGTCCCAATGGTGGGCCTCGTTTATTTTTTTGAGATATGAATTTAAATGAAATGTCAAAATAATATTTACATCCCACAATGTTCTTTAATTGAAAACATTAAATCATATTTACTTTCTTTGGTTGGTTGAATTTGTTTTGATTTTTTTTGTGCGTAATATGATGTGTCTTGGTACTTTTGTCTATAGAACAATACTTTGTCTCATAATTTAATAAGCAAAAGAAGTGAATTGTTTCGTTCTATCTTTAATATTTGGTGAAGAAAGAGTTATTAAAGTTCATGCATACTTTGATCATAAGATTCAAGGTGAATAATTGAATTAAAATTTTGAAAGATATTAAGTATTTAGGAATTTTAATCTATCCACTTAAATTAAAGTAAGTGTACTTATAATGTACTAAAATATATTGATTAAACAAATAATCTTTGCTACTAAGGTTGCAAGTCAATAATTTGAAAACAAAAAGGTTATTTTTGCTATCATTATAGGTAGAAATATCATGAAAAAATATTTATCTTCAATATAAATTTGATTTCTTTTGATTTAGAGTTTTCTTTAAAGGTACAAACACTTTTAATATTATATTCAAGAGTTTATGTAATTAATGTTGTGGTTCTTAAGTATTTTATATTAATAGATTTTGGTTTTTGTCATACCTGATCATGCTGTGCTTGGTCACTATAGATCGAAAATAAGAGAAAAATTGCACATTGAGTTTGAGAATGTCTAAATTTAAGATTAAAATCAATTTAAAATTCTTAAAAATGTTATATCTATTTGAAATTACACTAACTAATGGAAATAAAATGTAAAAAATAAAATATATAGATAACAAAACCATTATAAGAATTATATTAAAAGATGTAGTAATGCAAACTCTAACATAAAAAAAGCGATAAGGTATAGTGCAAAACTAGTAATATGTGTTTGTATTATGTAATAAGCTCGCGCATTCAGACATTTATGTATGTCTTATACTTTTACGTTTCACAAGTGAAGACAATATCTAACTGACTTAACTGTATTAATGATCGACAAAGCAGAGCAGTTGAAAAGAGCAAATATAGCACAACTATATTATGGAGGTCTCTCTAAATTGAAATGCCTTAACTAATAGCTCTAACTAATTTTCACGAGAGAAAAAGTGCAAAACCACAGAAAAGAAATAAAAATCAACATTATGAAAAACACATCCAAGGGGCTTCCGACTATGTCTGGCTCTTCCAGTAATTCTTCATAGGTTCTTCTTTTTCATCAATCACAATGTTTTTAATGTGTGATATTTTGGGCCAAAACTCTCCGACATTGGGTTCATACTTTTTATATAAGTTAGCACAACCTCTAATTTTCAAACTTTCAAGTGCAGTGAGGTAATGAATGTTATCTGAGATAGATACCAGATTTGGACAATTTATTAAACCAAGTGCTTTGAGATCAGTCAGAGTTGGTAACCAATCTGGAAGTGTTTCAATATTATCACAATTTGAAACAAACAAGCACTGTAAGGATTTGGCAGCTTCCTGAAACCATTTAGGCAGGGCCACCAGCTGTGATAAACTGTTAAATCCAATAAATTTTAACTTCAGCTTCGGGCTTTCTTCTTCATGATTGCCCTTACACAGTTCCAAGTCCAAATTTCCGCAGGCCCCAACAACCAATGTTTCTAATTCAGGAAAATTTTGACCATCCAGCGACATTGACTTTAGACTCTGACAGTTCCGAACCACCAATGTTTTAAGAGCATGGAACTTCACCCCTCCAAAGATGGACTCCACATTATGGCATGATTCAATGACCAAGTATTCAAGCGACCCCAATTGTGCGATCTCGTTCAAAGGCAAAATAGTTTGCTTTGTGCTAAAGTCCAAAGAACGGAGACTGATTAGTTTTCTTAATCCTTTGGGCAATATTTCCAGCTTCTTGCATCTCTTAATTGACAATACTTGCAAACTTTGGAGCTTGCAAATAGAGTCTGGGAGTCTCTTAATGTTGAGATTTTCGCTTATGTCCAAATATCTCAAATGTTTCATCTTAGCAATGGCACGGGGCAAAGTCTTGCATGTCGAACCATGTAAATCCAAAACTCGCAAGCATTTGAACTTTGACAGACACGTATTTAGTATAGCTTCATCCTTGGCAGCTGCTCCACCATTTGAAAACAGTACGGATCTCACAACTGCTGATTTTTTGGTGACTAAATTTCCGAACAAACTGCTTTCGGCAAAAGACAGATGACGAACATTATCTGGAATATTTTGAATTTTGAAATTCACATGTAGACACTCATCCGTCGCAACAAATAGGGCAAGATCGTGCACCAAATCATGTATTCTAAACCTAAACTTAGTGCCAAAGGTTTCAAAATCTTGGAGAAAGGATCTTGACAAGAGTTCATGCAAATATTGATTTGCCACATCTTCAAGTGTCCTACTCGTTTTTGGTAGTGCAATGAGTCCAAGTGACCCCCAAATCGCAGCTATTTCATAACTAGGGAATGAATAATCCTTTGGGTAAAGGGAAAACAATGCAAAACATTGCCTCAAATAGGATGGCAAGAGATCATAACTCAGTTTAAGGGCAGGTAAAATGTCATCTTTTTTCTGAGGCAAATTCCAGATTTCACTGTCGCTCACATATTCCCATTCACTGTCCTCAAATTTTGAGAATAGTAAACTACCTAATGTTCTCACTGCCAATGGAACCCCCTCTGCATTTTTTCACAATTTCTCTGCCAATATTTACTAAGTGAGGATGTTTTTCCTCCTCTCCTTCTTTAAATGCCCACTTCACAAACAGAGACAATGACTCCTCTTTGGAAAGACCTTCTAAAATGTGAGAGGGAACTGTACCCATCATGGAAGCAATCGAATGACTACGTGTGGTCACTACAACTTTACTTCCTGCTCCACTTGCTTGGATTAAATTCCTCAACTCAACCCATTTAACACGCTCTTCGTTCCATACGTCGTCCAATACGAGTAAGAACTTTTGTCCGGAAAGTTTTCTTTTCAATTGCTTTTGCAGTTGCTCCATATCCAACATGTTCAAATTCTGTTGGTGAGGAGGAACATCTTCATCATTGCCAGAATTGATGATTTTGATAATCAATTGCTTAATGTCAAAGTCATCAGAAACACACACCCACATCTTCAATGGAAAGCACTCCTGGATCCTGTTGTCATTGAACACAAACTTTGCAAGTGTAGTCTTTCCCAAGCCTCCAATGCCCACAATGGGGATAACAGATAGACTTGTATCATCATCATTAGGATTCTGCTGCATCAAAAGCTCTATGATCTTTTCTTTGTCGTTTTTTCTTCCTATCACATCTGAATCACTCACACGGGAGTGTGTCATATCTCTCCGATAAACAACACGTGTGTCAACATCAATTATTTGAAGACTAAACTTATGCCTACGCACTGCAACCTTGTCTAGTCTTTTGTTGATATATTTAATTTGTTGTGTCATCTTGTAGCGAAAAAGAAGTGGATTAGAAGTGGATAAGAAGTGACTTACCTTATCTTTGGTGTTACGATGAGCTTTGACCACTTTGTTTTGCAGTGTTTGGCACTCAAATTCATCCAAAACATCTTCGGCTTCTGAGAAGACAGTTTTAAGTTGAGTGAGCCATTCGCGGAGTTGATGGTTGTGATCTTGCTTTTGCTGGGCATCTAACAGAACAGCCTTGACTAAAGATAGATTCTTTGTAAGGTCTCGAAGATCGTTGAATAAACCCACCACTCGAGAAGCTTCTTGAAAAGCATGAGAAGCAAGCTTCGCTATGAGTGACTCTGCTATGCTGAAGAGAAATAATTCGGCCATAGTTGTTTCCAGAACTACTCGACAACTAATGCTATTTGTTGCATTATTTTCAGCAGCGGTTAAAAAGAAATGAGAGGGCAAATGAGAAATATCTTGATATTAGTCTGGGCTTTTTTTGCGGTTGTGTCCACAAATTTTTATAGTATACACCAGTGTAAAAAAGGTTTCCTGCTTTTTTTTGACTTTTAAGGTCCTTTCCAACGTCAAAGAATGAACATTAAATTAAGTTAGTGATATTTTATTGGTTTTTATATTTGAAAAATAAGATTGTTATAAAAAAGATGTTAAAAATACACTGATATTTTACGGTGTCCAACTCAATCCTCTTCACGTGAATATCCAGAAGGTAAATATGATGAATCTATGAGCAATAAAACATAGATTTTGTGAATACTAAGGAGTGAATTTTTAAATCTAACTCAACTCCATAAAATTGGGTTGTAAAGTGAAGTTTACACCTTATTTATATATTATAATTTAATCTTATATTTAGTCGATGTAGAACTTCCAACTATAGTTAATGTATGTTTGGCCTGTATTCTGATTTGTCTCATGAATCTGTTTAGATGCATGACATATTTGGTAGAAGTTGAACATGAGTTATTGATGTAGGATATACTTGTTGTTGATTCTGTGAAAAATGAATAATTGTATGAGCTTGAATGCCATCTAGGTGAGAGATGGAATATGCATGAACTTTGACTGTCAATATTCATTGAACCTGTCGGTTTTGTAGGAGTAAGAGTATGTTTATTACAAAATTTTGAGCTAGAAAACGTTTAAAGGAGGAATAAATAATTAGAAGGAAATGACATAGATGTTAGAATTGGCCATGCCGTGTTGCTCCTCAAATTTTAAATTCTAGGATCACACTATAGATACTCTTCACGGTACAAAGTCTAATTGATATGGAGTGCAGAATTTTACTCCTTTTGGGCCATAATCCCATACTTTAGACATTCTTTTGTTCAATTATTTTAATCTATCACTGTATCTTGAATACCAGCCGTGATTTCTAATAAATTTCTAACTATTTTTTTTTTTGCTATAATAAATTTCTTCATGAATCATGATCCTAGGAAATATTAACGAAGTAGGTTCAAGTTACAATGTACTGTGTTGTTTACTCAAGACTATACTTTTTCAAATATTAAATGACCTTTCTTTCATTGCTTTATTCTATATTACAAGACATATAACCAGCACTTTATAGTGCTGCAGTAAGCTTTTCAGTGTATTTTATCTAGATCGTGAACATTTTTTTTAACCTGCAGATTTTCTTAAATTTTTTTAAATGCTGCAGTGTACTGTTGTTTGGAGTTGATGTAATGCATTATATTATACAAAATAAGAGTAGATTATGAATTATATATAACGATCAAGTACTATAGAATATTATTTGTATATACATTAAAGTCATCAATTCTAGCTATTGATTTTCTTATATCTTATGAATTGGTGCTTCTGTTTCATTTAAGGTGCTTCTATTTCATTTAAGTGTCCTTTTTGGTTTTAATTAGTGGTTTAAAAGGGTATGGTATGAACGTTACGGTGCTGGTCATTTTATTTAAGGCTGAAATAATTTAACTACTGGGAAAATATATTTGGGGTGGGTGGGACATTCCAAGCTAGTGGTTTATTCATCTTGAGTCTTTCTTCCTTAATTCAGGGTGCTTGTAATTATTTCCAGCTCTTCTCCATTGTATGAGTTTTGGACTGATGCATTGAATAGTTTATGGCTAATGTATGTTATGATTATTTTATTTTTATGTTTTTATGATTTTACTACCATATGTCAGGCCCGAAAATAACGTCCGCTCGGTGGAGTCCACGTGGCGAGCGCCGAGCGCGCCACCTCAGCGACGCACATGGACGACAGTAGCTTCTGACATCCACTAACAGACGCTCGCGGATGCACGTGGAGCTGAGTCAGGAATCGGAAGTGGAAACCACGTGGCGACCGCTGAGTGAATGACCGTCCAGCATGGCAGTCAGAAGCGCAGTGGAGAACGTGCTGCCAGACTGAGAACGTGCGTCGACGGTAGTGGAAGATGCGTGGCAACTGTAGATTGGATGACCGTCCGTTATGGGCTGTCAGAAATCAGAAACATGCTTGCCAGAGTGTAACGTGCGTTGGAGTGGAGACGTGCGCTGGCGTGTGGAAAGCTGAAGCTGAGAATTTCTGAAATACTCTCCACCCTCTGCACGCACCTCTCTTTGCTTCATTTCTGAAAACTCTTTCTCTCCTCCTTCTCTCTTCATTCTCTACACACTCTCTCTCTAGAAACCACTCTTTCATCCCCTCCAATTCTGGGTTCCGGCAGCGTGGAAGGACGCACGACATCCAGCACTTCCAGAGAAGACGTTCGGTTGGCTAAGCTGGACTGGTAAGTCCCTTCCTCCCTGACGTTCGTTTTTCCTACCATGCAAACTCAGTTGTACGTACGTCATTTTCTTAAAGTAGTGTAATTTTGAGTTTGGTGTTGGGGTTCGCTCGTATAGTGGATTAACGAGCGTTGGCTAGTGGAATCTGAGTGGAGAAGCATCTTTGTGAGTCTGTGAGCGTCCGGTCTTTTCCAGGTAAGGGAAGCTTATTTAATTTAACTGTTTTTGATGCATGCTGTGTGTGAACGTTCGTTATTCAATTGAATGATGTATGATATGTATGAATCGTTTGAACGTTCGTTGTTTGACTGGATGGGTATAATGTATGATGTTTAATGAGATGGAATTGTATGAACGTTCGTTAATTTACTGTACGAGTTTTATGCATGATGTTTGATGTGACTGAATTACATGAAACGTTCGTTGATGTGGTAAACATGAAAAATATAAAATTTTGATGAGAGATGGACTGGAATATAAAAGAGACTCGAATATGAATTTCTCCCAATGATCACGTACGTTCGTTGCTGAACGGTCTTTGACCGTTCGGTTTTTCTGATGAAAATAACAGAAGTGGGATTCGTTCATTTGGATCGATCCCTTGTGGAGGACGAACGTCCTCGTCCTAAATTGCCATGCTTGAGCGTTCGGCCAAACACTGTTGTATCTGAGTATTCTTTGACAAATTCCATGTTTTTTTTTTACTTCCATTGATAATATACGTTCGGTTTTTCCTTAGTAATATGGTTGAAATGTTGATTCTGTCATTTTGCTAAATCCATGGTTGAGGACGAACGTCCTCATCCTAGAACGCTCTGTTTAAGCGTTCGGTCTGGCTTTGTTGAATCTAGTACTTTTGATAAACTTCTTTCTTTTGTACTTGTATATGTATATGTAACAGTGCATGTTTCAGTTCGTAATACTTCTTCAAAAGTCCCTTAGTATATTTATCAGTTCTCTTACTTTAAGTTATTAAACCTTCGGTCTCAAACCTGACGTTCGTACTTAGGAGTGTTCGGTCTTAATCCGAACGCTCGTTTTAATTGGTGTTCGGTCTTATACCGAACGTCGCTTAAATTGGTGCTCGGTCTTTCGTCCTAATGGTGCTCGATTTTGAACTGAGCGTTCGTCCTAAATGTGCTCGGTCTCGAACTGAGCGTTCGCTCTAATGGTGCTCGGTAAGATTCTGAGCGCTCGTACTCTTATTACAAATTAGCGTACGTCCATCTTCAGGATTGCTACGTTCGGTCATTGACTGGAAGTGGATTCCAGATTCAGAAGTCTTATAAACGTTCCCTTGAAGTCTTGAAACGTTCGCGTCTGATGTATTCGGCCTAGGGCCTCTACACTTAAATTATTCCTGGAATATTCACGAGCGTCAGTTCCTTAAACTGATTCTCAGGGTAAACAACGTTCGTCCAATGAACAGTGTATTATGCAGCTATTCCCGTATGTCATTGAAATTCTGCCGTTCGTACTCTTATTCGAACGAGCGTCCTTTGGTCTTACTCCCAGCGTTCGTCCTCGGTCTTATTGGGGCAGAACGTTTGGTTTTTGGTGTTTTACTTATGAATGATGAAAATGATTATGGATTGACATATGGTGAATGATGAACAGTATATGAGAGGAAATGAAAGTATGAATGTATGATGAATAGTGAATGATGAACAGTATATGAGATGAAATGAAAGTATAAATGTTGAACGAGCGTTCCGGGGAGGAACGACTCAGAATTTGATTATTGAGATTTTGTAAAGTATGAATGTGGGAAGCTTAGCCGGTTGTTCATCCTGATGTTCCGTGAGTACTCGTCCTCACGTAGAGGGGGTACGTCATGTGTGGGAACGGCAGGAGGTCCTAGTCCTAGTGGTTATTTGGACAGATAGGGCTAACCTCGGGTGGCAGCTGATGAGAGTTCCAGTTACTACATCACCCGGGTGCAAGAACACCGAAGCTACACAGATTTCATACAGTCCGGACAGTCAGTCGTGTTGAGTTTTATTTTGTACATACGTCTAAGTGTGTTGATAATTGATGAATGCATGCGTTGATATGTATGTGTGCAATGAACTATTTATTTGAATTGTGTGTTGATGCATGAGTTAAATTACATAAGTTTACCCTGCGTTTTTCCTTGTGTTGTCTCGTTTTGTACGTCCGTCTTGTCATTGCAATGATCATCCGTGTGGATGTGAGCAGAGGGAGACGAACGTTTGGAAGAGGCGCTGAACGAAGAGAACCTGATAGAAGTTGAAGTGAAGACCGAGCAGTGAGACGCTCGGCTAGTAGAGTAATTGTTGAACTGAGTGGTCGTTCGACCTACTCACTCGTTTTCTTTTAAGTTTGACCGTTCGGTATTTGTACCATGTAAACCGTTCGATCAGGTTTTTATTTGTGCGTTCGACTTCATTTGTAACTCTTGTTGTAAGACGTGCGGTTTGGCGCGTGCGTTCGTTATGTTGTAACTGTACTCAAGGACATTCGTCCTTGAGCGCTCGTTCGTTTCTAAAATTTTAAATTCTTAGTGGAAAAACTGTTTTGGATTATTATAAAATGTGATTTTTCTGAATATATAGTTTTGGCTGTATTTTTGGGATGTCACATTAGTGGTATCAGAGCCGTTTTGTTCTTTTAAGGACATTGTAGGTTGTGAGTGCACCATGTGTGTTTTGCTGCATGCTCAACGTTCGTTTATTGAGTATTTTAAGCTCTTTGAACTTAACTAACGATCGTTTTCTCTGCTTACCATAGAGAACAAATGACACCAAGACCATTTTCTCAACCTACCAATCGCGATGCGACGAACCACACCAGACTACTGGAATCAGTAATAGAGGCGCTTCGACAGCAGAACGCTGCTTTGGTACATCAGAACACAGGCACATTGTAGAGTTTGGAGTTCGCACGGGAAAACTATGAAGCTACCCAAAGACAGCTGATGGAGGTCATAAGAATCACTAGGAACGTTATCTGAGCATCCACTACCTCTGGGGATCACAAGACCGAGTTGAGTTTAGAGTGTTTCCGCCAACATCATCCAGCTAAGTTCACTGAGAAGTGTCTCCCTGATGAGGTGGAAAGGACTCAAGTATTAGAGAAGAGTGTGACGGAATTGGAATATCACAAGGGGCAACAACAACAGACAATAAGAGGAGCCATATCTTCAAGGAACAATGATAATCCAAGGAAGACACCTTACGATCGTTCAGTACTACCATCTGTTTCTGGTAGGTGTCAATCAAAATCTTTGGTGACTGTCAGTCGGTCTCGACAGAAAAAGACCGTAAAATGTTTTGAGTGTGGAGGACCACACTTCCGATCAACGTGTTCCCAGTTGTTAGGAGTAAAGTCATGTATTCATTGTGGGAGGAACGGACACCTAAAACGTAAGTGTAATATGAGAGAATGAACGGCCAGACGGATAGAACAACTCGAAAGCATGAAGGCCTGGATGTCATGCTGGGAATGGATTGGTTGACTATCAACCGTATTCTTCTTGACTGTGGTCGAAAGTAGTTGGTGTTTTCCGACCCAGATGGTTTGGAGCTGATCGCGAACAAGGAAGTCTTGACGGATGTTAGGAATGGAGCCATGTGTTTTGTAGTATTAATTCAATAGAAATTGTGATATACGAGTTCGGGTGTCTCAAATTCAATTGTGCTGCTTTATTGGTTATATTCTCTGACGCGGTTAGTGGTATAATGTGTGCAGATACTTTGAAGGATATAATTTTACGTACTCTTGTTTCATATTTGGAACATTATAAGAATGTGTTAGCATAAGAGTATAAAAGTGAGAGCTATATTCAAAGAAATTAAATCTTACTTTTGAAAATGAATAAGACAACAACGTACGATAAGACAAATATCATATATATTTCATTAATTTAGGCCTTTAAGGTCGAGGGGACTACATATTTTTCCAAACCTCATAAGTTATAACCAGATACCATAATATTCGTGTGAAAATGTTACCACACACGTTAAACAAACATACATAAAAAGTAAAGCAAATAAATATTACAGTCCATAATTAAAATAAAATGTTCACAAGTCGGCCACGAGTGACCATTAAGAGTACAGTCCATAAAATACGATAACAAAAAAAAAATTTCAATGAAAAAATTCTCGAGCTGGTTGTGGTGGTCTAAGGGAGAGCTCCGTCGAGGGAGCTCTGGTTCGGAATGCGAGAGGCATGGGTGGAGGGATTTGTCGTTCATCACTTTCGTCGTCGATGATGATCGAAATGGGGAACAAATCCAGCAGCTTCGACGCCCTCATAATTACCCAGTCATATTCTTCTAACAAAAATTTGTGTCAATAATAGAAGAGGAAGAGAAAAATTCAAAAAAAAAAAAAAAATAGAGGTGATCAGGGTTCTTACCATACATGTACCGCGGCAGCAGAGAAAAGATAGTGCCAGTAGGGTCTATCTCCGCTTGTAGGCGCCTGACCCGATTGCCGTGATTGTTGAACCAGCAGTGCACGTTGTATTCGCTGGCTTCTCCGAAAGCCCTGAGTCGAGACGCAATCTCGACGACTTGGGCTCTGCTTGGATGTGTGACCCCATAATTATATATGTTGGTCATCACCTTGATCTGATCGTCAGTAGGACGCCACCGCTGACTGGTGTATCTCTCTGTTTCCATCTCACTCATCCTTCCTCTCAAAGTATTTCTAAAGCATAAAAATAATAAAATAAAATAAAAAGAACAAAACAAAAACATTCAGTGTTTTCTTTATTTGTTTTTGTTTCCTTTTAGGTTCTTTTTGTCCAGTCAGTCTTTGTTGTTTCAGTGTCTAGTCTCAGATCTATTTCGCGGTCCTCGCAAATGTTCCTAAACGGATCTACGTCCAAGTTTGTTTGTGTCCATTTTGTGCATACAAATAAAATTTTCTTTTTATTAAGTTTAATTTTATGGGGTACGTGGCGTTGTTCTACCCGATTGTCTCTGCCATACCTTCAAACGAAGGGAGATTAATGTCTGGTTTCCAGCCGATATACCCCTTATCTTTGTTAAGACAGTGTGTTATTAGTTTTAGTTAATAAAAGGAAAATAGAAGAAGAAGAAAGCAAATGCAGGAGCAGAAGTAAAATAACAAGCGGAAAGTAAAGAAGAGAGCAGAATGTAAGTGCGAGTAATAAAAGCTCAGAAAAGAAAAAGTGCATGAAAGGAAGCAAAGAGGAGAAAGGAAAGAAAAGAAGGAAGAAGTAAAGAAGTAAAGAAGAAGGAGAAGCAGGGTAAAGGAAAGGAAGAGATAGGAGAAAAGAAGTACTTACTCGCCTCGGAGCAAAACCTTGGAACGTGAGGGTTGAAGTTTGGCTAGAAAGGCTCCCGATCTCGTGTTCAAGCTCTTCGATCTCCAACACTCAGGCGTTCAGATCTCACAAGTTCTCACACTCAGAACTCTCGGTGCTCAGATCTCACTCTCTCTCACACGCTCCAAAATCTCAACGTTTCAACGTGTCGCCCAACGCGGTTAGCACCTCATTTTATAGCCAAAAACCTCACTGTGCCCATAGTTCCGGTCATGCATACCGGAGTCTTCAATAGTATCAGTTATATATATATATATATATATATAGTAGTATGCGTTTTTTTTTTTACCACATTTTGGGAGTGTGAATTATTCAAATTAGAGAGGATCTCTTGCTATAGGAGTGAGTGTAAATATGACATGATTTTGGTGTGAGATATGTAATATGTATGATGACCCAGAATTATTTCCTTGTACGAGTGGTGGGAATTGCCCTGATAAGCTCTTTGAGCGGTGGGAACTGTCCGGATAAATTTATTATACGAGTTGTGGGAGGCAACTCTACACATCAGAGAGGATGTGCATCGACCTTGACAATCCCTTTTATAGAGTGATGAGAATAACGCTGGAGATGCAACCCGTTAGAGTTGAAGATAGCAACACCAAGCACTACGAGGGTAAAGCAGTCAGATTGGTGAAAGTCGTCTGGGACGAGAAGACGGGTGACTCTACTTGGGAAGTGGAAGATGCCATGAAGGATTTCTATCCCCATCTGTTCGATCCCCGTCCTAATTTTCGAGGACGAAAATTTTTGTAGTTGGGGGGAATGTCATGCCCGAAAATAACGTCCGCTCGGTGGAGTCCACGTGGCGAGCGCCGAGCGCGCCACCTCAGCGACGCACATGGACGACAGCAGCTTCTGACATCCACTAACAGACGCTCGCGGACGCACGTGGAGCTGAGTCAGGAATCGGAAGTGGAAACCACGTGGCGACCGCTGAGTGAACGACCGTCCAGCATGGCAGTCAGAAGCGCAGTGGAGAACGTGCTCCCAGACTGAGAACGTGCATCGACGGTAGTGGAAGACGCGTGGCAACTGTAGATTGGACGACCGTCCGTTATGGGCTGTCAGAAATCAGAAACATGCTTGCCAGAGTGTAACGTGCGTTGGAGTGGAGACGTGCGCTGGCGTGTGGAAAGCTGAAGCTGAGAATTTCTGAAATACTCTCCACCCTCTGCACACACCTCTCTTTGCTTCATTTCTGAAAACTCTTTCTCTCCTCCTTCTCTCTTCATTCTCTACACACTCTCTCTCTAGAAACCACTGTTTCATCCCCTCCAATTCTGGGTTCCGGCAGCGTGGAAGGACGCACGACATCCAACACTTCCAGAGAAGACGTTCGGTTGGCTAAGCTGGACTGGTAAGTCCCTTCCTCCCTGACGTTCGTTTTTCCTACCATGCAAACTCAGTTGTACGTACGTCATTTTCTTAAAGTAGTGTAATTTTGAGTTTGGTGTTGGGGTTCGCTCGTATAGTGGATTAACGAGCGTTGGCTAGTGGAATCTGAGTGGAGAAGCATCTTTGTGAGTCTGTGAGCGTCCGGTCTTTTCCAGGTAAGGGAAGCTTATTTAATTTAACTGTTTTTGATGCATGCTGTGTGTGAACGTTCGTTATTCAATTGAATGATGTATGATATGTATGAATCGTTTGAACGTTCGTTGTTTGACTGGATGGGTATAATGTATGATGTTTAATGAGATGGAATTGTATGAACGTTCGTTAATTTACTGTACGAGTTTTATGCATGATGTTTGATGTGACTGAATTACATGAAACGTTCGTTGATGTGGTAAACATGAAAAATATAAAATTTTGATGAGAGATGGACTGGAATATAAAAGAGACTCGAATATGAATTTCTCCCAATGATCACGTACGTTCGTTGCTGAACGGTCTTTGACCGTTCGGTTTTTCTGATGAAAATAACAGAAGTGGGATTCGTTCATTTGGATCGATCCCTTGTGGAGGACGAACGTCCTCGTCCTAAATTGCCATGCTTGAGCGTTCGGCCAAGCACTGTTGTATCTGAGTATTCTTTGACAAATTCCATGTTTTTTTTTTACTTCCATTGATAATATACGTTCGGTTTTTCCTTAGTAATATGGTTGAAATGTTGATTCTGTCATTTTGCTAAATCCATGGTTGAGGACGAACGTCCTCATCCTAGAACGCTCTGTTTAAGCGTTCGGTCTGGCTTTGTTGAATCTAGTACTTTTGATAAACTTCTTTCTTTTGTACTTGTATATGTATATGTAACAGTGCATGTTTCAGTTCGTAATACTTCTTCAAAAGTCCCTTAGTATATTTATCAGTTCTCTTACTTTAAGTTATTAAACCTTCGGTCTCAAACCTGACGTTCGTACTTAGGAGTGTTCGGTCTTAATCCGAACGCTCGTTTTAATTGGTGTTCGGTCTTATACCGAACGTCGCTTAAATTGGTGCTCGGTCTTTCGTCCTAATGGTGCTCGGTTTTGAACTGAGCGTTCGTCCTAAATGTGCTCGGTCTCGAACTGAGCGTTCGCTCTAATGGTGCTCGGTAAGATTCTGAGCGCTCGTACTCTTATTGCAAATTAGCGTACGTCCATCTTCAGGATTGCTACGTTCGGTCATTGACTGGAAGTGGATTCCAGATTCAGAAGTCTTATAAACGTTCCCTTGAAGTCTTGAAACGTTCGCGTCTGATGTATTCGGCCTAGGGCCTCTACACTTAAATTATTCCTGGAATATTCACGAGCGTCAGTTCCTTAAACTGATTCTCAGGGTAAACAACGTTCGTCCAATGAACAGTGTATTATGCAGCTATTCCCGTATGTCATTGAAATTCTGCCGTTCGTACTCTTATTCGAACGAGCGTCCTTTGGTCTTACTCCCAGCGTTCGTCCTCGGTCTTATTGGGGCAGAACGTTTGGTTTTTGGTGTTTTACTTATGAATGATGAAAATGATTATGGATTGACATATGGTGAATGATGAACAGTATATGAGAGGAAATGAAAGTATGAATGTATGATGAATAGTGAATGATGAACAGTATATGAGATGAAATGAAAGTATAAATGTTGAACGAGCGTTCCGGGGAGGAACGACTCAGAATTTGATTATTGAGATTTTGTAAAGTATGAATGTGGGAAGCTTAGCCGGTTGTTCATCCTGATGTTCCGTGAGTACTCGTCCTCACGTAGAGGGGGTACGTCATGTGTGGGAACGGCAGGAGGTCCTAGTCCTAGTGGTTATTTGGACAGATAGGGCTAACCTCGGGTGGCAGCTGATGAGAGTTCCAGTTACTACATCACCCGGGTGCAAGAACACCGAAGCTACACATATTTCATACAGTCCGGACAGTCAGTCGTGTTGAGTTTTATTTTGTACATACGTCTAAGTGTGTTGATAATTGATGAATGCATGCGTTGATATGTATGTGTGCAATGAACTATTTATTTGAATTGTGTGTTGATGCATGAGTTAAATTACATAAGCTTACCCTGCGTTTTTCCTTGTGTTGTCTCGTTTTGTACGTCCGTCTTGTCATTGCAATGATCATCCGTGTGGATGTGAGCAGAGGGAGACGAACGTTTGGAAGAGGCGCTGAACGAAGAGAACCTGATAGAAGTTGAAGTGAAGACCGAGCAGTGAGACGCTCGGCTAGTAGAGTAATTGTTGAACTGAGTGGTCGTTCGACCTACTCACTCGTTTTCTTTTAAGTTTGACCGTTCGGTATTTGTACCATGTAAACCGTTCGATCAGGTTTTTATTTGTGCGTTCGACTTCATTTGTAACTCTTGTTGTAAGACGTGCGGTTTGGCGCGTGCGTTCGTTATGTTGTAACTGTACTCAAGGACATTCGTCCTTGAGCGCTCGTTCGTTTCTAAAATTTTAAATTCTTAGTGGAAAAACTGTTTTGGATTATTATAAAATGTGATTTTTCTGAATATATAGTTTTGGCTGTATTTTTGGGATGTCACACCATACAAGACAGCTTTGTCTTTGGCCAAGTCTACTTCATTTTTGCTGTACCGTGACTTTCCTCCATTATCTCTAAATAATTGGTTTAATGGTCTTAAAGATTTTCCAGATATAAACCATAAGAAAAATGAAGCCTTTTCTCTGGTATAAAACCGTGACCTTATATACATGAACATAAACTGGAAATAATTTGTCATGGGCTATTTTGTTCATCTTATTTTGTTCTCACTCGGAGTAAGTTTGCTTCAGAGTTTTAATCTCAATTAACTTGGAGAATATGGATAGCTTATAAGGATCATAAAATAAGAAATAGAAAATAAGAAGTGAAAATAAACCCATCAAGGGTTAAAATAAAGGTCAGTTTTACGAAATTATTTGCAGCTAGCACAGTGATTCAAAAATTTTGAGTTATCATTCTTTTGAAAGATTTTTAAGTCTACATTCCAACCCAAAAAGAATCATCTCATTTGAAGTTACGTGGAAAGAGAAATAAACAAAACAATTCATAGCTAAAAATACATAAAAACGTAATTAAAATGTTGATTTTAAACTTTTACTGTAGTTGACCATGTGGTCTAAAAATTTCTATTCTTGTGTTCATAGAAAGATTATTGAGTCTAGAATCCAACAAAATAAGAGTCAACGCATTTGGAGTTCTGTAAAGTAAAATATTGAGCAAAGATCATAATCGATAGCAAATTGTCTTGAATCTGATTTTTGGGATTTAACGCAAATTAACATGTGTCTAGTTTCTTAAGATTTATAACCTTTGATGATTTCTCTAGTCTTATCGTGTATAATCTTGAAGATTTATGCTTATCTCGGTAGTTAAAAAGATAAATAAACTTAATTTCACTTAAGAATGGAATGAATTGTTATAACAGACTAGTTAATTACAATTATAGTATCAAGTTCTTTCGGTAGATGTAGTATGATCTTGATAACATGCTATTGACATATTTCAATGTTTGAAGTACACAAGTTATCTTTAAATTATGTTTTGTGTGTGTTTGGTTAGCTCACCTTACTTGTGTGACTACAAAGATCATATAACTCGTGTCATTACATGAGAGTAGATGATGTTTCAGGTAAAGCTAGAGAAGTTTAGAACGAGGAGCATGTTGAGAAATTTATGGGAATTTAGTGTGGTTATAAATAAATTATTGTTATGTATTTTATTTTAAGCAAACTTTTAATTATGTATTTTAAATTACTTTATGTGATGGTTTTTAATTTTAAATCAACTTTTGATATTTGGTTTGTAATCCAATAATTACTCTTGACGTATTTATTCTTAATAATCTTAAAAGTTGTGACTTTAAATATAAACAAATATAGAAGAAAAATTATGACACTCCGAGAAAGGGGTGCTACACTTGTCAATTTATCCTCGATATCTTTTCAAGTATAAATTTTGTCATGCTTTTAAGATATCAAAACTAGGGATGTTATAGTGGTAGATATTTATCTTGTTTTAGATGTCATCTATTCAGACTTTATATTACTCTACATACAATGAGAGTTCATTCAAACAACAATATAACATATGGAAAAAGGAAACTCCAATGTTAAAGTTATATGACCTCACAATATGGTATTTTCTGACGTCTAAATTGGATTTTTTTTGTTTTGTTTTTTATGTTAAATTGTAGATGTTAAATTCCTTCTTTTGCTAACGTAGAGAGACTTAACAGGTTTTGTTGGATTGTACTCTTTAACATGTTTATTGAAGTAGAAAAAATTTGCATAATTTTTTTTTTGTATTTAAATATTATATCTTATTCTTCCATCTTATTACATCATGAAATTTTTTTCAGAAAATGTTTTCCATAATTTTGTGGACATCTTTTGTACTTGTCTTGAAGAACAACTAAAGTAATGAGAAACATCTGTACATTTTTAATGTTGCAAAATCCTAAACATATGTTTATCTTATGCTTCTATAACTTTGTATTTACTTTATTTTTTTTTATATAGTTTGATACTAATTTTTATTATACAATTGTGTTTTGAGAATACTTTGCAAAAGGAGAACAATGTTGTCAACGAATATGATCACAAACAAGAGACTTGAAGATTAAAATTTTCATGAATGAACAAAGTGTTAGTATTATTTTAAATATAAAATAAATATTATAGCATTTTCAATTCCTATTTTTAAGTAACATAAAGTGATCCATTAAGTTATTATTTTTATCCTTTTAAATGCATAGAGGTTATGGAACAGTTATTAATTTTATTTAAACCTAAAACCCATTTATTTTTAATCTGTGATGACCAGACTTTAGATAAGAGAACATGTTACAGTTTTGATTATTAAATCTACTCCTCTATTCAGAAAACATACCATCAAGTTTGAGTGAGTTAAGATTTAAAAAACAAAATTGTTTGTGTTTGGATTATAAAATTGCAATGGCAGAAAATACACACGTTATTCTTTCATTTTTGCTTTCACTATTTTTGATCTGAATGTATTACTGTAATGTTAATATAACATGTTTAGGTCAATTTTATATTCTACTATTTTATCATTTGATATCAAAGTCCTTTTTCGTTCTTTTCTCTTGCATGTTTTCGTTGATTTCGATTTTTGGTTTATGGACTTTATTATTTTGATTCATTTCATTCAAACAAAATTCTCAAATTAACGTGAAACCTGATTTCAATTTTTTGTAACGGAGCTTTTATATTTAAAAGCGAAAATAAAATTGAAACCGGGTCAAGAAGATCCGTTTAAAGCTTGAAGACGATGAACAGTTTCTTTCTGTTCTTTTTTCTCTCTCACGTTTCAAGTTTTCTCGCTCTCACGTTTCAGGATTTTTTTATCCATTGAAAAATCCTTTTGTTTTTCTTCATTTGTTTAGTTATACGAGGAAGAAACCCTGTTTCTGCGTTTCAGTTTTTGGGTCAATTCGTGACCTGTAACTTTTCTTGACGCGTGTCTCCATGTTAATAGCTGCGCTTAGGAAAATTCTCAGCTTTTCCCTTCTACAGAATTGCAGGCGCAATTAATTATTGAACAGTGACTTGCGCCTATTAAGCCAAGGGGTCTTTAACACGTGTATTTATTTGAACTGTTAGATTTGACATGCACACATAATCATATTGATTAAAAAGGGGTTTCTGCAGTCTCTAAACCTATTCTTTTTCTTGGTTTTGTGCGTTGCAAAATTATAAAGAAAGTGAGGGTTAATCTTCTCTGCCACGCACAGCCATTCTCAAATTATTTTTTTATTATTTTATAGGTCATTTTAATGACCTGACACAACATTATTTCTTAATGCATTGCAGCTTTATTCCTTTTTAGGCAAACTTTAACGAGGGTAATGATATTTTAATAATTGACAACATTTTTTTACACGAGACATTTGTTAAAACATGAGTGGTTTAGGTGGAAAAGAAAATTTAAAATGAGAATGACATAATTGGGGAATTTATTTTTTCTCTTAAGAATTTGAATATGAGGTAAGGTGAGAAAGAACTCAAGCTTAGAGAGAGAAAGTGAATCCTAGATTGAGTCCCTCCCTTATACCCAGTCAACTCGCCTCTTCCCATAAACGTGTCGATGCAAGCATGGTCTATCGGAGTTCCGTGTGATGAAGTGATGTCCGTTCCGATGACTAACAGCGTTGGAAGCTTTGATTGGAACCGCCACCGACAAAGACACGTTTTGAGCTACCGCCATTTACGTCTACTCACCTATACCCAGTCATTGTGGTTCGTCTTCCTTAGAGCGTCGCGGTCCTTTGTTCTTCAGAGTGTCGCCGTCGACGTTTACCCACCCACCCATCTTGCTTCGTGCCACCCACCTAGAGGTGTTGGTGTTCATTAAAGTGTTGTCGGACTGTCTTTGTTCATTAAATGTTGGTTTAGTTTGTTTAAATTTGTTAGGGAATTTATGTGTTGTGTTTTTTGGGAATTTTTCAAGGTATGGTTTAGTGTGGGATGAAGTTGTGTAGAAAATTTAGTGGTTGATGGCGTTTTTGGGTGGAAAGTATGAAGTTTTTTTCTAATTTTTTTGAGCATTTACTGGTTTAGTTCTTTCGACACAATTATTATGCCATTTATATACAATTCCATGTCCAAGGGACATTTTTTGTAAAACTCATGGTTCAGAAACCACAGTGATAGCAAAGGCAAAATAAGTGGGGACTTCAGACAAATGTTTTGCACATGAAAGTACAAATACCTTGGTCATTTTTTATCTGAGTACCTTTGAAACAGATTCTTTCCTTGAATCTTCTAGTTAGCACAAGAAGCTTTGTTTGTTTTGCTTTTTTATTTTGTGTTCTTATAAGTGCAAGTTTATCTAAATAGAGTCTATACCTTAATTGAAAGGTTACCTTATTTTGAAATAAGATTGATTTATGTTGTGTGGCAGGGACTATGGTAGAAACTTTTGAAGATAATAGGTACAAGTTTGGGTCTAAGAAATCGGCACTTAGATTAGTGGATATTATTGGGCTTGGATCTAGGCCTAAATTGGAGAAGAAACTTAAGTTTGCTTTTTATTCACCATAAGCTTTCTAAGTATAGTATTTTATTCTTTGACCATACCTCTCGGTACACACCAAAGTTATTGCAGAGATACAATCACTTCTGTTTTGTTGGGAAGTAAAATGGGTATGTACGATGATAGTCAAGATAATCACGCAATGAGCCTTAGTGCAAATGAATACTCCCAGTTGTGCAACCTTATTTTTTTAATTCCAAGTTATCATAAGTCATGTCCATCCTGATGCAATTTTAAATCTCTTCTTGTTTTAGTTATTCCGTTCTGCTGTGTTTCTTTCGTTTGATTGATCTCTGAGTGTTTGAAAAGCTTTGAATCAACCAAATAAGGCAATGAGAACATATTCTAGCCTTGGTGATACAAGTTGAACCACTAGAAATCAATTATAGTTTAAATTCTATTTTAAATTGTGAATCTGTTTTTCAGTTGAATTTCTTTGATTCTAGAGCTTTGTACAACTTTGTTTGATGTTGTTGAAGGTTGCAAAAGGTGTAACAAACCATAACAAGCAATGAAATGCAATATGCATAGCTTGGTTGCTCAAAACCATTAGCATTGTGTTGTTTCAGTTTCATTCCAAGCTTTTGACCGTGCTTAAATGTTTGAATTGTGTAATCTGAGTTTGAATCATGCTAAGCTTCATTGTTCTAGCTTAGTTCAGTATAATTAAACTTCCTTGAGTCAATTTCAGTGCTGTTATAGTCTTTGAATCTGTTAAACTTGATTTTCGTGGTGTGTTTGATGAAAAATCTGCATAGTTGAGTCATTACAGGTCATTTTTCGTGCTCCAGGGATTTTTGTGATGTTAGAGAGTTTAAACAAGTCCAATTTGATGTCTTAAAACTGTTAGAACAATTCAATTAAAGTTAGATTGACCTGTGTGCAATTTAGTGTGTTGAAACCTTCATTTTGAGTGATTTAGGGAACTTGCAAAGTGAATTTCAGTTGCAATTTTGTTTTGAGCCAAAATTGAGTTTAAACAAATGTATTTTGATGATTTGAAACTGTTCAAATGGTTAGTAAACTTGTGCACAAAATCACTTCTAAAACCATTCATTTTGGGAAGTAAAACGGTGATTTTGAGCAGCAGTCTGGTTTTGTGTCAATTCAAAGTTGAAACATGTTTAAAATCATTAAATAAAGTTGCTTAAGTGGTCAGATTTAATGCAGAACCATTGTTGCATAATTTGAGTCACAAACTACCAAACTTAGAGTCATTTTCTTGGTGTAGAGTTCAAAATTAGGTGTTGTTTTGATGAATTTGCTTTTAAATTCGATTTGGATTGCAGCAAGACATGGTTCAGTGATTTAAAATGGAACTAAATGATTAAAAGAAGTAAAGCAAAGTGCTACAAAGGATGAAGAACCATGCAACCTAGTCAAATTTTGGTCTTGAAACTGCTACAAATTGCTAATATGTTTGGTGACTGTTTTGAATGATTTTAATGGTACTGTGAAGTCCAACTGGACCATTCAAGTTGCAAAACCCTTCCCCTACCAAGGTAGCATCTTAGGAAGTGGAGAGGGAGCAAAATTATGAGTTTAAAGGGGTTGTCCAACAAGCTGAATTTGCATTTTCCACCAGCATAAAACATTGAAATTTGACAACTCCTATAGCCAAATTTGGAAACACAAGCCAAATAGCCAAGTGATGGTGAGATTGAGTATTTATCACCCAAAAGAAAGTTGCTATTGGAGATAAAACGCCTAAAGCAAATTAGAAAGAGTGTTTGTGAGGTTACACCTAAAGCAAAATTGTCTTGACCGAGAGAATTTTGTTTGAGTTTCCAAGTACTGAAAAATCCATTTTGTCAAATCTGAATTGTGCCATTTTTAGTGAGACTTTTACAGTTTCTAATTTGAAAAGAATTTGAAGTGATAAAAAAGGTTTTGAATTAAATTGTTTGATCAGGTTTACAACTTAAGGTGCAGATTTTAACTTCTTGAAGTTGATCAAAACAGTTTCACCAAGTCTTGATTAGATAATTTTGCTTTTTTTGTACTAGCTAATTTAGTTTTGTTTAGTCTGGAATATTTGGTGGCTATAACAGTGCAGGTCTGTGAAGTCTTAAAGGAAGACTTTGAGTTGATCCTTGATATAGGGAATGTGGATATTATCAAATATCTTTTTGATTGCATCTCAATTGTTATATCTAAGTTGTTCCAGAGTAGAAAACATGTCTTGCATTAGCCAGTTTTGGTCTACAAAAATGTGAAACAACAATGTATAAGGGGTGAAGGATCCAAACAAGCACGGAAGCAACTCAACAAGTTTCAAAGTAGTGCATACATGGAGTAACAATGTAGTGTAGCTTTGGAATTCTAAATTTGTAATTTGTGTTAGATTTAATTTTCTTTTATTTTTCTTGTAAAAGGTCATTTCAAACCAAGTGTTTGGAAGAGTCCTTGATGTAGTTGTAAGCATAAAAAACCATATATTCTTGAACATATCATCCTTGATGTACCAAACTAATATCATCCTTCATATTCAACATAAGCATTTTTTTTAGTTGTACAAAACCAGCTTCAGAAATAACCACATCAGAATGAGTACATAACCAATTACTGCACCAATAAATGTGATAAAATTTATCTTCAAGAACCACTAGATTTGTTCTACATAACGATTTTAGTTGTACAGAACCAACTTCATAAATAACCACATATGAATGAGTACATAACCAGTTACTGCACCAATAAATATGATGAAATTTATCCTCAAGAACCACTATATTTGTTTTACATAATGAGTTTCATACTAGACCACAAACCCTTGATTGGATAACCACTAATTGGACTAACTAATATGATCCTTCATATTCAATTTAAGCATTTTTTTTGTAGATGTATATAAACAGCTTAAGAAATAACCACATACAATTGAGTACATAACCACTTACTACACTAATAAATATGATAAAATTTATCCTCAAGAAGTAGTAGATTTGTTGTATATAATGAATTTCATACTACACCACATACCCTTGATTAGATAACCAGTTACTGAATCAAACTCATTTGACTTCATATTGAACTTAAGCAGTTTTTTAGTTGTTCAAAATCAGCTTAAAAAATAACCACATACGAATGAATATATAACCAATAATTGCACCAATAAATGTGGTGAAATTTATAATCAAGAACCCCTAGATTTTTTCTACATAAGGAGTTTGATACTTCACCACATACCCTTGATTGGATAACCACTTACTGCATCAAACTCATTTGATCCTTCATATTGAACTTAAGAGTTTTTTAGTTGTACAAATCCAACTTCAGAAATAACCACAGGAATAAACACATAACTAGTTACTGTACCAATAAATGCGATGAAATTTATCATCAAGAACCACTATATTTGCTCTACATAACAAGTTTCATACTAGACCATAAACCCTTAATTTGGATAACCATTTATTTGACTAACTAATATGATCCTTCATATTCAACTTAAGCATTTTTGTAGATGTACAACTTAAAAAATAAGCACATAGATTGAGTAAATAACTAGTTACTACATCAATAAATATGGTGAAATATATCATCAAGAACAACTACATTTGTTGTATATAACGACTTTCATACTACACCTACTCTTGATTAGATAACCACTTACTGTACCAAAAGTAATATAATCCTTTATACTGCACCAAAACTTGTGAAATCAGTTTTTGACCTACACTTATGTAATTTGTGTTTCCTTTAAGATGCACATAATTAATTGCTTTAATTATTCTACTTTGCTGTGATATGATTTAAGTCTTATTTAAGTGCAAGATTGGATGACCACTTATTTTTTATTAATGATTTCGTCAGTTGTACAGAACTAGTTTAATTCATAACCACATATTGCTCAAGGTATAACTAGTTCCTGCACCATATTGTCAAGTTTTTTTTTATATGAAAACATGATATAAAACTTAGAACATAACATACATTACATAACCACTTAATATAGCAACTGATCCATGAAGCTGACTTTAGTATTTTGTAAATTTTACTACAAAACACATGCATGTAAAGACGGACAATATTCCACTGACAATAAAGATAAATCTCAAATACAAAACAAGAAATTATGAAAGTCCTAAAATTTTTCAACATTTAATGTTCTTGTTTGATCCACTGTCTTCAAGTTTTTCGCTGTTGTCAACCGGTAGAATGAATTTGTTAAGGATGTCATCAATGGAACGTGTCGAAGGTTTGTTGGTAACAACTTGTAGTGATACACGTACTTGCTCATCAATTGGAAGCACCTGCAAATACTCACAGTATCAGTGAAAGTTGTCAAAACAAGTTAACAACATGAATCAAAGCATGGCAATATTATTAAATATAGATGGCCATACAAGCTATCAACAGGAGTCAAAACACATCAACCAGAATCAATTGAAACAACACAACATATATACTTCCAATTTCCAATCCACAAATATAGCTCAATTATTATCTTTGCAGAACTTAAAAGCATCGAACATAAATTTAAGCAGCCCATCCTCTTGCTTCCTTTTACTCATTTCATAACTCAAAACACCTAGTAGTTATACAATGGTTATTAGTCAATTCTTACCACATCTACAAGTCTAATAAAAGTTACACTTAACCATGTTTTAACTTTTATAATTTATGCACTATCAACACCACCTAAACACCACCACTCTTATCTTAGTACATCCTGAACTTGTTTCTATAAAAAGATTCACATACTAGATATTGAAGTAATAATTAAGAAAAAGAAGTTTAAAAATAGCACTAATGAAGTCAGGAATGTTCAAGCCATTAGAGAAACGACCGGTGGCTCTTCCTGTTAGGTAGTCAATGCCATAAGGAGGAGCATCAGCTCCAGCTATAGTTGACAAATAATTGTTGTTGCCATTATCTACAAGCGAGTCCCCAAACACTAGACTATGATCAATATCTAAACATTGACATTAGACTATGATCAATTCCACCTTCAAACCAAAATATTTAGTACAAATTTCAATAACATTGTGTGTGACAGTGTGAATGCTTTTTCATCCTTTTGAAAGCTTTAACTATTTTTAAGTATGAAATGCTTCTTATTCTGTTGAAAGCTTTAACTATTTTTCCGCCTTGGCACTGCCCATAAAACATCATCTTGAAGCTATATAAAGTAAATTCTTATTCATCATTACTCGTTATTGTAAAATTTATATTTCCCAGTTCATACATGTAATCTAATTTATAACACCACAAAACATGAAACCATTCTTCCAGATCATAATAATCTCAAATCCTAATACCCAACTACAATTCTTGTAATATTCATTATCATTCCAATCCCAAGAACAACCAAGAACATAGAAGAAATGATCATAGTGCTATCATCCAAGCAATTAAACATTCAAATCAAAGTATCTCTTCGTACCTTTTTCGTTTTCTTCCCTTACTCCAAAATCCTACTTTCCCTTTTCATCTTTGTCTCCCAATTCTAACATCTCCTCTCTGATATACCACCACACCCTCTCTCGGTGTTTCTCACTACCTCAACTACCAATAGCAGGTATTGCCAACTAAACCTAGAGTGAACTTTAAAAAAACGTACAAAGAAAATAAAATCACCAAAATTGGCATGCTCCAAAACCAGGTAGCCAAGATTTTCACGTCCATGCTGATAGAAATCTCCAATTTTACCATCACTCAAAATGTTAGCCTACTAATAACACCAATTTATCTTAAAATGTTTTTTTTGGCCAAGGTCTCTTTAAAATTCAAGAAACCACAAGATGCACATGTCCTTTAAAAATCAAATGGTCTAGCAAAATTAGGCAGATATAGTGTTTGCAATTGGGAGACATATGGCACAATCATCAAGCATTATTAATTTGTGTCAAGTTCATGGAACAAAGCTGCATTCTTGGTATCTTTATGAAGGTAAAAACCTTCCATCAACCGGTCCAGCATGTACCCTGCCCTTGGTAAAAACCTTCTATCAACAGGTCCGACATGTAAGCTGCCTTTTTATTTGTCCTCTAGTAAAGTGAATTTCGATTTTGAAAGCCTTCATCCAAATCTCCTCTTATGGATAATTTGAAACCATTCAATTTCCACCAAATTATTTGTCCATATGGACAATCAAAGAGGGGAGGGACAGCCACATTTCAAACCTTGAATCACTATTTCTTGAACCATCTATTAGATGAAGACCGAGGAATGGTGCTTATCTATCAAAAGAAAAATTATGTCAACCAGCTTAACCTCCAATCCCCCAAAAATCAGACAAACTTTTATTTTAGGAAATCATCTTTCAAATTAAAATAAACATTGATACAATCCTCCACAACGAACCTAATCAAGACTCCAAACTCAAACCAAACACACCAGGTAATGAAGAAAGATCTCTTTTATTCACAAAAGAATATCTGTATACAATGAACAATAGAGGCCTAACCCTCTCCACAGGATAAAACCCGTCTAACAAACAATTAACCAAAAGTCCCCCTTCCTACACTCACTCTCCTATTTATAATGGTTTCCCTCCTCACTTAACTGCTAAAGACAGTTAAGTGCCAGACCGTTAGTTAGTTAATCGCATCAGTTGTGCCTCTTTCTTCTCTCGTACACTATCCACGTCCCCTTATTCCTTTTGGGTCTATCAAACATAGTCATGGCCACCTTCATCTTCCTTACCTCTCTTAGTGCATAGCACAGTAAAACAAATCAATCGAATGTTAAGGCAACACAATTTGTCAAACCTTCTAATCCTGAACTCTCTTGTCAGGATCTTAAACTGATCATGGCCAATGCAGCATCATAGATAACATTCATATTACGTGCCAGTCAAATAAAGTAAATTCTAGCAAAAGTAGGCAGATATAGAATGTTTGCAATTGGGACACATATCCCACACTGTTCAAGGATTATTAATCTGTATCAAGATCATAGAACAAAGCTGCCTTCTTGTTATCTCTATGAGGGTTAGAAGGTTTGCTAATTGGTGTTAACAAAACTGTGATGGTAAAAACCTTCTATCAACAGGTCCAGCATGTAAGCTGCCTTTTTTTGTGCTCTAGTAAACTGAATTTCGATTTTGAAAGCCTTCATTCAAATCTTCTCTCATGGATAACTTGAAACCATTCAATTTCCACCAAATTATTTGTCCATATAGACAATGAGAGGGGGGAGGGACAACCACGTTTCAAACCTTGAATCACTATTTGTTCAACCATCTATTAGATGAACACCCAGTAATGATGCTTATCTATCAAAAAATATTATGTCAACCAGCTTAACATCCAATCCCCCAAAAATAAGACAAGCTTTAATTTTAGGAAATCATCTTTCAAATTAAAATAAACATAGTCAAGGTCACCTTCAACTTCCTTACCTCTCTTAGTGCAAAGGACAGTAAAATAAATAAATCGAATGTTAAGGGAACACCAATTATCAAACATTCTAATCCTCAACTCTCTTGTCTGGCTTTTAAACTGATCATGGCCAATGCAGCATCACAGATAACATCCATATTACGTGCCAGTCAGATAAATTAAATTCTAGCAAAAGTAGGCAGATATAGAATGTTTGCAATTGGGACACATATGCCACGCTGTTCAAGGATTATTAATTTGTGTCATATCCATGGAACAAAGCTGCCTTCTTGTTATCACTATGAGGGTTAGAAGGTTTGCTAATTGGTGTTACCCAAACTGTGAAGGTAAAAACCTTTTATCAACTGGTTCAGCATGTAAGCTGCCTTTTTTTTGTTCTCTAGGAAAGTGAATTTCGATTTTGAAAGCCTTGATCCAAATCTTCTAAAATGGATAATTTGAAACCATTCAATTTCCACTAAATTGTTTGTCCATACGGACAATGAGAGGGGGGAGGGACAGCCACATTTCAAACCTCGAATCACTATTTGTTCAAGCATCTATTAGATGAACACCAAGGAATGATGCTTATCTATCAAAAAATATTATGTCAACCAGCTTAACATCCAATCCCCAAAAATAAAAAAAGCTTTGATGTTAGGAAATCATCTTTCAAATTAAAATAAACATAGTCATGGTCACCTTCAGCTTCCTTACCTCTCTTAGTGTAGAGTACAGTAAAACAAATCAATCGAATGTTAAGGGAACACCAATTATCAAATCTTCTAATCCTCCACTCTCTTGTCTGGATCTTAAACGGATCATGGCCAATGCAGCATCACAGATAACACACATATTACGTGTCAGTCAGATAAATTAAAATCTAGCAACAGTATGCAGATATAGAATGTTTGCAATTGGGACACATATGTGACACTGTTCAAGGATTATTAATCTGTGTCAAGATCACGGAACAAAGCTGCCTTCTTGTTATCTCTATGAGGGTTAGAAGGTTTGCTAAATGTTGTTACCCACACTGTGATGGTAAAAACCTTCTATCAACAGGTCCAGCATGTAAGCTGCCTTTTTTTTTGCTCTAGTAAAGTGAATTTCGATTTTGAAAGCCTTCATTCGAATCTTCTCTCATTGATAATTTGAAACCATTCAATTTCCACCAAATTATTTGTCCATATGGACAATGAGAGGGGGGAGGGACAGCCACATTTCAAACCTTGAATCACTATTTGATCAACCATTTATAAGATGAACACCAAAGAATGATGCTTATCTATGCAAAAATATTATGTCAACCAGCTTAACATCCAATCCCCCAAAAATAAGACAAGCTTTTATTTTTGGAAATCATGTTTCAAAGTAAAATAAACATTGTCATGGCCACCTTCAGCTTCCCTACCTCTCTTAGTGCATAAGAGAGTAAAACCAATCAATCGAATGTTAAGGTAAAACCAATTATCAAACTTTGTAATCCTTAATTTTCTTGTTTGGATCTTAAACTGATCATGGCCAATGCAGCATCACAGATAACATACATATTACGTGCCAGTCAGATAAATTCAATTCTAGCAATAGTAGGCAGATATAAAATGTTTGCAATTTGGACACATGCCACACTTTTCAAGGATTATTAATCTGTTATCTTTATTGTTATCTTTATTAGGGTTAGAAGGTTTGCCAATTGGTGTTACCCAAACATTGAAGGTAAAATCCATCTATCAACATGTCCAGCATGTAAGCTGCCTTTTTTTTTTTCCTCTAGTAAAGTGAATTTCGATTTTGAAATCCTTCATCCAAATCTTCTCACATGGATAATTTGAAACCATTCAATTTCCACCAAATTATTTGTCCATACGGACAATGAGAGGGGGGAGGGACAGCCACATTTTAAACCTTGAATCACTATTTGTTCAACCATCTATTAGATGAACACCAAGGAATGATGCTTATCTATCAAAAAATATTATGTCAACCAGCTTAACATCCAATCCCCAAAAATAAGACAATCTTTTATGTTAGGAAATCATATTTGAAATTAAAATAAAGATAGTCATGGTCACCTCCAGTTTCCTTACCTCTCTTAGTGCACAGGACAGTAAAACAAATCAATCGAATGTTAAGGGATCACCAATTATCAAACCTTCTAATCCTCCACTCTCTTGTCTGGATCTTAAACTGACATGGCCAATGCAGCATCACAGATAACATCCATATTACGTGTCAGTCAGATAAATTAAAATCTAGCAACAGTATGCAGATATAGAATGTTTGCAATTGGGACACATATGCCACACTGTTCAAGGATTATTAATCTATGTCAAGATCATGGAACAAAGCTATCTTCTTGTTATCTCTATGAGGGTTAGAAGGTTTGCTAATTGGTGTTACCAAAACTGTGATGGTAAAAACCTTCTATCAACAGGTCCAGCATGTAAGCTGCCTTTTTTTTGTGCTCTAGGAAAGTGAATTTCGATTTTGAAAGCCTTCATCCAAATCTTCTCACATGGATAATTTGTGTTAAAACACTAAGACATTTTATTCATATATGAAAAGTGTAAGTTACAAGGTTATGGTATTCTATATATATATATAGAATACCATGACAGAACACAATGACACAATATAACCCCCTTCTCAAGTTGGGTACACACACAAAACAACATCAAACAACAACATAAACATAATACATTTTAACACTCTCCATCAAGCTGGAGCATATAAATCATATGCACCAAGCTTGGAACATATAAACTGAATCCTAGGCCCTCTTAAAGACTTAGTAAAAATATCTGCAAATTGTTCATTAGAATTGACAAATTCTGTAATGAGATCCTTGGACAATAACTTCTCTCTGATGAAATGACAATCAATTTCTATATGTTTTGTTCTCTCATGGAACACTGGATTGGAGGCAATGTGAAGAGCTGCTTGGTTATCACAATACAACTTCATAGGCTTGTTTTCACAGAATTTTAATTCTTGAAGGAGTTGTTTGATCCATATAAGTTCACATGTAGCTATGGCCATAGATCGGTATTCAGCTTCTGCACTAGATCGAGCAACAACACTTTGTTTCTTGCTTTTCCATGATACAAGGTTCCCTCCAAGGAGTACACAATATCCTGTAGTAGATCTTCGATCATTCGGACAACCAGCCCAATCTGCATCACAATATCCTTCTAACTCAGTGCTTCCCTTGTTCTCATACAATAGTCCATGATCTGGATTCCCTTTTACATATCTAAGGATGCGTACCACGGCATTCCAATGATCAATACGAGGATTTTGCATAAATTGGCTCACAACTCCCACTGGATAAGAAAGATCAGGTCTTGTTATGGTGAGATATATTAGTTTTCCAACCAACCTTCTGTATCTTTCTGGATTTGAGAAAGGTTCACCATGGTCTTTCATTAACTTTTTATTTGAGTCCATAGGACTATCAATGGGCTTGCAATCTGTCAGACCTGTTTCCTCCAAAATATCCAGGGCATATTTTCTTTGTGAAATGATGACTCCTTCTTTTGATTGTGCCACTTCAATACCAAGGAAGTATTTCAACCGACCTAAGTCTTTGGTTTGAAAGTGGTTGAACAAATGATCCTTTAATTGAGCAATTCTCGCAACATCATTTCCTGTAATTACAATATCATCAACATAAACCATTAGATAAACACATTTATCAGGAGTAGAATGCCCATAAAACACTAAATGATCTGCTTCACATCGTTTTAATCCGAATTGTTGCACAACATGGCTAAATTTACCAAACCAAGCTCGAGGTGATTGTTTCAAACCGTAGAGTGAACGACGTAATTTACAAACTAACTTAGTCTCCCCCTGAGCAACACAACTAAATCCAGGAGGTTGCTCCATGTATATCTCCTCTTCCAGATCACCATGAAGAAAGGCATTTTTAATATCCAATTGGTGAAGTGGCCACTGTCTAATGGCAGCCATGGCAAGAAATAGACGAACACTACTGATTTTGGCCACCGGAGAAAAAGTATCACAATAGTCGAGACTATAAACCTGAGTATATCCCTTTGCGACTAGACGAGCTTTAAGACGATCAATGGCACCAGTAGGACCAACTTTAATAGCATATACCCATCTGCATCCCACAGGTTTCTTATCAGGAGGAAGAGGTACAAGTTCCCAAGTGCCACTTTTGTCAAGTGCCTGCATTTCATCAATCATGGCTTGTCGCCATCCAGGGTGATCAAGTGCCTCACGAACATTATTAGGAACTTTGATGTTAGAAAGGGAGGAAACAAAGGAGAAATATGTAGGAGAGAGACGATGGTAACTTAAAAAGTTATAAACAGGATAAGGATTTCGAGTAGATTGAATACCTTTTCGAAGAGCAATAGGCCAAGCCTGATTTGAGTCAAGAGAGGACGAGGAGGTTGAAGGATCCATGGTCTGAGAATCTGATGGAGAAGGAGCTGAGTCTCGAGGATCTTCAGGCATGGAGGAAGGTGGTTCAACAATATCTTGTGCATTCTGAGTTTGAGGTGAAGATGGAGAAGCGGGAATGACCAAGGGATCACATAATGGTATAGGAAGCATCTCTTCAACAGATGAAGGATACTCC
Organism: Vigna angularis; assembly: GCF_016808095.1. Classification (NCBI taxonomy): domain Eukaryota; kingdom Viridiplantae; phylum Streptophyta; class Magnoliopsida; order Fabales; family Fabaceae; genus Vigna; species Vigna angularis. The sequence continues at coordinate 39,057,568 of NC_068971.1, forward strand.
TTGGAAGACAAGAAGAAGGGTGTATCCTCAAAAAAGGTGACATCAGAAGACATATAATACCTTCTTGTGGAGGGAGAGTAACATCTATATCCTTTCTGAATGCGAGAATATCCCAAAAAGACACATTTAATAGACTTGGGAGAAAGTTTATCAAGACCAGGAGAAACATTATGGACAAAACATGTACACCCAAATACACGTGGGGGAATATGATATAGGGCGTCATTTGGAAAAATAACAGAATAAGGAACTTTATTCTCAAGGGAGGAAGACGGCATCCTATTGATTTGAAAACAGGCAGTGAGGATTGCATCCCCCCAATGATGAACAGGAACATTAGTATTTAACATCAGGGAACGTGTTGTTTCAATGAGATGTCTATTCTTTCTCTCAGCTATGCCATTTTGTTGTGGAGTGTGAGGACATGTTGACTGATGTAAAATTCCTTTGGAAGATAAAAATGAAGAAAATGCAGCAGAAAAATATTCCTTAGCATTATCACTTCTGAGAATTTTAATTGTCTTTCCAAATTGATTCTGAATTTCATTAACAAAGGACATAAAAATGGCTAAAAGTTCAGATCTCTCTTTCATAAGATAAACCCGCGTACATCGAGAAAATTCATCAATGAAGGTTACAAAATAGTTAAAACCAAAGGAAGTAACCCGACTCGGTCCCCAAATATCAGAGTGAATGGTAGAAAAAATAGACTTACATCGTGTCTCAGATTTCTTTGGATAAGAAGATCTAACATGTTTTCCTAACTGACAAGACTCACAATCTAAGACAGGAATGTGTTTAAGACTTGGAACCATCAACTTCAGCTTAGACAAATTTGGGTGACCCAAACGATCATGTAAAATTTTAGGAGATGGAAGTTGAAATGCAAGAAACAAAAGAGGTAGGTTTTAGGAAATACAATCCTCCTGACTCATATCCTTCTCCAATTCGACGACCCGTACCATGTTCCTGTATGACAAAGGAAGTGGCAGTAAAGGTTATAGAACAATTTAATGAACGTGTCAATTGACTCACGGACATTAAGTTATAAGGACAATGAGGAATATACAAAATAGAATTTAAGTTCAGTGAGGGAGATAAAGACACTTTGTCGATTCCTTGAGATGTCAATTTGGATCCATTGGCAATAGTAACTAACTGAGGATCTTTTTGAGAGGTAATGGAGGAAAACAAACGAGTGTTACCAGACAAATGATTTGAGGCACCTGAATCGAGAATCCATGAACCTTGACATTCCGCAGATTGTGAGATACGTGCACTTGACACACTTGGCACTAAAGGAAACTGACAATGGCCAATGGATTTGTCAAACTTGTATCTCAAAAATTCTTGATACTCTTCATTTGAACATTGCACATACCCACTTCGACTACCATGGCATCCTCCATTAGCTCCGTTCCTTGAAGTGGCAGATAAGGAGAAATTAGTTTTAGTAGACGATGTCATTCTAGATTTGTGAGTAGGATCCAAAAAGAAACAAGGTCTTATGACTATGGGAAATCAGAATCCCTCTTCAACCATACTAAGAAATGAAGCTCATCAATGTGAAATTTAAGAGAGAAAACCCTAGGTGCAAACAACAACTACCAAACCAGCGAAGCAAGGGCCAAAACACGCTGAGGAAGCTACGACGAAACTGTCTGCAACGGCGCAGTGCCGACCCAGTACAGAGAAGGAGGCGCGTGAGGAACACGCGTCGGAGAATCGCCGGAAACAGGCGACGCGTGAGGACCACGCGCCGGGAACTTGCTGGAGATAGGTGGCGCGTGGCGGCGCGTGAAGAGGAGTCTGCTCTTGACTCCGACGAGGTTGGCCGTCGCTCGAGAAGACGGTCCAGATCCGTTGGTCACCGGTCAAAACCCTGACGGTGGCCGGACGGTGGCCGGCGTAGATCAGAGAGAAGCTGCGCGTGGAGGAGCGTGTGGAGGTTTCTGAGGAAGCGGCCACCAGGGTTGGGTCGCGCTTCTCAAGGCGAACCTAACCCTCAACTTTGCCTGACAAACAGCGGCGGCGGACGGCGGCGACGGCGACGGTAATAGCATCGGCGGCGGCGGAAACTGGCGGCGACAGCAGTGGCACACTGGGTCTGGCTCTTGATACCATATTAAAACACTAAGACATTTTATTCATATATGAAAAGTGTAAGTTACAAGGTTATGGTATTCTATATATATATACAGAATACCATGACAGAACACAATGACACAATATAACCCACTTCTCAAGTTGGGTACACATACAAAACAACATCAAACAACAACATAAACATAATACATTTTAACAATTTGAAACCATTCAATTTCCACCAAATTATTTGTCCATACGGACAATGAGAGGGGGGAGGGACAGCCACATTTTAAACCTTCAATCACTATTTGTTCAACCATCTATTAGATGAACACCAAGGAATGATGCTTATCTATCAAAAAATATTATGTCAACCAGCTTAACATCCAATCCCCAAAAATAAGACAAGCTTTTATGATAGGACATCATATTTGAAATTAAAATAAACATAGTCATGGACACCTTCAGCTTCCTTACCTCTCTTAGTGCACAGGACAGTAAAACAAATCAATCGAATGTTAAGGGATCACCAATTATCAAACCTTCTAATCCTCCACCCTCTTGTCTGGATCTTAAACTGACATGGCCAATGCAGCATCACAGATAACATCCATATTACGTGTCAGTCAGATAAATTAAAATCTAGCAACAGTATGCAGATATAGAATGTTTGCAATTGGGACACATATGCCACACTGTTCAAGGATTATTAATCTGTGTCAAGATCATGGAACAAAGCTGTCTTCTTGTTATCTCTATGAGGGTTAGAAGGTTTGCTAATTGGTGTTACCAAAACTGTGATGGTAAAAACCTTCTATCAACAGGTCCAGCATGTAAGCTGCCTTTTTTTTGTGCTCTAGGAAAGTGAATTTCGATTTTGAAAGCCTTCATCCAAATCATCTCACATGGATAATTTGAAACCATTCAATTTCCACCAAATTATTTGTCCATACGGACAATGAGAAGGGGGAGGGACAGCCACATTTTAAACCTTGAATCACTATTTGTTCAACCATCTATTAGATGAACACCAAGGAATGATGCTTATCTATCAAAAACTATTATGTCAACCAGCTTAACATGCAATCCCCAAAAATAAAAAAAGCTTTTATGTTAGGAAATCATCTTTCAAATTAAAATAAACATAGTCATGGTCACCTTCAGCTTCCTTACCTCTCTTAGTGCAGAGGACAGTAAAACAAATCAATCGAATGTTAAGGGAACACCAATTATCAAACCTTCTAATCCTCCACTCTCTTGTCTGTATCTTAAACTGATCATGGCCAATGCAGCATCACAGATAAAATCCATATTACGTGTCAGTCAAATAAATTAAAATCTAGCAACAGTATGCAGATATAGCATGTTTGCAATTGGGACACATATACCACACTGTTCAAGAATTATTAATTTGTGTCAAGATCATGGAACAAAGCTGTCTTCTTGTTATCTCTATGAGGGTTAGAAGGTTTGCTAATTGGTGTTACCAAAACTGTGATGGTAAATATTTTCTACCAACAGGTCCAGCAAGTAAGCTGCCTTTTTTTTGTGCTCTAGGAAAGTGAATTTTGATTTTGAAAGCCTTTATCCAAATCTTCTCACATGGATAATTTGAAACCATTCAATTTACACCAAATTATTTGTCCATACGGACAATGAGAGGGGGGAGGGACAGCCACATTTTAAACCTTGAATAACTATTTGTTCAACCATCTATTAGATGAACACCAAGGAATGATGCTTATCTATCAAAAAATATTATGTCAACCAGCTTAACATCCAATCCCCAAAAATAAGACAAGCTTTTATGTTAGGAAATCATATTTGAAATTAAAATAAACATAGTCAAGGTCACCTTCGCTTCCTTACCTCTCTTAGTGCACAGGACAGTAAAACAAATCAATCAAATGTTAAGGGAACACCAATTATCAAACCTTCTAATTCTCCACTCTCTTGTCTGGATCTTAGACTGATCATGGCCAATGCAGCATCACAGATAACATCCATATTACGTGTCAGTCGGATAAATTAAAATCTAGCAATAGTATGCAGATATAGAATGTTTGCAATTGGGACACATATGCCACACTGTTCAAGGATTATTAATCTGTGTCAAGATCATGGAACAAAGCTGCCTTCTTGTTATCTCTATGAGGGTTAGAAGGTTTGCTAATTGGTGTTACCAAAACTGTGATGGTAAAAACCTTCTATCAACAGGTCCAGCATCTAAGTTGCCTTTTTTTTGTGCTCTAGTAAAGTGAATTTCGATTTTGAAAGCCTTCATTCAAATCTTCTCTCATTGATAATTTGAAACCATTCAATTTCCACCAAATTATTTGTCCATATGGACAATGAGAGCGGGGAGGGAGAACCACATTTCAAACCTTTAATCACTATTTGATCAACCATCTATTAGATGAACACCCAAGAATGATGCTTATCTATCAAAAAATATTATGTCAACCAGCTGAACATCCAATCCCCCAAAAATAAGACAAGCTTTTATTTTATGAAATCATATTTGAAATTAAACTAAACATAGTCATGGTCACCTTCAGCTTCCTTACGTCTCTTAGTGCACAGGACACTAAAACAAATCAATCGAATGTTAAGGGAACACCAATTATCAAACCTTCTAATCCTCCACTCTCTTGTCTGGATCTTAAACTGATCATGGCCAATGCAGCATCACAGATAACATCCATATTACGTGTCAGTCAGATAAATTAAAATCTAGCAACAATATGCAGATATAGAATGTTTGCAATTGGGACACATATGCCACACTGTTCAAGGATTATTAATCTGTGTCAAGTTCATGGAACAAAGCTGCCTTCTTGTTATCTCTATGAGGGTTAGAAAGTTTGCTAATTGGTGTTACCCAAACTGTGAAGGTAAAAACCTTTTACCAACCGGTCCAGCATGTAAGCTGCATTTTTTTTGTGCTCTAGTAAAGTGAATTTCGATTTTGAAAGCCTTCATCCAAATCTTCTCATTGATAATTTGAAACCATTCAATTTCCACCAAATTATTTGTCCATATGGACAATGAAAGGGGGGAGGGAAAGCCACATTTCAAACCTTGAATCACTATTTGTTCAACCGTCTGTTAGATGAACACCCAGGGAATGATGCTTATCTATCAAAAAAGATTATGTCAACCAGCTTAACATCCAATCCCCCAAAAACCAAACAAGCTTTTATTTTAGGAAAACATCTTTCAAATTAAAATAAACATAGTCATGGTCACCTTAAGCTTCCTTACCTCTCTTACTATCACTACTGCAGCTAGCTACTCACTTCTGCAAGAAAACAGAAAACAAAGCACCTTAGGGGATATAAGCTCGGCGGTAGCAATCTTAGCTAGCTTTGCCATGAAAGCAGAATCCACGTCTCTTGTGTCAAGAGACCGAATGCCGAATGCCATCACTTGGAAAACTCCAGCCATGGTCCCAAACTGCTGAAAGACCAGAAAAGATAATTAAAATAAATTAAAGAAAGGAATAATCGAGTAAAACCTAAGCATCCAATGTAAAACAAGATAGAGAGAGAAAGATAGAGTAAAAATGCACCTCACGTCCACCCACCACGCGACAGGACGGCACAGCATTCAAAAACACAAAGAGGATTCCTGAGAAAGACACAAAGAATTGTGAGGATGAAATAGGAAGCGAAATTGAAGAAACGCAACGAAAAAAAGAAGTGATTACAGTGGGGCAATGTTCTTGAGAGAGGACATGGAGGCCTCTCTGACGGAGGAAGAGCCATCGGCGAGCATGGAGAGAAGAACATGCACAGCCTCTGCCAGAAAGAGATTAATTGATGATTGATTGAGATTAAAAGAAGAGTGAACGAATGTTCGGAGAAGGAGAAGGAGAACGTACCGGATGCAAGAATCGAAGTTGAGGAAGCCACGGAATTGGAAGGTGCGACAATCGCGAATGCGAGAGCAACATATATAGAGAGAGGAGTGGTATGGTGTGGAGACGTACCTCTAGACGGCAGGACACAGACAATGCTGCGCTGGTTATGTCATGCCTTTTCCCATTTAATATTATGGGTTCCGTCCCATCAACTATCAACACAAGAACATTTCTTTACTTCTTTTGTTAGAATTTAAGATGCCTCCTCTTCCCCCGAAAAACAAAATTTTCTAACAGCTAAAATGATTGGAAACTGTCTTTTAACGGCACAACAACCTATGTTACAATTAATTACAATTAATAATAATGTTTATAACATCTTTATTTTAATCAATTTTAAATAATTATGACAAAAATATTTATACTCAAAACCAATCAACAGTTATTGTTAATATCAATTTAAAACAACTCTCATAAATCTAAAACCTATTATAGATAATAATTTGTAATTAAATAATAATGAATTTGAATATTCAACACTTATTTACTCAAAAACTCTCTTTATAACTAACTTTCTTTAAAGTAAACCAAGAAACTCAGGGATACATGTTTTTTTTCCCCAACCATGTAAGTCAATAAATTTATTATTTGTGAAAATTTATAATTACATGTCAAAAAGCAATAATATATTATTTATTTTTAACTTTTTGTTTTTGAAAGTGCTGATTTATATGATATTTTTAAATAAAATAGAGAGAGGAGTGTTATTCATAAGATTTTTCAATCATTCAAAATACCCTAAATCTCAATGAAAAACATTCAAAACAAAATTAATAACATTTCTTTTGGTTCAAAAGCTTTTACAGTGTTATATCAGAAACTCGAGTAAAACCCTAAATTTTTCCCTTGTAAACAATGAAACCCTAAATTTATTTTCTTTCCCCATACTACTACAAAATAAAAAAGGAAAGGTAAAAATTAAATATGAAACAAATTATATACAAATTAATGATATGAAACAAATTAAATACAAATTTCTAACATACCATGAAACGTTTTAAACAAGAACATTATAGTATTCATACCTCAAAATCAAGCATAGGAGGACCACTTTCGGACAACAAAGAGCATTTAGCAGATTGTGGAGACTGCATGTACCCAAAAAAGCTATATCTTGATCTTTTTTATACCTGACATAAATAGATATGAATGTGAATCCATCTGATAATACTAGTTGATATTTTAAGTGTCTTCATATTTTAATCTAGTGTGAAATCACACATTAAATAGAAAAGAAAACGAATTAAATATGAACAATACATAACTAAAATATAAAATGCTTTAAAGACCATACTTACAAGTCCAATATTGTAGGGATAAGCCCTGGTAGGGCAGTCTTTAACTGTGCCCGTGTTATGAGACCTACCATCTGCCCCAGTGCTTCTACAGATGCCACACGAACCTAAAACGAAATAAGTTTAAATAAGAAAAAGATCAAAAACAATCAAGTAAAAAAGTCATAAATTATACACTAAAATACTCATCTATGTTCATCAACCACACAAACAGAACATGTTCAGAAACTTAACTTTTATAGATGTATCAGCAAAAAAGGATCCAGAAAATTATAAAGACTCCTATAAGGAGCAGAATGCAAGAACAAAAGTAAAGAAAAATACCTTAAGGTCTCTTGAAGCTGCCCAAACTCTCAACAAAAGCTCAAAAGCTGAAATTAGAAATGACCTGCACTACATAAAGAATTAGAGATATTTCTCCTCAACATTCTTGTCTGGATCTTATATTGACCATGGTCAATGCAGCATCAAAGATAACATCCATATTACGTGCCAGTCAGATAAATTAATTTCTAGCAAAATTAGGCAGATATAGTGTTTGCAATTGGGAGACATATGCCACAATCATCAAGCATTATTAATTTGTGTCAAGTTCATGGAGCAAATCTGCGTTCTTGGTATCTTTATGAGGGTTAGAAGGATTGGTAACTGGTCTTACCCAAATTGTGAAGGTAAAAACCTTCCATCAACCGGTCCAGCATGTAACCTGCCCTTTTTTTCTTGTCCTCTAGTAATGTGAATTTCAATTTTGACAAGCTTCATCCATATCTTCCCTCATGACAAACATGAAACCATTCAATTACAAGCAAATTATTTGTCCCAGTGGAAAATGAAAGGGGGGAGGGACAACTACATTTCAAACCTTGAATCACTATTTTTTTCATCACGGGCACTCTCTCCCTTTATGAAAAATGAAACAGAATTGCACAATGTCAAACCTCAAACGGTTAGGAACAGAAAATCAGGCTGCACAATCCAGCATATTACTTTGCATACCCATATAAACCAAATGGTCTAAAAGTACAAAAATTCCAACAAACCTTGCCAAATTAATCAAAATCCCACACTCAAACCATCATACAACTTACAACTTCTCTTTAGCTCCTTCCTCGTTAACTTCTGAATTCTAGCAGTAATCATCTGATATCTCACATGAGTCAAATAACAAGTTCGGACACCATAGGCCTAGCCATAAACATTTTCTTTGATATGTGTCAAGTTCATGGAACAAAGCTGCGTTCTTGGTATCTTTATGAGGGTTAGAAGGAGTGAAAACGCACCCGACGTCCACCACGCGACACGACGGCACAGCAATCAAGAACAAGAAGAGGATTCCTGAGAAAGACACAAAGAATTGTGAGGATGAAATAGGAAGCGAAATTGAAGAAACGCAACGAAAAAAAGAAGTGATTACAGTGCGGCAATGTTCTTGAGAGGACATGGAGGCCTCTCTGACGGAGGAAGAGCCATCGGCGAGCATGGAGAGAAGAACCTGCACAGCCTCTGCAAGAAAGAGATTAATTGATGATTGATTGAGATTAAAATAAACGGCAATGTTCTTCTGGAATCATTTTTGGAAGGGAGCTTCTGAATTCTCCTGCCAATGTGCTAACGCCAGGTTCATATTAAACTAATGTTTATATATTGCAGATAGGTCAATTTGACTAAATTACTTACCAAGCTCTATAAAGAATGTAAAATAAAGCAAAGTTTTGAAAAAATTTAAAATTAATTCATATATCTCAACTTTAATCTTGTATTTTTTTTTCATGGATTTGGTTTGACCCCAATGTTTTTTATTTTTTTTTTCTCATTTTCTTTTAATAATATTTGTCATTTATATATCTCATTTTTTGTTTTAATACAGTGATGCCATTTATAATAAAAAAACTTTGAGAGTGGAACTTTGGTAATTAAAAGGTTCATATTGAAAGGTAATACAAGGTGGACCATGCATACCCATGCACTCAGTGTTGTTAAATTTTATTGTTAACGACTTACAATTTTATGTTTCAACTCTATAACAGAGTAAATGAAATAACAATATAAGTCAATACCAGATGCAATGATCGTGATATGTGCATGTTTTTGTAGTTTAATAGACATGACAAAGATATTAATGAAAGCTCTAAAGAATACGAATCACAGTGACTGGGTAGATGAATAGACGTAAACGACGGTAGCTCAAAACGTGTCTTTGTCGGTGGCGGTTCCAATCAAAGCTTCCAATGTTGTCAGTCACCGAAACGGACACCACTTCGTCACGCGGAACTCCGGCGGACCATGCTTGCACCGACACGTTTCTGGGAAGAGGCGAGTTGGCTGGGTAGGAGGGAGGGACTCACTTTAGGGTTCGCTTTCTTTATCTAAGCTTGGGTTCTCTCTCTCACCTTGCCTCAGATTCAAATTCTGAAAAGAGAAAATGAATCTCTTCACTTCCAAACCTTTCCCTCAATTCTCTTTCCACGTCATTCCCATTTAAAAAAAAAATCCAAGTGGACCACTCACATTTTGACACGTGTCCCGTGTCAAAATGTTATCAAAACTTGTTGTTAAAATATCATTATCCATACGAGAATGGTGTTATATGTTTAATTGATATTTAATTAATTTTTTTGTTTTGTTTTATATTTATTTAACATATAAATTGAATACGTAACATATATAATATATGTTTAAATGTTTTGGATTAATTAAATATTAATTAAACATATTAAGAATTTTATGTAAATATTTATATATTATTAATGTTTTAGTAGTAATATAATTTTAATAAATTAAAGAGTAGCACAACATCTTTAATCAATTAAAATTGTATATAAAGTTTTGTTACATGAGAAACATTAGTTGTAACTAATTATATTTAATATGATAAAATCTACCCATAGAAATTTTTTCATATTTATATGATTAATTAGGATAAAATATTAAATTATATTTCTTAATTTACCCACAAGAATTAAGAAAAAAAACATAATTTGATAGTTTTATCATTAAGATAATGAGTTTAATTGAGTAAGACTTTAGCCCACAGACAAGTTTTATGTTAATAAACTCATTGGTAAAGACATGTTTGCATTGGTAAAACATAACATTTATTTTAGTCTCAAATTATATAATAAGCATGTAATGTTGAATTTGCAGTTTCTCAATCTGTGAATTTTTTTATATCAAGTGTGGCATTCCTGAGTTGAAAGGAGATAATTATAAGGTTTGGAAGGAAAGAGTTCTTCTTCATTTAGGTTGGATGGACATTGATTATGCTATTAGAAAACCAGAACCATCGGGTATTACTGAGACTAGCACTTCAGATGTCATTGATCTTTATGAAAAATGAGAAAGGTCAAATCGTCTCTCCGTAACGTTCATAAAAACCAACATTTCTGCTGGGATCCGGGGTTCAGTTGACCAGTATGAGAATGTCAAAGATTTACTAAGGGCTATTGATGAACAGTTTACGACATCTGATAAATCTCCATTTGCTTTTGTCTGTTATGAATCTAATTTGACTAGTTTTAATCATAACACATGGTGGATTGATTATGGTTTTACAATCCATGTTTCTAATACCTTACAGGGTATGCAAAACCTAAGGAGGCCAGTGGAAAGTGAGCAATACATCTACTCAGGGAGTAAGATGAGTTCACATGTGGAGGCCATTGGAACGTGCAGCTTAGTTTTAAGTAGTGGTTTTGTTTTGCATTTGTAAAAGACATTTTATGTTCCTTATTTTTCGAAGAATTTGATTTCTGTTTCAAGACTTATACCTTTGGGTTTTTCTTTTAATTTTTCAGATTCTGGTTTTAGCTTAATGAATAAATCTAAAGTTGTTAGTTTTGGTGAATTGTGTGATGGTCTTTATTCCATTATTTTGCAAAACAATATCGTTTATGATTCTATGCACGTTACTATCGGGTTAAAAAGATGTGTTATGAATGAGGATTCTTCTGTTTTATGGCACTGTAGATTGAGACATATTTCCATTGAGAGAATTAAGCGATTAGTAAATGAAGGAGTACTTAATACTTTGGATTTTACTAATTTTGAGACTTGCGTGGATTTTACTAACAAGTCTAAAAGAGGTGTTAAGAGGAGTTCAAGTTTACTAGAAATTATTCATACAGATATTTGTTGTCCAGATATGGATGCAAGTAGTCCAAAATACTTCATCACCTTTATAGATGACTACTCACGTTATATGTATCTCTACTTCCTTCGTTCTAAGGATGAAGCTTTGGATGCCTTTAAAATTTTTAAGGCTGAAGTTGAGCTACAATGCGGAAAGCAAATCAAGATTGTGAGATCAGATAGAGGTGGAGAGTATTATGGCAGATACACGGAGAATGGACAAGCACCTGCTCCGTTTGCGAAGTTTCTTCAAGAACATGGAATTGTTGCCCAATACACTATGCCTGGTTCTCCAGATCAGAATAGTGTGGCAGAAAGAAGGAACATAACTTTAATGGACATGGTGAGAAGTATGAGGAGTAGTTCAAAACTTCCTCAATTCTTGTGGACTAAAGCCCTGAAGACGGTTGTGTATATATTAAACCGAGTCCCAACCAAGGCCGTCTTAAAGACACCGTTTGAGTTATTCAAAGGTTGGAAACCAAGTTTGCGACATATACGCGTTTGGGGATGTCCGTCTGAAGTGAGAATTTATAATCCACAAGAGAAGAAACTAGACCCAAGGACTATTAGTGGGTATTTCATTGGATATGCTGAAAAGTCTAAGGGATATAGATTCTATTGTCCATCGCATAACACTAGGATTGTGGAGTCAAGAAATGCAAAATTTCTTGAGAATGACTTAGTTAGTGGGAGTGATCAGTTTCCAAACATTGGGAATGAAAGGGATCACTATGAAGCTCAACCCTCTAGCTCAAGTGATAGATTGGTTGTTATTCACACCCCTCAAACACAAATGGGTGTTAGACAAACAATAATTGAAGCTTTACAACCTATTGAAAATGACCTTACAGATCAAGTTGCTAATGAGGAACAAGATAATGTTGAACAACCTATTGAACAGTTGCTTGAGCAACAATTTCCTCAAGAAAATGAAGAGGCAACATTAAGAAGATCTACTAGAGTTAAAAGGCCAGCAATTCATAGTGGTTATGTAGTGTATTTGCAAGAAGTTGACTACAATATTGGAGCTGCAAATGATCCTGAAACGTTTTCACAAGCCATGAGTTCTAAAGAATCAGACCTACGGTATGATGCCATGAAAGATGAGATGGATTCTATGACATCGAACAAAGTCTGGGATCTCGTTTAGTTGCCTAATTGTGTAAAATCCATTGGATGTAGATGGGTCTTTAAAACCAAGAAAGACTCAAAAGGCAACATTGAGAGACATAAGGCAAGACTTGTTGCCAAAGGGTTTACTCAAAGAGAAGGAATTGACTACACAGAGACCTTTTCTCCTGTATCTAAGAAAGATTCCTTCCGAGTAATTATGGCATTAGTAGCTCATTTTGATTTTAGTTACATCAAATGGATGTGAAAACAGCATTCCTTAATGGTCATATGGAAGAAGAGGTTTATATGAAACAACTTGAAGGATTCTCTTCTAAAGACAATGAGCACTTAGTTTGCAAGCTTAATAAATCCATTTATGGACTAAAACAAGCCTCACACTAATGGTATCTAAAATTTCATGATGTTATCACTTCATTTGGTTTTGAAGAAAACGTCATGGATCAATGTATATACCAAAAGGTCAGTGGGAGTAAGATTTGTTTCCTTGTATTATATGTGGATGATATTTTGCTTGCAACCAACGATAAGGGCTTGCTATATGAAGTGAAACAATTTCTCTCAAAGAACTTTGAGATAAAGGATATGGGAGAGGCATCTTATGCCATTGGCATTAAGACCCATAGGGAAAGATCTCGAGACATTTTGGGTTTGTCTCAAGAGACCTATATCAACAAAGTTTTAGAGAGGTTTAACATGAAGGATTGTTCACCAAGTGTAGCTCCCATCGTGAAGGGTGATAAACTCAATTTGAATCAATGTTCGAAAAATGGTTTTGAGCGGGAACACATGAAGAATATTCCATATGCTTCAGCTATTGGAAGCCTTATGTATGCTCAGATTTGCACTAGACCTGACATTGCATATGTTGTTGGAGTTTTGGAAAGATATCAGAGTAATCCAGGTGTTGACCACTGGAAAGATGCAAAGAAGGTAATGAGATATCTTCAAGGGACAAAAGATTACATGCTTATATATAGACGAACTAAATGTTTGGAAGTGATTGGCTACTCCGATTCAGACTATGTTGGCTGCGTTGATTCACAAAAATCAACATCTGGTTATATTTTTATGTTAGCTGATGGAGCTGTATCTTGGAGAAGTGCCAAGCAGACATTAACTGCGACTTCTACTATGGAAGCTGAGTTCGTTTCTTTTTTTGAGGCTACCTTGCATGGTGTATGGTTAAAGAGTTTCATTTCTGGGCTTAGAGTTGTGGACTCTATTTCTAGGCCATTAAAGTTGTACTGTGACAACTCTGCTGTAGTGTTTATGGCTAAGAACAATAAAAGTGGATGTTGAAGTAAGCACATTGACATCAAATACTTAGCCATCAGAGAACGTGTTAAGGAAAAGAAAGTGGTCACTGAACACAAAAGCACTGAATTGATGATTGTTGATCCTTTAACTAAAGGCATGCCACCAAAGAATTTTAAGGATCATGTGGTGCAAATGGGTCTTGGTTCTACGATGTAATTTCATTATCAGTACATTTATTCTTTTCAATGAAACTCTAATTCAGTTTGATGTTTTTCTCATATGTTTTTGTGCACATTTATTTTGAGAAGATATCATTTAGTTTTGATCTAGCATAAACATATGGTTTATGCATTAAGTTGAGAGCTAATGTTGAGAGAAATATATATTGTGATACATGAAAGATAAAACTCACTATCAGAGGACCTATCGCTAGGACTCGTATATATTTTGTCACTTATTGTGGTTAATAATTGGATAAATGAACCAAGTGGAAGAATGTTAGCATTATTTTAAATATAAAATAAATATTATAGCATTTTCAGTTCCTATATTTTTAAGGAACATAAAGTGGTTCATTAAGCCATTATTTTTATCCTTTTAACTGCATAGAGGTTATGGAGCAGTTATTAGTTTTGTTTAAACATAAAGCCCATTTATTTTGAACCTGTGATGGCCAGACTTTAGATAAGGGAATGAGTTACTCTCAGTTTTGATCACTAAGCCTACTCCTCTATTCAGAAAACACACCATCAAGTTTGAGTCAGTTAAGGTTTAGAAAACAAAGATGTTTGTGTTTGGATTACAAAATTACAATGGCAGGAGGTACGCACATTATTCTTTCATTTTTGCTTCCGCTGTTTTTCATCTGAATGTGTTACTGTGATGTTAATATAACATGTTTAGATCAATTTTATACTCTGCTATTTTATCATAGAGATATTGTATTTTGTGTTTATTTTTTATATTTTTTTTTAAAAGTCCCAATGGTAGGCATTGTTTCTGTTTTTGGAGATATGAATTTAAATAAAATGTCAAAATAATATTTACATACCACAATGTCCTTTAATTGAAAACAATAAATCATATTTACTTTCTTTGGTTCGTTGAATTTGTTTTGATTTTTTTTTGTGCGTAATATGATGTGTCTTGGTACTTTTGTTTATAGAACATTACATTGTCTCATAATTTAGTAAGCAAAAGAAGTTAATTTGTTTCGTTCTATCTTTAATATTTGGTGAAGAAAGAGTTATTAAGTTCATGCATACTTTGATCATAAGATTCAAGGTGAATAATTGAATTAAAACTTTTGAAAGATATTAAGTAATTAGGAATTTTCATTTAAATTAAAGTAAGTGTACTTATAATGTACTAAAAAATATTGATTAAACAAATAATCTTTGTTACTAATAAGGTTGAAAGTCAATAATTTGAAAACAAAAAGGTTATTTTTGTTATCATTATAGGTAGAAATATCATGAAAAAATATTTACCTTCAATGTAAATTTGATTTCTTTTGATTTAGAGTTTTCTTTAAAGTTTAAAAAAAGACAACTCCCTGTCTACTATTTATGTATGGTTTATATGACAATGAATAAATAATTCTCAAAGTCAATTATTGTTTAAGATTGAACTTCATTTTCAAGATTCAGTGCGGAATATTCCAATTAAATTTATAAAATTTATTTCATGTACTAAAATAAAATATTTTATTAATTATTCTCAAAATATATAATATTATTAATCGTTATTTTATTTATATACGAATTATTTATTTTGATTAATTCAATTATTACATTTTGTTAAAAATTATATAAATAACTTAAAAAGTGAAAAATAATAATTTTTTTAAAATTTTACATTTATATATTAATTTTTTTCACGGTACAAACACTTTTAATATTATATTCAAGAGTTTCTGTAATTAATGTTGTGGTTCTTAAGTATTTTATTTCAATGGATTTTGGTTTTTGTCATACCTGATCATGCTATGCTAGGTCTCTAGAGATCGAAAATAAGGGAGAAAAATTGCACATTGGGTTTGAGAATGTCCAAAATATAAGATTAAAATCAATTTAAAATTCTTAAAAATGTTATATCTATTTGAAATTACATTAACTAATGGGAATAAAATGTATTAGTTCAAACTCTTAACATAAAAAAAGCGATAAGGTATAGTCCAAAACTAGTAATATGTGTTTGTGTTATGTAATAAGCTCGCACATTGAGACATTTATGTATGTCTTATACTTTTAAGTTTCACAAGTGAAGACAATATCTAACTGACTTAACTATATTAATGATCGACAAAGCAAAGCAGTTGAAAAGAGCAAATATAGTACAACTATATTATGGAGGTCTCTCGAAATTGAAATGCAAAGAGAGAAAAAGTGGAAAAACCACAAAAAAGAAATAAAAATCAACATTATGAAAAACACATCCAGAAAATAATAAATAGAGAAAATAAGGGGCTTCCGACTATGTCGGGCTCTTCCTCTGTTTCTTCTTAGGTTCTTCTGGTTCATCAATCACAATGTTTTTTATGTGTGATATTTTGGACCAAAACTCTCCAACATTGGGTTCATATTTTGTATATAAGTTAGCACAACCTTCAATCCTCAAACTTTCAAGTGCAGTGTGGTGATGAATATCTGCCAGAGATAACAGATTTGGACAATTTATTAAACCAAGTGCTTTGAGATCAGTCAGAGTTGTTAACCAATCTGGAAGTGTTTCGATATTGTCACAATTTAAAACATACAAGCACTGTAAGGATTTGGCAGCTTCCTGAAGCCATTTAGGCAGGGCCACCAGCTGTGATAAACTGTTAAATCCAATAAATTTTAACTTCAGCTTCGGGCTTTCTTTTTCATGATCACCCTTCCACAGTTCCAAGTCCAAATTACCGCAGTCCGCAACAACCAATGTTTCTAATTCAGGAAAATTTTTACCATCCAGCGACATTGACTTTAAACTCTGACAGTTCAGAATGCGCAATGTTTTAAGAGAAGGGAATTTCACACCTCCAAAGATGGACTCCACATTATGGCATGATTCAATGTACAAGTATTCAAGCGACCCCAATTGGGCGATCTCATTCACAGGCAAAATAGTTTGCTTTGTGCTAAACTCCAAATGACGGATATTGATTAATTGTCTTAATCCTTTGGGCAATACTTCCAGCTCCATGCATCCCTTAATTAACAACACTTGCAAACTTTGGAGCTTGCAAATAGAGATAGGGAGTCTCTTAATGTTGATATTTTCGCTAATGTCCAAATATCTCAAATGTTTCATCTTAGCAATGGCACGGGGCAAAGTCTTGCATGTCGAACCACGTAAATCCAAAACTCGCAAGCATTTGAACTTTGACAGACACGTATTTAGTAAAGCTTCATCGATGGCAGCTGCTGCACCATCTGAAAACAGTACGGATCTCACCACTGTTGATTTTTTGGTGACTAAATTTCCGAACAAACTGCTTTCGGCAAAAGACAGATGACGAACATTATCTGGAATATTTTGAATTTTGAAATTCACATGTAGACACTCATCCGTCGCAACAAATAGGGCGAGATCATGCACCAAATCATGTATTCTAAACCTAAAAATAGTGCCAAAGGTTTCAAAATCTTGGAGAAAGGATCTTGACAAGAGTTCATGCAAATATTGATTTGCCACGTCTTCAAGTGTCCTACTCGTTTTTGGTAGTGCAATGAGTCCAAGTGACCCCCAAATCGCAGCTATTTCATAGCTAGGGAATAAATAATCCTTTGGGTAAAGGGAAAACAATGCAAAACATTGCCTCAAATAGGATGGCAAGAGATCATAACTCAGTTTAAGGGCAGGTAAAATGTCATCCTTTTTCTGAGGCAAATTCCAGATTTCATTGTCACTCACATATTCCCATTCACTGTCCTCAAATTTCGAGAATAGTAAACTACCTAATGTTCTCACTGCCAATGGAACCCCTCTGCATTTTTTCACAATTTCTCTGCCAATATTTACTAAGTGAGGATGCTTTTCCTCCTCTCCTTCTTTAAATGCCCACTTGACAAACACAGACAAAGAATCCTGCTCAGAAAGACCTTCTAAAATGTGAGAGGGAACTGTACCCATCATGGAAGCAATCGAATGACTACGTGTGGTCACTACAACTTTACTTCCTGCTCCACTTACTTGGATTAAATTCCTCAACTCAACCCATTTAACACGCTCTTCGTTCCATACGTCGTCCAGTACGAGTAAGAATTTTTGACCGGAAAGTTTTCTTTTCAATTGGTTTTGCAGTTGCTCCATATCCAACATGCTCAAATTCTGTTGGTGAGGAGGAACATTTTCATCATTGGCAGAATTGATGATTTTGATAATAAGTTGCTTAATGTCAAACTCATCAGAAACACACACCCACATCTTCAATGGGAAGCATTCCTGGATCCTGTTGTCATTGAACACAAACTTTGCAAGTGTAGTCTTTCCCAAGCCTCCAATCCCCACAATGGGGATAACAGATAGACTTGTATCATCATCATTAGGATTCTGCTGCATCAAAAGTTCTATCATCTTTTCTTTATCGTTTTTCCTTCCAATCACATCTGAATCACTCACACGAGAGTGTGTCATATCTCTCCGATAAACAACACGTGTGTCAACATCAATTATTTGAAGACTAAACTTATGCCTATGCGCTGCAACCTTGTCTAGTCTTTTGTTGATATATTTAATTTTTTGTGTCATCTTGTAGCGAAAAAGAAGTGGATTAGAAGTGGAGAAGAAGTGACTTACCTTGTCTTTGGTGTTACCATGAGCTTTGACCAGTTTATTTTGCAGTGTTTGACACTCAAATTCATCCAAAACATCTTCGGCTTCGGAGAAGACAGTTTTAAGGTGAGTGAGCCATTCGCGGAGTTGATGGTTGTGATCTTGCTTTTGCTGAGCATCTAACAGAACAGCCTTGACTAAAGAGAGAGTCTTTCTAAGGTTTCGAAGATCGTGGTATAAACCCACCACTCGATAAGCTTCTTGAAAAGCATGAGAAGCAAGCTTTGCTATGAGTGACTCTGCTATGCTAAAGAGAAATAATTCGGCCATAATTGTTTGAAATACAAAGGGAAGAGATGAGATGCCAGAACTACCCGACAACTAATGCCATTTGTTGCATTATTTTCAGCAGCGGTTAAAAAGAAATAAGAGGACAAATGATAATATCTTGATATTATCTGGGCTTTTTGCAGTTGTGTCCACAAACTTTTATAGTATACACTGGTGTAGAAAAGGTTTCCTGTTTTTTTTGACTTTTAAGGTCCTTTCCAGTATCAAATAATGTTTGTGATATAATATTTTATTGGCACGTATATTTGTAACAGTAATACAAAGTAATTATTACTGTTATAAAAAAGTTGTTAAGTCGTTAAAAATACATTTTTCTAGTTGGAAAACCAAGTAAACTGACGTTTTACGGCGTTCAACGCAATCCTCTTCACGCTCGATATCCAGAGGGTGATGTCTGTAAAATGGGAAGAGGATGTTTGACGTTCGAAAATAGGATCACCGACGTTAATTTTGTTGAGCCCCACTTTCACGTTTAGCGAAATTCTTTTTCTAGAATGACGTTGCAAGGGATTTGACTTCGTAATGTTCCATTCAACGAAGTCATTTTGTATGTTCTTTCAGGCAATTTTATTTACCTACACATCATCATTTTTTGAATTTCTAATTTTACCCATGTTTATTTTCTTTAAAGTTTTCTCGTTATGTTTATGGACACAAAGGGGACGACGTGAATTTTTATATAGTTTAATATGCATGTTAAAAAATATGATTCAATAAGATTTTTTTTAATTTTTTTTATAATTTGATTATATCATTATTTATTATTTTATTATTATTTATTATATCATTATTATTCTCTAAATAACTATTATTTTAATAAAAATATTTATGTTGATCTTACTCTCACTTATATATTAAAGAGTCTTTTGTTGATGGATATTTCTTGTCTCAACAAAAACAAGTTCTTTCTACATAAAAAAATAATTAAATCACAATTAGAATCTTACCACATATTGATAAGATTATGTTGAATATATTAAGGTATGAAGGGGTGAGAAATGATTTTTCTTATTGTTGTTTTCGGAGAAATAATGTATAAATTCATAAAATTAATTTTGTAATAAAATTGATGAGTGTGTTTTTCAGAAATGATATTATGAAAATATGTTCCAAAATGTTTATTTGAGGAAAATATTTCGAAAAGTGTTTTGTAATAATATATTTTCTATTTCCAATTCCGGAATATGAATTTTATGCCTACACCTCCTCCATTAGAAAAGTCTTACCTACGTGTTGTCAACAGAATGCACTGCTGCAAGTCACGGTGAAGAAAACACAACTGTGAACTGTGCATAGAGGGTGGAATTGGTGCAGCTCCAAAGTGAAGAAAAATAGAGATAAAAAAAAATTAGGCTTAAATTAAATAACCATAAGATTAATTTTAATAACTCACATAATTGATGGGTGAAGGAAGATATTTGAGGGGGTGCAAGAAGCAACTGATCTTCTTCCATAATTCAAACAAGCCCAAAATCTCCATCAAGCCCAAATAAATACTCCATTAACCAAGACATTGTGCTGATGTAATGTACTTAAGCAACAAAACACCAATTAAATAATAGAGCATTAAATATAGGAACAAAAATTCTTCCAACTTGCAAGAATGTGTACAAGAAGTTTTTTTTTAAAAAAAAAAAAACCAAGAAAAAGGTACTAAGATTTTTATTTTTCCTTCTAAAAGCATCTTCATATGTACATTACAAAGATTTTAAACATACAAGAATTCTTATTATTGAGAAAAGGTACACAAAATCTTCAAGTGGAAAATAATAGTTATAATAAGTTAAGAAAAATCATACAACAATACTCTCAAATAATTAAAAAAAGTCACACACAAGAATATTACTACTAGAAAAACCTTTTTTTCTCTTCATATTTTCAACATTCAAAATTGAAAAAAAAAATCACCTTTATTATGAGTTATAATTTAAAAATCAATATGATCATTGACATTAACTTTATTTAAATTTATTATGTATCAAAATCTAAATTTATTATGTGTCAAAAACTTAATTACATTTTATTTAAAAAATATTTCATGTCAAAATAAAAATAATTTCAAAATAAAAAAAATTGACATATTATATTACGATATTTTTAAATTGTAATAAATTCAATTTAATAAAATAAATGATATTTAAGTTTTTACAAAATTAGAAAACAAATACGACAGCTGCAAATGACCAAATTATTAATTATGCATGTACATGATATGATATGGGCGAAAAAACGTAACAAAGCAAGGTGGAGCATGTCTTGACTTTATTTGGTATCCACATGGTTTCACACCCTTAGTAGCCTCATGGACAGGCGCAGCCCATGCTGCTTTTATAGCTCTTATACTCACGCTATCCTGCCAATAAAACACAAATAATCAAATCGCAAATAAGAAAAATAAAATTTTAAAATAATTTTTCTGGCAAATAGATAATTAAATACTTTTGTTTCGGAGTTTTGTGATATTGTCATATATATATATATATATATATATATATATATATATATATATATATATATATATATATATATATATATATATATATATATATATATATATATATATATATATATATATATATATATATATATATATATATATATTTTAAAAGGCTGTGTTGTAAATTGACGAGTTGAGCTACTCTCTATATTGTTTCCGTTTTGTTGTTTAGTTTTACGTCATTCAAAAAGTCTGTTTAGATATTATATATAGAAGGTATTATGATATTAAATTGTTTAGTAATCAATGTTATTATGTAAATTATATGCATGTTTTTGTTAAAGTTAAACTTAAAATTTTATATCTACAACATGGATTTTTACTTTTTTGTGAACCTAAAGTCAAACCCAATAATACCTTAATTTATATAAAGAGGTTGATTCATCATTATCATTATTAATTTGATCATGTTATAATCGATCGACCATGTAGTTTGGTCATGGTGGTCGGTAACTCATTATTACCATTATTAATATGACCATGGTGTAATCGGTCAACCATATTGTTTAGTAAGATGACCAGTCACTCATCATTATCATTATTAATCTAACCATGTTGTAATCAATTGGTCAGGGTGGTTGACCACTCATCGTTACCATTGTTAACAATTATTTTATAATTGATCAATCAGAGTGGACAACTCGGACGAGTTGGCCAAAGGAGCTCTACGCGATAATGGTCAGTCTTGAAGCTTGGTTTGGAGGAGCTTGGTCTAGAGAAACTTGACCTAAATGAGCTCAGTTTGGAGGAGCTTGGTTTGGAAGAGCTCAGCTTGGAGGAGATCCACCTAAAGTGGCTAGTCCAAAGGAGCTTGACCAAATAGGCATACGGTACACAGGTTCCCAAGCCCGAGCATTAAATAATGTGCGAATGGGGGTTTGGATTAGACCGTTAGATACACGACATTCATGTATGATGAAGTTGTAACTTGATTGAGAGGGGTCCATAGTTAAAGTCGTGCCTAAGCATTGATTATGCATTTTCTTATACGTTGATTAGATGGACTTCAACCATTTTTAAGATGAGTGTTTTGTCAAGGGTTGACCGAGATTGTGCGATAGAGATTAGACAACCAACATAATGAAGTAGAAAGGCTTATGGATGTTCGATGAGACCGTGCGGTAGAGATTGAACGATCAATGTACTAAAGTCGTAAGGCTAATGGATGTTGGATGAGACCATGTAGCAAAGCTCAGATGGCCAATATACCGGTGCCGAAAGGCTAATGGACGGTGGATGAGACAGTGTGCTAGAGACCAGGAAACCAACATATTAAAGCCAGAAGGCTGGTGGACATTGACTAAGACCATGCGACAGATACTTGACAACCAACATATTGAAGTTGAAAGGCTGATGGATGTTGGTTGAAACCATGCAATAGAGCTCGGACGGAAAACATGTTGAAGCCAAAAGGTTGATGGACAATGGCTAAGACCTTGAAGTAGAGATTGGATGACTTTGAACGAACACTTCCTTAGCTGAGTTATTGAGGCTGAACACTTGAGACTACACGTGTTTCTTTTAGAACTCTTAACCAACTTGTTGCGATTGGATCAAGCGACATGGGTTATTTGCATAACTCTTCCTTGACCGTCTTGGTGCTCCATCGATAGGGGTTTACTTGGGTGAATTTTCCTTGATCCACTTGTTGAAGGGTGCGACAAGGGTTCACCTGGGCGAACTCTTCATTGACCAACCTATTGTGATTAGATCGAGTGGCAGGGGTCCTTTGCAAAACTCTTCCTTGACCGTCCCAGTGCTTCATTGGTAGGGGTTCACTTGGGTGAACCCTTCCTTGGCCGATCTCCTGAAGGGTATGATAGGGGTTCACTTGGTTGAACTTTTCCTTGACCGACCTGTTGATAAGCTTAATAGGTCGAGCTGTTGAAACCAAAAGAAGCTAAGATATTAACGCTGAATGAGGTTGCGTTGAGACTAGTCAACCAAGCGGACGAGACCGAACTATTGAGATGTAGATGAGGCTAAACGATCGAGCTCTCAAGATGAAAAGGTTAACAGGTTGAGGCTGAAACAGGCCAAGATGTAGATGAGGTCGGATAGACGTGTTGTCAAGACTTAAGAGTTGACAGGTTGAGACTTAAACAGGCCAATATGTAAATGAGGTCGGACAACCGGGCTGTCAAGACTTAAGAGTCAATAGGTTAAGGTTGAAACGTGCCAAGATGTTGATGAGGTGAGATGATAGGGCTGTCAAAACTGAAAAGTCAACAAGTTGAGGCAGAAATAGGCCATGACATAGATGAGGTCGGACAACCAAGATGTCAGAACTTAAGAGTTGACATGTGGAGGTGAAAATAGGCCAAAATGCTGATGAGGTCAGACGGTTGAGTTGTCAAGACTAAAAAGTTGACATGTTGAAGCTAAGAAAGGCCAAGATACTGATGAGGCCTAGTGACCGATCTATTAAGGCTGAAAACTCGACAAGTTAAGACTAAAACAAGCTATGATGATGATGAGGTTGGATAGTAAGATTACTGAAGCCAAAATGAGGCTAAGATATTGACATTAAACAAGGCTAAGATAGATTGACAGAGATCGTACATGAGAGGTCGACGGTCAATCATGTTGAAGCCAAAAGAAACTGAGAAGAAGCCAAAAGAGGTTATGATATTGAGGTTGACTAAGACCTCATAGGATATGCCGAATGGCCAACATGTTGAAGCCGAAAGAAGTTGAGTAGAAGAAGACGAAAGAGACTATGATATTGAGGTTGACCGAGACCTTGTAAGAGAAGTTGAACAATCCATCACGTTGAAGTCGAAGGTGATCGTACAATTGAGGTCGAACAAAGCAAGGAGCTTAAAGATATAGGTGGTTGTGTAGTTGAGGTTGAACAAAGCCAAAAGGTTGGGGCTGAATGATTATGTGGTTGACTTCTTCCACTATACCCTTCATTTGTGGTTACAATGGGAGTAATGAGAGACGATCGTTTCGTCCTACGATAAGTGCCAAAATGTTTTAGAAGGTCCTTGATCGGGCTTATGGTTGTCGTAGACCAAACGATTTGTGTTGTAGACTGGACAGGTGGAGCCATTCCTTAGGTTGCTTTTGTTTTGCTGCTCAGTTTCCACGTCATCTAAAGTCCACTTGGATGATACCTGAAGAAGGTACTCCGACGCTAAAGTCAGTAGATGATCATTCGGTTAGCTATCAATATTGTGATGTATATATGTGCATGTTATGTTAAAGTCATAACTTTTAGACTTTTATATATAGTAATTTTTGTGGACTTTTTACCTTTTTGTCGGTCTAATCACGATCAAATCATATCTGAATTTGTATTAATAGGTTGATTCGTTATTATTATTGTTAATTAGATCATGTTGTAACTAGTCAATCATGTTGTTTAAGTAAGGTGGTCAGCCACTTGTCATTATTATTGTTAATCTGATCATGCTGTAAACGATCGATCATACTCTTTGGTCAAGATTGTCTGCCACCTGTTGTTACGTTGTTAACGGCCATTTAGTCACTCTTTGTTACCATTGTTAACAACCATTCTATAACTGGTTCAGAGTGGATGGCCAGAACAAATTAGCCAAGAAACTATGTTCGAAAATGATTGGCGAAACTTGATTTAAAGAGACTCAGTTTGGAAAAGCTCAATTTAGTGAAACTCGAACCTAAAAAAATTCAATCTAAACAATATTAACCTATAGAAAAACTTTACCAAACAAACATTCGTACAACTTTATTTTTTACTTTTTAAAGAGTAAATAGTGTACAGAGGTACTGTTATACATGTGATAATTTAGCGTTTTATTTTATACAGTATAAAACCTATATTTTTTTCGTTAAAATCTTTGACAAAACCATTCATTCATAAAAAAAATGGTTGGTCTGAATACACTTAGTCTGTTCAAAGCAAGTGCTAAATTTAAATTTCACAAATAAAAAAATATAATTAAGAAGAAATGTTCCATTAAAAGTAATCAATAAAACTTTTCAGTCATTAATTATAAGCAAAATTAATAAATGTTTTTCACCAATATAATTATTAAATTATGATGTTTAATAACATAACTTAGCTATATATGGATAGTCACGAGACTGTAAGGATAAAGTAAAAACTTATGCTAATTGCTTCTTATTTTTAAGACTTACTCCTTTGATTGTCTTGCTTGAAAAGTTTTTGTTTATTTTTATTTTAGAGTTTTAATTTTTGAAAAATTGACTTAATTAGTGTTTTATAAATGATATGTTAAAAATATAGTATGCATTAGTTTGTGATTTTTTTTTAATTTTCTAACTTTTCAAAAAAAATTTAATTTTTTTTACATATTAGATCTTGTGGTGTGGTGTGGTGTGATACATGACACAACGACAAGATAGTAGCATGCTATTGGTTTGTATTCCATTCAATTCCCACATATATGTTTTTGATGAAATTCAATCCAATTTTATTTTTTAAATTTAACAAGTTATTTCTTTCCAGTTTTTATTAAATTACTTTTACTAATAACAATATTAACAATAATTAAAATTTAATTTGTAGATATTAATTATTTAAATTATGTATAATTTTTTTATTTTGTTAATTATATTTTATTAATTATCTTTTTTAATTATTTTTATTATAAATTTTAACATTTTTAAGATAAATATTTTTTATATATTTTATTTTATTTTAAGTCAAACATTATTATCATATAAAAATTATTATATTTATTAAATAAATTAATGTTTTATTAAAAAAAATATTAAGTATTTAAAACTATAATATTATTAATTTATATTTTTATAAAATTAAAAATAATTAATTTAAATAAAATACAATAGAAAAATGTTACTTTGATGTGTTTAAGTGGTTTTACATTTAAATGACACACCCCCTAAGTTGGAATGAGTGGATTTCACTCACAAGGTGAGGTAAAAAGATAATAATAAGGGTAAGTTCTTTGAGAGCTGGAAGACTTGGAGTTCATTATATGGGAGAAGGCACTAGTGTAAAAATAAAAAAAGTTTATAATGTTATCATAACCACTTATAAGTAGTAAATTTTGAAGTTAAAAAAATATGTGAAATCTTTATAAATATTTCGTCTAAATTTAAGACTAATACTAAAATCAAATTGACATTTATTTTGTTTTGAGTAGATCTGACTTTAATTTTTCTTTTAAAATTTTATAAATAGCATTATAATTTTCATTTTTCTTTTTAATGTTTATGTGAAACCTTCCATCAAAATGTAGTAATGATATTAAATTCGTAAGAATAAGTTTTTTAATTTATTTTCTTTCATTTTGTCATTGTGGTACTTGTTTGGATTGAAACTTTCGTTCTCTCCGATTATATTTTTCATTAAAGTTTGTTTTTTCATTCACTAGTCATTATTGTGTGTTCTAAAGGATGCAGTTTCGCAGTTTAAATTAATTTTAAATTTTGTAAATTTCAAATTGTCATAACTTTGACATGAACTACAAACGAAGATAGTTCAAAAATAAAAATTGTTGGAAATAAGGTGATGAACGCGCTAACCATCATTTAAGATTTTTTTTTTCTGAAATGTTCTAGAATTTTTAAAATTTCATAGTTTAAGGTATATTTCTATTTTATTTTATTAATATTTTTTTCCATTTTTTTATACTTTACATCTTTATTTTGGATACCCATTCTATTTCTAAATTTCTAAAAGTTTTTTAGTGTA
Organism: Vigna angularis; assembly: GCF_016808095.1. Lineage (NCBI taxonomy): Eukaryota > Viridiplantae > Streptophyta > Magnoliopsida > Fabales > Fabaceae > Vigna > Vigna angularis. Next base: position 39,084,669 of record NC_068971.1, read on the forward strand.
TTCTTATATTATATATTGAATTTTTATTGTTTCAGTGTAAAAAATATGAATAAAAAAATTAACAAAATAAACACACAATTTGACTTCATGCAACATTTATTTCAAATACAATAAAGATCTGACTTCTCTCGCTGTTACGTTTGACTTTTAACAAATATCAAAAACTTAAAATAACCTACTTTAAAAACTTCTTTTGTGTCAGTGAAGAGACATAGTTTTGTTTCAAAACAAATTGGGTTAAGGTTCATGCGAGTTAGGCGATGTGAAGATTGGGGGATTTTGGAAAGAAATTTAAAGAGAAACGCACTGCATTTGTGTCTGGTGTAGTAAAGTGAGTAGGGTTCTGTTTGGTGCACTGGGAAGAAGTGGAACTGCTGTGGATTTTCAATTTGGGATTGCAATGGCGAGGGTTGGTTTGTGCACTGTGTAGAAGGATAAGCGCACTACATGTGGTATTTGGGTCATCGATTGGCGAGGGTGTAACTGCAATCCCCTAAATTTTTCTGTTGTTATTTGGTTTTTAGATCTTTTTATTTTATCCTGAGTACTATTTGTCTTAAAATAGATATCCAGAAAGATTATTGAGTAGTTTGAAATGGGTGTGATTTTGGTTATCAGGTGATGCCTTAAGGTTGTCATTTTTGCCCCAAGCAAAGATGCACCCATGTTTGTTGTTGGTGTCAACGAGAAAGAATACAAACCAGAGCTTGACATTGTTTTCAACGCTATAGAGTTTTATAGATGAACAGAGACAGAACAGGCCGCACCCCGTCATCTCCCTTAGATATCTGTTTCAGAAGTATCCTAAAAAATGGGAACATTTTCTCTCCCTAGACTAAGAAGATGTGAAAGTGTCTCTCTCTCACTCTATAAGAACGATGCCTTCTGAAGTATGAAATGGGAGATAAGAGATTTTAGAATAGAGGTTTTGAATAAAATAACCTTTTCTTTTTTCATTTTTATTACTTTTTCAAATTAAAAAAATAATAAGAACAGAGGTGTTAAGCTTTTTATCATCCTCACCTCACGCCGAGCTATTAAATTACATAAAAGTAAAGCCGGTGAGATCCTCCCTTATTGATGTAGCTGCACATTTTAAAAAAGTATTAATGATGGTTTTGCTTTTGAATAATTTTATAAGTATTTCGTTTAATTAAAAATAATCTTTTATACAATCCAATACAAAAAGGTTTCTAATATATAAAAGAAAATATTTTTTTGTGTATATTCTAGACTACTAGAAAGCAGGGGAAAGACAAGAATTCTATTTACAGACCAACATGTAGTATTTACTTCATGTATGAAAGACTTATATTTGCTCCCTTAAAATCTTAGCAAAAGCACGTTGGCGTGTGTTAAAACCTACTAACAAGTTGTCTCTCACTCTTATATGTGCAATTATGCTGCGCTGTTTTTATTCATAAATCCAGTTTATGTTGTAAAAAAATAATTTTGAATATTTTTCTTTTGGTATCTATCTGTTAATAGAATTTTAGTTTAGAACTTTTTTTAATAATTGTGCAAATCCAGTAATAATACTTGTTTTCTAGATTTATATATCACTGTTATATACGTTTACATTTTTATTTACTTATATTAAGTTTGAGTATAAGCTAATAATTTCTAAAAATTTGAAATCAAATAAGGAACAATCATTTTTTTTAGATATGAAAGACCTTGTTTGCAACATGTAAAAATGCTTGAATAGAATAAGTTAGTTTCGGGAAACTTGTCTGCTTTCCAAAAATCAATAAACTCCATATTTTTTTTTTAATATTTGTTTTATGGGGATGTAATAAAAGCAAATACTTGTAATGAAATTGCATTGTTAGTTGTCTTCGGAATAGATTACTTGAAGAGATTCAAATTTGCTAAAGTTACTTGTTCGAGACGTTAAATTGCTTACCAAAGTCAACTTGAGCATTTGTGTAAGGCAAAGTATTTGGCATATGTGAATAGACTATTAATAGATGGATAAAAGTGATGTATAAAATCAATTCCTTTTGTATGGTTATTGTTTATTGTTGTGAAAGTTAAAATAAGGAAGACACTAATATGACAATTGTGTAGTAGGTGGTTAGAGAGGAAAGAAGGATTTCAAGTTAGTTCTGTTTTTATTTTATTTACAAAGTTATATGTTTGTTTATGTTTGAGGGTTATGGTTGATGGGAAAATTTTTAAGTTGTTTAAAGGAGACGTCAATTCTCATATTAGGATATTATTTAAAATCGATATTAGCATAGAGAATGTTTATAAAGAACTTGAAAAGCGTTTGAAGGATACTGAAGTGGTTGATATTTGCATATTATACATACAATTATGATTGAGTGAGTTTTTGTTGCCAAATAGATTTAGAAAAGTTCATGTTGAATTATTTGAACTATTAGATGATTTATCATGTAATGAAAAGTATATCTGGAGGAATGTTATTTATTAATATTTGGTTTCTAGTTTGTGTGATGTTGCATTGTATGTAAGAAAGAAAGAAAATAGATTACATTGTCATGTTGTAAGTTGTGTATGTGTTTATACTCGAAATAAATTTGTATGTTTCTTAGGAAATTGAATATGATATAATTTTGTTTGTGTTAGTTATTTTACACTTCTTATTGTCTATAAAATAGATTTAGGCAATGAAGCATGTTTTATTTGGCCACAAGTTGGCAAAAAGAAAAAATAGTTTTCTTACAATTTTTCATTGGATTGATGTTAAAATTGGTGAAGTAGGAGTTGAAAAATATTTTCTTATTAATGAGGTGAGATAATTGTTGCTTCTGATTAATTACTTTTTTTATGGATTATTTGTTGATTTGAATATGATGTTTTTGTTTATTTTGTTTTGGAAAAATTTTCACTTGTGACACTTTCAGTACACCTCATAAATTTTCCCTCTTCATTTATGTTAGGTTCCTTTTTATCTATCATAATAATAACTCTTATTTTTATTATAAAAATGTCACCTATCAATTTATTATGACAAGTGAACTCACTCATTATATCTTCATTTATTTATCTTTTGTTTATCAGTAAAGAAAAAAAGATGGAGCATGTCTTGACTTTATTTGACATCCACATAAATAATATTTTTATATCATACTTATTATTATATTATTAAATAAAATATATAATATATAGTTTAATACAATTATTGATTATAATCCATTTATTAATTAAAAGAAAATTTATAACATTTAATAAAATAGTACTAACGCAAGATACAGTCTCAAATTCAACAAAAGAAACATGAAGTCTAACTAAAATGTGAAAATATTAGATTAATTCTAATAAAAATCACACTAATATTTATTTATAATTACTATATATATATATATATATTATTAATGAGAAATAAATAATTGTAAGAATTTAAATATAAATTTAAGTCATACATTAAGAAAAAAGAAAACAAAACATATAATAAAAATATCATAAACTTATTATTCATAAATTTATTATTTTAAACTTTCAAATGAAGAAGTTTTATTTAATTTTTATTCAAATTTAGATAAAAAAATTTCACAACAAAATTAAATGACTATATGATGTGTTTAGCTAGTCAAAGAAAATTAAATATAATGAATGATTTCAACATGGTACAATGTTATGTATTTTTTCTATAAGCAAACAACTATATTTATTAAAATCTATTATAAAATTCATGTTAATTTAATTAAAATGTTTGTATATAGTTATTCGATAAATTAAAAAAATTTATATTTGTGATAGATTAGGAGTTAACTTATTTTTCTTCTCATATTCAAAATGAATATTTTTTTCTAAAAAAACTCATGAGTTAATCTATTTTTTGATTTTATGAGACCCGTGTAATTAATGAAAACAAAAACATATAAGAAGGACTACCTTAATAAATCTAATTATATTTATTATTTATACCTAATTAATATAGAAAATTTGATCAAAATAAGTACAAGTGCATAGAATAGTCAAATGAATGGGTTAATTTCTGATCCGGCGGCCATCCCGTCCAGTTTGTAAAAACAAATTGGATAAGAAAGTGCAGTTAATATTTAATGGGAGATTGTTTGGCTGTTTCTTGGAAACGTGTTTGTGTTTTGGAAGCTTTTTGTGAATTAGCATCTAACGTTTTCCTTGTCTTTTGGGAGAGGTGAATGATGATAGCTACTTTGAAAGCGATTTTAGGTTTAGCCAAAACCAAAACTCATGTCATGTTTCATCATTAATTATCCACCCACTTTCATTGCCACTTTCTCACCAGAATAATCCTAACCTCTCTTTATGCGCTCTTCCAGTACACATTACATACATGCTTCAAGACTTTGACTAAAGAATCTTTCCAGGAGGAGCCTTAGATTTCAATCATGCAACTTTATGTCCAAATCTTTCTTACACAAACCCACAAAACTATAAGGAATCTTTCAAATCAAATACTAAACAAAATCTCTAATATCTTATAACTTAAATAACTTATTTCAATATTTTTTATACTATTTTAAAATTTTTAACTAGGGTTTCATTTTCTTTTAAAACCTACTTTTACTTATTTATCAAATATCGTTAAGAAGGTGATTATATTAGTATGTTGTTGATATATATGTTAACATGTTATATAGCATTTTAGAGAGACATACATCAGTATCGTAAACTATAATAATTGTATACGAATATAAAGGAATGGTTATTTAAAATTATTCTACATGAAAAAGTTCTATTTTTTATTTTATTCATTGGCTGATACTGTATTGACATTCTTCATAAAATGTTTTGGATCATCCAAAATGCTAAAGACATAATAAAGTTGCACAATTTGTAAAAGGTATGTTGAGTTATTACTATAATGAAAAAACAATAAAAAGTTGAGATATTTTGTCTTTGCTCCACCTCCACCAATCTTTGGTTATTTAAATTTAAGTGCCCTATTGTCTATCAGCAAAATCCTAGAATCAAAAGCGTATATATGCACCTAAAATAGTGTTTTTACAACTTCTAAAAATTAATAAACTATTATTAAGCACTCAACATCATTGAAATGTTTTCGCAAAATTAAAGTGAATAAAGTAAAAAGAACCCTACACTCCAAATGAAAAGTGGAAAGTTGATTAGAAAGTAAATTTATGTGTATCTTTGGAGCATTTGGGTGGCTTTAAGACCAACTATTATGATTTATTATATAAACATGTAATGTTATAATTGTCGTTTTTCTACAATTGGAATTATTTATTAATTTTATCCTCTAAAATACGCTGCTCACTTTAGATGATTTGTATTCAGCCAGCATAATAGTGATTTTTTTATGATACTATTTTTTAATAGTGAATTTTTTATGATACTATTTTTTATAATTATGTTATTAATATTCAGTAGCTATCTTTACTAACTTTATTGAAGTGTATTATTCAAATCAACAATTTATTAATTTTATATATACTATTTAGTTAATAAGACATATAAAAATTAAAAATACAATGCTATCATTGATCACTAAGAAAACAAACAATTAAAGTATTTTACACATCCATATATAATTTATACACAAATAATATCAGCAGATATTTCCATGTATTCCCTTTAAAGTGAATTACTTGTTTTAAAAGAATATAAAATACAAAAATAAACTAGCAATTTTTTTTCAAACCTACGTATTTGAAGGCAAATAATACGTTGGGATATGCTAAAAAAAAATACATAGTTTAGAAATGGAGAAAAAAATAATTATAACTACTTTTTTTATTAGTTCACACTACGACATTTTTTTAGATAAACCAGTGACAGAGTCACTTGATACCAAGGTGAACTATACTTGAGATGCTACAACATAAGATAAAATAAACAGAGACATGTTAATTTCAGCTAATGTTTAATTTTACAGTGACTAAACTATATGAAATTGAACTTGGAATCTGCTACGATTTATAGAATAAAATACATGGTTAGTTTATGGTTTCGTATTTCTCAGTACTTATCTTTTGGGATAAATATTCCCATATTCCAAATAATATTCTTATATGCCAAACTCTAATTGCAAACTTAACAGAGTTTGGCTGCTGGCACAAAATCTAACATGCGTATAATACAAGGCACTGTAAATCTGGACTATGGTGAAATGTTAACTATAACTATATAACATGACTGTCATGAGACAATAGTTATATAGTAGAAAACTGGTAGCACCATATCTCCCAAAACTCTCTTTTGAATACACTTTTTTATGTGATAGATAAAATCCAAATGATCCTAACTTAACATCTAGAGAGTACATACATACATATATATATATATACATACATACATATATATATATATATATACATACATACATATATATATATATATGACATTTTTCAGTAACAAGACGTGAGAGAATAATGCTGGAATAAAAGTGTCTTTCGGAAAGAGATGACTCCATCTACAGAACTGAAAGAGCAAATGAGTTTGGGTTGCTTTCTTTGTGGGTCAACTGATATAAAAGATCAAAGAAATTGGTCACGCATGCTCACACTGATCGAGAATTTGTTCATTTGACTCATTCTGCCGACTTAATTGAAGAAGAAATTGAATTGTTCTCTGTTTCAGACAAAGAAAAAAGGACTAATTAAACTTTGGTCAAGTGAAGGGAAATTAGTTAAAGGATTCCTCTCCCTGTCATATAATATGCACCAGCTTCTAATAACACCAAAACAAGATAAAGTTTGCTTACAAAACCTTAACAACGTGATATATTAACAACTTTTTTATAATATAATGTTACTAATTTATTGGTCTATATATTTAAAAGGGATCAATCACAAATTATCAAGTAAGCTACTATAAAAAAGTTATAAAAAAAAGTTGTTAAAAAGATTTTTTTTTTCAAACCTTACTTATAGCCAAGTGTACAGTGAGGTTTTAGTTTTAATGACTAGAGAATACTTATACACACCACAGCTTTTCCACGATCAGAAATTTGTGGATAATATATTTATAGAAAACGTTTTGCGGAAAAAGTGACAGTTCTCTGTTACAAAATATGATATCATAGGTAATACATATAACGAAGTATTTAAGTTGTAAAATTAAGTTATTTATAACCATATCCATTATAATGATTTTTTTTAATTACTAATGGATTATTATTAACGACAACTATAATTAGTTGGGAAACTTAAATTTATTGACAAAATTTTCTTATGGATTTTACAATTTATTTTACCTATAGATACTTCTATCAGTGTATTAGACTTGTCGGTAAAATCTTCGTTAATAACTTAACATTATAATTATTGATGGTATTTTTCGTCATTAAATCCATCAAAACTTGGGTGACATAATTTTCTCTAAATTGATGGAGTATTTTGTATTTAAGAGGAGATGAGTGAAAAGAAGAAGATAATAAGGAGAGAGAAGGAGGAGTTTGAGGTGGAGAAGGAGGATTAGGGGTGGCATGATGGTGGCTCGATAATGACATATAGGCATACCAGAAAGGAACGTCGGTGACAAAGAGATAACTATTGCAAGAGTTAGAAAAGGAAGAGAAAGAGGATGAGAATGAATTAGAGGTGATGATGGTGGCGCGCCAACAACAATGACCTTGCACGGACGATAGGAGGAAGCTGAAGAAAAAAAAGAAAAAAGATGAAGAGGAGGAGGAAGAAAGAGATTTAATCACATTTTTTAGAACAAATATTATCAATTATCTGAATATATCGATAATTAATAATTAAAGTTTACTAACTATCAATTTACCAATAAAATTTTTATTGTCAATAATTTACCAGTAAACAAGATTTACTGACGAATTTGTGTTAACACCAACAAATTGTACTTATCAATAATATGTGATTTTCTTGTAGTGATGTACTAAGAGGTTCAAAAGTGATGATAAATAGAGAATTAATAAGTATATACAAAATACATGTTAGAAAATTAGTATGGAAGGAGTAACTTAATTTCTAGAGATTCTTTAGTGATAATTGAATTAGAATAAGTTACCTTTTAGATTTAATACCACTTTTTGGTCTTTATTTTTGTTAACTTTGTTCAATATGAGATTCATTTTTTGTAGTGTCCAATGCGGTCCTAATTTTCGTAATTTATATTCAATTTGGTTCTTTTTCATGATGTCGTCTAAATCATAAATGTATAAACAATGTATGTCATATGTTAGTCTGTGATTTTTTTATTTTATTTTTTAATTTACAAAAATTTGTTCACATGTCAAGTCCATATTTTGTTATGTGGCAATTTCAATGTCACGTGTTAAGTTAATGTTAGTATCATATGTCAAGTTAATGTTAGTATTATGTGTCAAGTCACTATCAATGTCACCTATCAGTGTCTTATATTCAATATAGTCTCAATTTTTGTTAATTTCGTTCAATTTAATCTCAATTTTTGTTAATTTTATTCAATTTTTTTCTTCTCTAAATTGAGATTAAATTTCACATTTTTATTAAATACTTCTTTCATTAATTTTAAACCAATTCTAACTACATTATTAGAATATAATTATTAGATTTATGTTTGATATTTAAATAGGGTTAAAGTTAGTTTAAAAATAATGCATGATACTTCTTTTAATTTAGAAATAACATAATTTTCATTATAATTTTAAAAATAAATTATAATTTTTCTTTTAATTTTAGAAATAAATTATAATTTTCCTCTTAATTTTAAAAGTAATGAAGAATTTTCCTTATAATTTTAAAAATAATAAAGAAATTTACTTCTGGTTTTAAAAATAATGAAGAATTTTACTTATAATTTTAAAAATAATGAAGAACTTTCCTTCTAATTTTAAAAATAATGAAAAAAGTTTTCTTTTAATTTTAAAAATAATGAAAAAAATTCATCTAATTTTAAAATAATGAAGATTTTTCCTTCTAAAATTTAAAATTGGGACTAAATTTATCAAAATTAACCATATTTGAGACTAAATTGAAGGAAAATAAAGAAAATTTGGACTGAATTAAATACAAAACATTGATACGTGATACTAACACCAACATGTAACATTGATACTAACTTGACACGTGACATTGACACTAACTTGACACATGACACTAACTTGACATGTGAATAACTTATTTAAAATTGAAAAAAAAAAATACTAAAAAAAAATAGGTTAACACCCTCAATGATCCTCATATATACACAAGAATCTCAATTCAGTCATATCGTTTGAAGTTGTTTCAATTAGGTCTTCAATTTTGAAACGATAGGAAACAACGTGAAGACATGCTGACGAGGATGATTTTATTAATTGTTTCTATCATTTCCGTACTTTTTCTTGAGATCGATAGCAATTTTTTTTATTAGATAGTGTGGTAAAATAGTGATGAAATAAGAATCAACAAAGATAAATTTGAATTTCTTTTAGATTTTTTTTTTGTTTTTCAAACTATAACATTGTTTTTTTTTTCTACAAATGTTCTGGATTCTAAAAGACTTTTGAACTTTGGAATATTTTTAACTCTAAGAGTTATATTAAATGTATAAGTTAGGATTTTAATTCTTTAGTTATTTATTTAGGAAAAGTCGTAATTTGGTTAAAATTTTATTTGTTTCTTTCATTATTTTTTTAAGATCCATTCACATATTTTTCTAAAGTAATTTTTTTTTCAAACTCTATATATACAAATTAAATTCTTGGATATTACAAGAAATTCCATAATTATTGACATGAAAATAAATATGTTAGTAACAATAAATTTATTTTTGATTTTATTAACAAATTTTAAAATTTTAATTACAATAAAAATTTTAAAATATATATAAGTTTAAAATAGGTATTTTTAAAATTTAAATTATAAAAATAAAATTATTTTCAATATTTAGGTAAAGTGACTTATGTATAAATTCTAAAAAATAATTATATTATGACATATAAATGAAATTTGTTGATCAGCGAGCTAACCTAAATAGGAAAATATTTTTTATGATGCTCCAAATATGGTTAAATTAATTTTGATGATGTTTAAATGTTTCTGATGAAATTAACTAATTGTTAAATATGTTAAAATGCATGTATTGTAGGAATTAGGTTTTTAACTGGTTCTTAAATAAGGTAATATGTATGTCAAGAAAGGCTAGCTTTTTGTTTTAATTGATTACGTTAATTATATAATCGATAAAAATTATTAGAAATGTGTTTCCATATATAAATGAGTGTGATTTGTTTTCCAAAGTACGAAATACATTGTTACAACATTAACTTGTGTAGAAAGAACATCCTACAAGCATTCTTGGAGAGCAAGAAGAATATCAATTAGGTGATATAAAATACACATTAGGGGTGTATATGTTTCTTTTACTTTTTGTGTAAATTTTGATTAATATTGTATCATTGTTGTGTAGGCAAGGTTCATTGGGTAAGTGTGTAGCCTCACTATAAGAAGTTGTTCTTGTTTGATTGGAGATTTAGATTACATAGGAGATCTTGTAATCATGTAATCTCAACTTTCATAAAGTGAATGAGTAGTAGAGTTCAGGATGGCTACACAGAAATGAAACAATCCTTATCTCAAGGCACACCTTAGTGAAACACACATTTCACATGATTCCCTCCCTGGAAATCACTACCTCATCACTTTCATACCATGATTTAACAAACTCATATTCACAACAATATCATTATTCACTAAAATACTATAGTACTTGTAAGCATTCATAAAGTACATTGCGAATTCTATCTCAAACAGACATGGAATAAGAAATTTCAAACATGCATACTAGCACTCAGAAGTTGCACTCAAAGCTAGGCTTCTCATAAAAGGTGGCGCTTGACGACATTCTTGGCCACTCAGTGTCATTCTTCTTGTAAAAAGTCACGCTTAGCAACACCTTCTGTCACTTAGTGTCTAGGATCAAAATGCTCCAGACTTACCGTGAAAGATGGTGCTCAATGATGTTCTTCTACCGCTCAATGCTAAAGCATTCACATTTTATTGTGCTTAACAGTAGAAAACTTACGCTTAATGTTATGGAGATAAAATGCTCATAGACCTACACAATAAATGACGTTCAACATCAACCTATCACTGCTCAACGCAATATTAAATATCAAAAATAAATTTCTATGATTTGAAAAAAAAACAAAAACATGCTTAAATGATCATATTAGTATTTCTTTCTCAATACTTTGGTTAAAAACAACTTGTAATGTTAGTGCATAAGTGACTCAAATGATAGAATTCTAAGTTCCTAAATCAATACAATATCAATTAAGAACATCCAACACAAACTAAATTCAATAGATCAAACATCATCATACCATTCAATCATACAAAACAACATTTTAATATATAACTTAAAAACAAATGCAGTTGGCTTCTCTTACTCGACCAATCGATCACAAGACCCTAACTAGCGAAACTCCTCCCAACTTGTAGGATATTCTATCTACACATAGAAACATTACAAGAATGATCAGGACATACTATTATGATCAAGAGAGACTCATTTAAAAGACTAAAAAGACACATACAAGTGAAAGAAGACTCACATGCAACATAAAATTAAAAAAAAACAAGAAAAAGAGTTGAAATTCTACTTACACAAACAAAAAACGGTCCACATTGTAGAGCTCGCGACAAAGATTAATTTCTCCTATTCTTCTACTAAACTAGCAGGAAAAAAAACTCTAAACAAACAATTTTTAAAGATGATATATTTTAAAATAATAATATTATTTATAACAAACTATTTATATTAAAATATTTTAACATTAAAATAATCTAATCTTATTATTTTTAAATCATAATCTATGTTAAAATGTGAATTTTGTAATCTTTACATCAATTATATATTGTATGTTTTTTTTAATGTTAGATCTAGTTCAACTAACTTGTACATTACTCCATGTGGCTGGTTTGGAAATATTGTGAATTACGGTTTCTTAGGGGTTGAAAATCTTGACAGCAGAAATTTTCATAAATAATAAATCATATAATCATCTATATTATATCTTTGCTGTCACTTGTCAATAACGTGCCATATCCGTTAAGTTTTTTTTGTCAGTTAAAAATTTATTTAACTTTATTGATATTGTTTGGTACACGAATATATTTTCTATCTATACACTAGTTCAAAAATAAATACCTATTTTAAAAATGTTAGTTTTGTATTTTTTATATTTGTTTACTTATTCTAAAACATATATTCGGTAATATTTTATTATTATTATTTTCTTTTCTCCCACTTACATGTTTGGAGTTTATTAGTTTGTTTTTATATAAGATTAAAATTTTTTTTTATTTTTTTTATCTCATAAGATATTGATAGTGGTATATAATAAATAATTTTCTGATATTTTTATATGTCATTTTTATTTTGACAGTCATACTGTTTTATATTTTATTATTATTAGACTTTTATATTTTGATGTTAATAGATAATTCCTTACACTTATTTTTTACTCATTACATAAATTAATATGGTGAAAAAACTACGATGTTTATTTAAAAGTGCGATATATTTATTTTATTGTAAATTTGGCTAAAATATTTTAAGATATAGTTTAAGACGAATAATATAATATAATATAAAATTAAAATTATGAAGATAATTTAAATAATGGATAGTTAACTAAAAAATTTCAAAAAATTTATAATTAATTTAAACTATTAAATACATCAAAAAGTCTTTTTATTAATAAAAGTTACATAAAACAAAGATCTTTTTTTACATGTTTATTTTTATCCTTTTATATTTAACAATTATTTTCATAAATAAATTTATTAATCATTCATAATTGAATAAGTAAGCTTAAAATTTTTCAGTTACTTAAACTAGGTTTATCAATCAAATACGGAAGAGATGTAAAAATCATGCTTCTATTATTGGATTGAATTTTGAATCCTATAGAATTTAATTAGAACTAAACTAATAAAGTAAACTTAAATGCAATTAAATTGTTATATGAATGAAATTGCGTATGAGATGGAGCATTTAAAAACTTGGCCATCACGATTGACCACCACTTTTTAGATAATAAAGAAATAATGAACGAATTAGAGATATGTGGCAACAGAACAAAAAAAAATGAATGACTTTTGAGACTATGAGAAATACAAATATGAACTCATTAATTATAAGCTTTTAATTAAATTTATTTTCTGAAAAAAAAATTCACAAAAATTTGCAATAATAACCTTTATTATAACTCCACTATTTAAAATTATGATTAAATTAAATATATGTTTAATAACATCTAAAATTACAAGGTTTATTTAATTGAATTTTTCAAATTAAATATCATCATAATGTAACATATCAATTTTTATAATGTTTAATTATTATATAATATATTACTTTTTATAATGATTCAAGAAAAAAAAATATAATTGTCATTTTAATTATCCAAAATAATATATAATAGTAAAATATATCTATATGCATTGTCTTACACTACAAGAAAATATATATTACACTACAAGAAAATATATTATACCGAACCAAAAGTGTAATATAAACTTTACAAACTAAGAAGGAACAACAAAACGTCCTATTCTAAGCTTTAGCTCCGCCACCAGGTGGCTCCTGCTCACCAAAGACATCCCCTAAGCTCACACCATTACGGTGATCATTGCAAAAGAAAAAACAGACACATACACGAACAAACAAAGACATAAGAGTAAGTTAAAGTACCAAAAAAAGGTACATATATTTTAAAACAATAATATCACATTCATAATATAAATCAAACAATATAGAAATAATCTCATCAACCCTAAACTCCAATCATCTGGATATATGTATTAATGTCAGACTCATAAGGAACCTGCCCCGTGTGTGGTGAAACAACTTTCCCAAACCATAATACCATACCATCAAACTTCCATACACCAAGGTTAATCCGTTAAACATTCATATAAAATCTGATGTTATAGAATGACTAGAAGAATTTACGTTATTCCTATAATCATTCCTTTTGGTTGCTCTTTCTTATGTCAACATTTGAGTTCAGTTTCCAGTAATCACAAACATTTAGAATTTCATTATACTTCCATATAATCACAGTAAAAACAAGAAGATCATATGAACACATAGATATATTGAATAAGAAGATTACATCATAGTGAGTTCATTACATCCAATTCCAATGAAAGAGAAATCTAGCTACTTCTAGTCATCTAAAACATACATGTTTGACACAATTCAGTGAAGAATGATGTCTTATGTCTTAAAACAGCCTGCTTGGAGTTCCTAAATATTTTTCGTATTTTTCTTCAAACCAGAGCTTCCTATTTTTTGTCTTTCTCAAACTAAAAATCAATCCAGAAATATATAATTCGCTCAGTGCACAGATATGCATACGCTGAGCGAAAACTTAACTGATCCTCTCTTGACTGATCCCACTCTTTGAGCGATTCATACTGGTGCGTTGAGCGAGTTGTCTTCCTTATACCTAAGCACATGATGATTGGCTTAGCGAAAACCTGCTGACAAAACTCCAATGATGTATAAGGTTCCTGTACAAAGAACTACACAAGCTTTCCTAATAACAATTACATCTTTTCTATGAGGAAAACACATAATTCATGAATAATCACAACTTTGAGCTAATTAATAAGTATGACCACCAAATCAGTAGCTCTTTGACTTTGAATTTGCCTAAATAGTACATGCTCGCTCAACGAGTCTACATAATACTATAAAAATAGGATTCCGCAGATTTATGTTATACCAAACCTGTAAGACCAATCTACCAAACCAAAACAATCATTAATTACATAAAACACGAATCAACGAATCAATTCACCTAAGATTTACTACTCATTTGTTCAAATGACCAACAATTCAATACATTCAAATCAAATTACTATCCAAAAACGAATACAACAGATTTCACACATTATAAACTAGATTTTAGGGAACTAAGTGGCTAACTAAGTCTTAATTGCCTCAAAGTAAACACCAAACAATCGCTTTTCTCATAAGACCCTTCCTTCAAGATTTCACTTGTTAAAACCCCTCTTTCTTGGCTAAAACTAATCCCTACACTGTCCTATTGGCAAACTAAAACTCTAAAAGCTCATATACCATATTCTATAAAATTCACATAAGATTTTGTTGAACTAAAAAGCTACACAAGTCTTAAATGGCCTAAAAACCAACCCTAAAGAATATTTTTCTCTCCAAAACCACTTCTCAAGAAAATCACTATTAAAACCCAAAATTAAAGTCAAGACTAGCGAAAACTTTCACCTTCCATTACTTCAAGGCTAAATAATAGTTTTTAACCAATTACCACCTTAAATTATAACATCTTAAGTGATCAAAATACACAATATACAACAAGCATTCATTGCAATCATCTCCCGATATCAAAGATCACACATATAGGTCAAGTCCAAGCAATTGCACGACAACACAACAAAATATCCACAAGTTAAATCTCTTTAATCAAACTCTGACATACCAAATTCAGATTATCAAAGTATTAACATAATAAAAAAGATGTATTTAACTTCTCTTACCGATTAAATGACCGAATGATCCTAAAAGAACCTAAAACTGCTTCCTCAACCCAAATAACTCATATGTACCTACAAACCACAAAATCATGATCAGGATACACAATTAGAACAACTTATTAGGAGAGAACCTAAAGGAAAGCTTAGATGACACATCAGTGGAAAACTACTCATATGCATTGGAAAATGTGAAAAGTAGAGAGAAAAAAGTAGAAACTAATTACTCTTTTACAAGAACTATTCGATTAGACTATAATACTTGGCGCATTGATTACTTTAGCGCCCTCTGATCTTCAAACAGATGAATCAATAGGTAAAATACTTAGAAATAATGAAGAGTAGTAAAAAAATTATTTTTAAAGAAATGATGTAACTTGAAATAATAAAACTTGTCTTATAAAATTTATATTTACCTTTGAACTTTTAACATTAAAATATTATGAGTATCATTACTTTGGCCACACTATTAGTTCTAAAAACAATTTTATGGGTTAGATGTGTCATCAATATTTTTAATATAATATTAAGATTATTCACATATAAAAAGAATTATAAAATTAAAAATACTTTGTACAATAATTAACATTATGATTGAATATGTTTAATAATATTTTTCTACTCTTTATATTAATAATGATGATTAAATTTTTATTTAATGCATTTTTTATATTTTTTAAAATATTTAAAGTGGTTTCTTATGTTATATTAACTTTATCATTATTTAGAGAATATTAAATTAATATTTATTAATGCAATCATTTGCCGTGTGTATTGCTTAGTTTTAAAAGTAAAATAAAAAGAATAACATTAAAACTTATTTAATATAAGAATCACATTAATGTTTTTGTTATAAATAAAGATGAAACATTAAATTATTATTAGTACTAGATAGAGAACACCATCAAACCTAATTAAATAATATCACGTACATTAAAAAGTAAAAAATGAAATTTTATCCTGTTTCTCATATATATATATATATATATATATATAAAAGAAAAAGTTGTACAGGAATTTTTTATTCATAAAATATGAATATAAGAAATATACAATACTTTAAACAATGTCAAAGTTAATTTCTAAAAAAATAAACTACATTATCAGTATATTATTAAAATAATTTTTCTAAAAACTGAATTTAATATTAATATTTTATTTCCATAATTTTTTTAGAAACTGATTTTGATAATAACAGTAACTGATTTTGTTATATTTTATTTTTTAATATTTTTATAAGATTATTTATATATTTATTGCAATATACTTAATTAAAATTATCTACTATAATAAAATATTTTTTTATCACATATTTAATTACTAAGATATACTTTATTTAACTAGTAAACTCAATCAGTTGTAGCTAAACATTCAACCATAATCGTATCACAAAGAATTTAATCTAAAATAGCCCTACAAAAAATATAAATAAGAAAAATCAATATAATCAATTAAATTTGAGGCATTAATTAAGAATATAACTTAAAGTTTAACCCTTTTAAAAAATAAAAAAGGTGACATATGCAAGAAAAAGTCCTTCCTTATTTTAGTACTAAACGAATCTCATGCCAAGTAACAAGTTGCATAGTCTAGTTCCAATATATCTTCTATGGTTTTTCAAATTTTATCCCTTTTTTTTTTCAATTTTAATTTTGTTACGGAAGTTTTAATGACAACAGAAGTACTTTGGCTTGATTGTTGGTCCCAACCAACCTACAAAAATTCAATCAATAAATTAATATATTGAATTCTTATAATTTTAAAATATTAGATAATTCCTTTAAATCTTTTATAATATTTCAGTTAAATACCTTCAAATTTTGTTATCACTAACAACATTTTTAACTAATATTTTGGTTATAATATTTATGAAATTAATTTAATATAATTTATTTTTTATTTATTTTTAATGTATTACTTATCTCATTTGAAAATTTAATATGGTTCAATATTTTAAATTTATGTTAATAATGTAAAAAGTGATCACATATCAATATTTTTTTTTGTTTTCTTTACAATTAAACTTTTTGTTTTTTAGTTGGAGGTGAAAAAAAAAAGTGAAGAGTCAATGGATAGGTATATGTGAAGAGAGAAGTACTTACTAGAAGGTGAAGAAAGAAGAAACCAAAAATAACCAAAAATAAAAACAAAAAAGTAAAATCAAAGCAGCAATATTCAATCATTTTCTAAATGTTATTTATATCAATTTAATTGAAGACACCGCATTAAATGTTTTCAAATAAAATAAAAAATTAACTGAAAATAAAAAAATTGAAAAATTACATTAAATTAACTTTACAAATATTGAGATTAAAATATTAATTAAATTTTAAAAAATATATTATAAAATAGATAACTTTTAATATTTGCAAATTAATACCACAAAACATTTTTATAATTCTTTTAAAATATCATGAGTGTCAATTACATAACTCCATAGTATAATTATAATCCTAATCTTACTTTTGTAATGGAAGATCATCATAATGGAAGATCATTATTGCTGTATCTCTAAAGTAGGTCATCTTATTTTAAGGAAGTGAAATTCAATTACTTAAAGATAAATTTTTAGTTCACTGAAAATCTCAAATTAGAAAAAGATGCTTGATCTATATTTGGGAAGATAGCATTTATTGAGTAATACTTTTTTGGTAAAGTTTCTTTCATTCCAATTTAAAATAATCTTTTTCTATAAAAATACCATACTTATCTTAAACTATGTAGCATGCTATTTATTTATTTTAATTACAAAATAGCATTATTATTTGATTTCTAGAAATTTAACGTAAATATTTTGTAGAAATATATTTTATCAATCAAATAAAATACAATCATTTTTAAAAATCGCAATTTCCAAATTTATAATTTATAAAGTAAATGTGCGATACCGTCGAATACTTACATATTTATTTTAGTATATAAAAATATTATAATCTTCATATAAAAATATTAATTTCGTTACTTTTAATTAAATTAAGTGAATATAGTAACTACATACATAATAAGTACCGAATCATATCGATTATTAACATAATTTAAATAAAAGTAACATAACTAAATTTGTTTATATAAATAATATAATATTTTTAGTATACTAAAAGTAAAATATATTAATACTTATTTATTAAACTGATTGTACATCCTAATTTATATTCTAAATTACAATTTCCACCTATCAAGAGAATTGTCATATAATCTTCTGTGGTTAGGGTTACTGAACAGGTGACGGAAATTCCAAAACTTAAATTAAATGAATATTTGGAGTGAGATTAACTGACAGATGACAAATATTAAATTTGGCTAAAAGTATTTTCAGAAGAAATCGGATTTTTTATTTTTTTATTTTCACAGCAAAAATAAATAAAAGAGTGAGAAATTTCCAAAATGAAGAAGGAAGGTTCTCATGAGCACACGGCAAAAGAAAACGAAAAGAGGTCATTCTCCCTCCTTCTCTCATAATCCAAACCTGCCCCTTTTTTTTTTGTTTTTCTGCCTACAAATATGAATCCTCTATCACATTTTCTTTCACCTCCACCTTCCTCCTTCTCTCGGTTTTGTTCCTTTCTTCCTCTGTTTCTTTCTTTTTCCTCTCAACGACTCTTTTGCTCTCAACACACACCCTTTACAAGGTTGTTAATTGCTTACCCTGCAACTCCTTCTTGTTCCCTCTTTCCCAGGTTTATTTAAGGTTGTCGGTGTCAAACTCTTCCAGATTTCAGATTTTGTCGCATTGCGATCTGGGTTTTGTTCTTTTTATCCTCTTTTTCTCGTAGCGTCGTCTTTGCTTCATCTCTTTCTCTGGGTCTTATAAATATCTGTTTTTTATTTGTTTGACCTGCTGGGATTCTTCATGGTTGTTCGCTTTAAGAATTAAATTAAAAATTGTTATAGTTTTTCATGGTGCGGGATCAGACAGATAAATTGAGAAAAAAAGGAAGTTTGGTGAATTTGTGTTACGTTTTTATATAGTTTTTGTTTCTCTGGAAGATGATGAAATCCGGGTTTTTTTCTGTAACTTTTTTCGTTGGGGTGTTTTCGCAGTTGATTTTTTTGTTACAACTTGTAATGGAGCTTCTGGACTGTAATTTCTTCACAATGGAAGTTTGCATATATTGTTAGATCCCTTGGTTATTTATATGGTATTAATCACTATTTATTTTTTTGGTTCAGGGTTTAAGCTTAAACCAGGATTGTAAGCACAGAATTCGCTATGGTGAGCTTCCTTTTTTTCCTGCTATTTCATCAAGGATTGGAATTTTTTTTTTCAAATGTGGATCGAGGTGGTTCTGCTTTAATGTGTCTAATCTCTTTGGTTGTGATCGCTAGGGAGAAGCACCAGCATTGCTTGTTGATGACCTGCAGGATGGGGCTCACAATGGCCTTGAATTGAAAAACGGAATTTGCAAAGCAACTGCTACCGTTGGTGATAAGACGGTGAGTTTATGCAATATGCTAAGTTGAAGATAATTTGTATGTAGTTGCTCATGATTAGATTAGTGTCTAGCCAAATCTTCTTCTGCCTAAAGCAAAAAGTGGGCCTCCATTTTTTTGACAGTATGTCATTGGTGGAGCTGATGATGGAACTTTGTCCATTGAAGTTCAAATTTTTGACCGTAATCTTGGAGAATGGTCAGTTTAAGGTTTCTCCGCTTCATAACTGTTGCTCACATGCTTTTGTTGCTGATATCTATTTGAAATTTCAGGGTTCGTCCAACTGTGAGGGGCACCAAACCCGTATCGTGCAAAGGCCTTTCAGCAGTGGCTTTGGAAGACAAAATACTGATTCTTAAGAAGGGTTCTAAGCCAGATGATCAAATATGGTTCCTGGAGGTTGGTGTTTCCCGTACACAATCCTTGGCATATTCGTATTTTAACAAAATATTACTGATGCATGGAAACACCAACCGTAGTAGATTTCTCATTATTGCCCAATATAAATTAAATGTCTCAATATACTATTGGCAGGTTGACACCCAATATGTTAGGCAGCAGCAAGAATATTTGGGGACTGAGGTGGTTGCATGGAGTAAAGGTGTGGTAGGAAATGCTGAGAAGCCTGTTGTAATTAGTGGTCCTTCTGGAGTAGGCAAAGGAACATTGATAGCAATGCTTATGAAGGAGTTTCCATCTATGTTTGGTTTTTCTGTGAGCCACACCACCCGTGCTCCGAGAGGTATGGAGAAGGATGGGGTCCATTATCATTTTACTGAGAAGAGTATAATGGAGAAAGAAATCGAAGAGGGAAAGTTTCTTGAGTTTGCTTCTGTCCATGGTAATCTGTATGGAACAAGTGTTGAGGCTGTGGAACTGGTGGCAGATGCAGGGAAAGTAAGTTGCCCGTGCTTAACTATTATTATGACTCATTTATTTGGAACATTTGTTATTGTATTATTATTTCCATGTTGTAAGATTGTTGTCCTTTAGATATTATTTTTAAATTCTCATTATCTGAGATAATGATTTTGTTTTTAATTGTTTCAGAGATGCATTCTTGATATTGATGTTCAAGGTGCAAGATCTGTGAGGGCTAGTTCTCTTGAAGCCATATTCATCTTTGTATGTCCCCCGTCAATGGAGGAGCTGGAGAAGCGCCTTCGTGACCGGTGAGTTGTTGTACATGGTGATGATTTTTAGTTTTCAACGAACCATGATTTTGTGCTAAATTTAATGCTTTGAAATCAGAGGCACAGAGACTGAGGAACAGATCCTGAAGCGACTAAGGAATGCCGAGGCTGAGATTGAGCAAGGCAAATCTTCTCACATATTTGATTTCATCCTGTACAATGACAAACTTGTTGAGTCTTACGAGAAACTTAAGGTAATTGTTTCTAAAACGAATACCTCCTTAATCTCCTAGATGTTTTATGACCATTAATTTTCCTCACTATTCACTGGTGCAGAAACTATTGGGACTTGATGATTTTGTCACTACTACTAAATCAGGTAAGAATTATCCTAGTAAAACACGGCATGTGGTTTCGCAATTTTGAAGCCACGAAGATTAATTGACGTGTTTAATCTTGTCAATGGAGCAGGCCATGGAGAGATTGATCTACCAATTGACCATTCAGTGTCAAAAATTGATAACAAAATCATCATAAACCGCATCTCCTCGGGAGAGAAGGAATCAAAGAATTTGTAAGCCTTTTGAACAAAAGTACTCATTTCGCACTAAAAGGTACCAAACTGACTTTTCCTTTGTGTTAACAGGATCATATTAGATGTTTCCTCGCTAAAAGGAGGTGCACCTGGACGGACCAGAGGCCTAAATTTCCAAGCAATTGGCTCGTTCTCCAATGGCTTGACTGAGATAGAAGGACTTAGCTAACATTCAATGGACTCGGCCAACTAACTTGGTGTTGAGAAAATGGGGCACGTGATAAGGCTTTAGATTCACGTCTTAAAACATTTTTTTTTACCCTTGTTGCTTTCTTTGATTGTTATGACTATTGAATTGATTTTAGAGTTGTGGATCACTCAATTATTATTCTCTGCATAGGCAATGAGATTATTTGTTTTGGCGTGTCAAAGAAGGCAAAATGTGGTGTAAGTTTCTGTATCCCCCCGCCCTACCTGTAGATTAGGTCTTAGACTATCCATGGATGTTCATTTCTAGCCATATTTTTTACCCCTTCAATTTGTTGGAGACACTTGTTGTATGTCATGAATGTCTTCAGTAAATTCAAACAGTTGTATTGCGCTAGTCATGCAAACATCCATTTACATTTTTGGTAACGACACATTCACTTAGTCTTCCAACCTCAAAAGGGCTTTACCCCATTTAACTTCCAGCCCCTATATGTAGTTCGTTATTCTCAATCATTTCATATCTTTCAGCTTTTAGTGATAAAGAGCTCGAGCCTTTTCAACTTCACCTACCATTCGGTGGTCCTGAATCAATTATAAGTCTCCAACTGCTGCAGGCTATTTTCAACTGATAGAGACATACATTGATAAATTTGGAGCAGGTTTAAATGATGATGAGAATTACGGTGATGTAAAATGACTAGATATTTTTTTTGTGAATTGAAGTCTAGGAAGAAAGTAGTCGATCAAATTTTGTACAAAGTAGTTAATTATGCAGGATGGGTGAGTATTTTCAACCATGATATTATGCCAAAGTGGCACGCTTATAAAGAATGATCACGCTTGGTCATACGATGGAGAGAAGAGATTGTAATGTGGCTAACTTATGGAATGTCTGACATATACCTTTTAAAAGGACAAGAAAAACGTTTCCTTCCTGTTCCACTTTCCCAGGCTTTGGCTTATTATGCATTTCGGATTAACGTGGAGAAAAGTTGCAAATTATATTCCAGAACTTCTGTCGATATAGCTTTGAAATTTCAACGCATGTTAAGAACATGACAACGCTCCAACCAAACTATACTATGAACGTATTACACGAAGCCAAGTTTCTATGGATCTTCAAAGCCTACTTGAACTACCTGTTGTCAATGACAAGTGACAGCTTGGCCCAGAGGAAAGTTTTCAAGATTAGATAAAAGGTCTGTTATTGAATACAAATACAAGTTGTACACGTATCAATAAAGTAACTAAAAGTTACTTTTCACTCATACACGTCATTTCACTTTTCACGTAAAATAAATCATAGAGTATGGTATTTTACTGTTTAAAATCTAATCGAACACCAGTTCATGATTTTCGTTCAATCTTGTTACACTGCATTGAAAAGTAAAATAAGAGAAAACAAAAGCATCGCCCAGGTGTTTGTTTTCTAGTTGTCATTGAGAAGGTTTAAAGTTCTAGAACATCAAAACAAGCATAGATTAGAATTAGGATATATTCTTTTAGTCATTACAAGATTTAATTTTTTTACTCAACTAGTTTGAACCTTTTCATTATAACTTTTCCCTTTTCCTCCAAAATATAGGAATTTGAAGAGATGAGAAAAAGGGTAATTTTGATTTTACAAGTTGGGGGACAGAGTGCAGAGAATAATTGGGAAAGGTGGTTAATGCAGTTTTCAGTTGAGAGTTGTGGAGCAACAATGCAAAGTGGAGTGATAATGGGTTGCGATACCGACATAAGAGAGAACAGAAGATGGGTTATGTCGTGCGAGGTGATGTGTCGCTTAAGTGTTTGGTTAAGAAGGCTGTCACAGGTCTATCGCTTGGCCGAAGCCATTGCAAGTTGAATAGAAGTCTTTGCAATTGCAAGGTCACTATTTTTCCACATATTATTGTGATAATTATTATGTCAACAAGGGTAGGCTTTTATTTTGGGGTTGGGTTGAAGTTTGAAGGGAAACATAGGAATGAACGGGGAAGGTTGGTAGGGTACCCCACAGTTGTGTGGTGGTGCAAGTTGGTACCTTTTGGGATTTGTGTGGCGTGGAAAGAGCTTCACGGGACCAAGTTCACACGCGTCGCAATTCTCCTTTTCTTTCTCGTACGCAAAAGCGAAAGCACAGACAAACACTTGGGCTACGGTGCAGGGTGGGGTTACTTCTTAAACATTTTCCTGCACCCCCAACTTTTTCCTGTAGTTACCATTTTATCCTTACAAAATTATATTAAATAATAAATAATTATCATGTGTTATATCAGATGTATAAAATAATTTGGGAAACACACCTGAAATTCAGGACTCCATCACGAAATTCGGATAACAAACACCAAAATTTATATAACCGTACTTCAAAATCTGATAATATATAAATATATATATATATATATATATATATATATATTTCAAAATTTAATGAATAAAAAAATTACTGTATTTCAAAATCAATTGACACTTAACCCGATTTGAGACAATAATTTTCATTAGAAAGTAATAAAGGTTGACACTATTTATACAAAGACAATGATATGTTAACATATATTTTTTTTACAACATTTTAATATATATGTCAAATTTTTTATTGCATTTAAAATACGTCAACATGATAATAAATAAATAATAAATCAATAAAAAATGACACATATACTATTTCAAAATATTGTCAAAAAAAATTGTATAAAATTATTTACACAAAACCATTCACCACTTAAGCCATTCTCATGCACACGGTCAAACCACAAATGTTTTAGTAAAAGCCAACCAATTGGTAGAAAGATATTTAATGGATACAAGGACCTTTATGGATGCACCCGTCCCACTTGACAACAAATCTGCCACAGTTATATTCCAATACAAAGGGCATTCCAAACACTATTCTCCCTTTGCTCCCTTCTCTTCCTGCTACAATGCCCACATTTTTCTTTTAGTTACTAAGAAGCCTATACTCCCCAATCTCTTGCTAGGTTCCTTTCGAAGTTGATCGAAACCTGTTTTACACCATCGGGTGCACCATTAACACCACCGGGCACAAGAATTAGCAAGGTTCCCTTTAATTCAACACAGGGCATCATCAACATCCTACCCAAAAAGTTTGAAATATAACTATTAAAATTTCTTTTCCATTAATATATATATATATCACATGGGTTGTAAATGGATTGTTTTATGAGAAGGATATGAAAAATTATTGGGAGATTTAATGAGTATAAAGACACATAATATCATAATACCCTCCAATGATTTAATTGTTCTTTTAGGTTTAATGGTGTTTTTGAATTCTTTAAAAATCATATTTTGTCTAGTGAAGTCTTATTGTAACATATGAAAGACTTTTTTTTTTATCTAATTAGTGTGTGAATTGTGTAAATAAGATGATGGAAAAATTTGATGAAGTATTTCTATAACATACTGATTTTAAGTGATCATGATAAACACATGTGTAGAATGAAATACTAATTATTTGTGAGCTATTTTAATTTTAATAGTTGGTTATCATCTCTTATACTATTTTCTGGATTGGAGTAATAGAAAAATCATGTAATTCCATCTTGAGCTTTGAAGCTACAACTGAAATTATCTTCTACTATCTTGTTAAAATTGAGAAGTCATATGTTATTTTATTATTATGATAGGTTAACCTCAGTTTTTTTTCTTTCTATTTAGTTTTATCTCTCACAAGGAAATGAAAAAAAATTCAAGTTTAGGATAGTTTGATAATTGTCATTATCAATGTTATTTTTTATGTTTATTTTTATCTTTTATTGGTATTTTTATTATTGCTTTTCAAATAATTAAGATTTTATTTAATAATTTTGAAAAGAGAAGTATTTGATTTTTATTTTGTAGAATATTTTGTTGATAAGTGAAAATCTCAAAAGATTGAATTAAATATTTAGGGTTATCATTCAATTAAAATTCATTCAACTACATTTTCTGGGTCCATTTCTATGATGGTATCAAAGCTCTTCTTTTGAAGAGCTCTATCACGCCAACTCTGATCTCTCTTCTCCTTTCTTTCGTTTTCTTGTGATTTTTTTCCTTTTTCTTGCATTATGAAAATTACTATTTCTCAAGTTTCTTGTATCACTATCCTAACAAGAGTCGTGCTATCTTTCTGGTTTCTCCCCTTCTTTATTCAAATAATTACCACGCATGGAGTAAATCTATGATCACTACATTGAGTGCCAAGAACAAAACCTAGTTTATTGATGGGACTATTGTCGAGCCATCCAAAGAAAATGTTTCCTAAGTGCTAGGAAGAGGTGTAACAATATGGTGGTGTCCTGATTGGTCCACTGTCTCACCAAACATAAGACACAACATTCTTTGGATGAAAAATGCCCGAGTCATCTTGGATGATATGAAATCTAGATTCTTACAAGGTGATTTGTTATGTATCACAGAAGTACAAAATGAAGTTGCCTCTCTAAAACAAGAAAATCACATAGTTACTGAGTTGTTCATAAAGCTCTTAGTCATATGGGAAGAGCTAGAGAATTTTTACTAGTACAAAAACAGCGTATAACGTCACGCGTTCAACGTCCAACCACTGAATAGCCAACGTTAAAGATGACCGGTGACATTTTTGTAAATAAATGCAATTATTAAACGTCATTTAGAATTGTAATTCGACTTAAAATGATATAAAACGTCGAATGCCCCAGCGTTAGACGTCAAAAGGTTAGTGAATTCAATGCAAAATTGAGCGGAAGATTGAAAATTCATTCACTTTATCTTAGTGCGCGAGACCCTCTTCTCTTCTCAAACTTTTCTCGAACGAAGTTTGACGACCATCACATGTAATCTTTCTTTCATTTGATACAAATGCATGTTAATTAACTACTTTATGTATGATTTTCGTTTGTTTTAACCGATTATTTTCGTGCTCTTATCCTTCACAGGCGCATTCTGCTTTCTCTATCACTAGTGACGACACTTTCACTAGTAAAAAAACACTTTTTTAACTCGTCATATATGTCGTGGTTTCGTAAAAACCGAAGCATTTAAAGACGCGGTGGCAGTTTTGAAATTAAGATGAAGTTATATGCTTCGGGTGTAGAAAGAACCGATTGAGGCATAAAAAGTAATGATCTTATACTGATTCGGTTGATGCAGGACCGAGGCATAAGGACTTCCCAGTGAATGAGGCTTTTCATCTGACAGAAAGCTACGACCTCGGTTAATAGCATAACCGAGGCATAAGGAGCTGCTTCTACTGCTACTACCAAACCCTTACATTATTACTACTACTCTACTGCTGCTACCAAACCAAAACTCTTTCTCTTCTTCTTCCCTTCATTCTTTAAACAACCCTTCACCATCCCGCACACAACGACTTTTCTCGTGCTGTCGCTCCCCGTCCTGGACCCTAGCGCGGTGCTAGCGTAGGCCGTGGTGCCTCCGCCGATCATGGATTCTCTCGCCCCCGTGGGTCCCTTTCCCGACCACCATCGCCTTCAGATTTAGGGTTTCTGCCTCCTCGATGTCGCGCTTCGCAGCTTCGCACGACGACGCCTGAAGTGGTTGTGGTGGTGGAGCTAGCGGCTTGACTGAGCAAGTTGGGAGTGCGAATCGGTTGCGGGCGGTAGTCGGGGTCGGAGTCAGGTTCGTAGGCGTGATCGGAGGGGTGGGAGGAGGGGCGGGCCCCCGTGGGTCCCTTTCCCAACCACCGTCGCCTTCAGAATTAGGGTTTCTGCCTCCTCGATGTTGCGCTTCGCAGCTTCGCATGACGGCGCCTGAAGTGGTTGTAGTGGTGGAGCTAGCGGCTTGAGGGAGCAGGTGGGGAGTGCGAATCGGTTGCGGGCGGTCCTGTATCCAAGGCGGTGGGGGCGATAGTCGGGGTCGGAGTCAGGTTCGCAAGCGTGATCGGAGGGGTTGGAGGAGGGGCGACGGCAGCGGTGGTGATGCGCTGTGTTGGTGTGGTGGTTCTTGCCGCTGGCTCCCCATTTCAAGAAGGGAAGGGTGAAGTTGTGTAGAGGTTGGACTTCACCGGAGGCTGCGCTAGTGCGATGGACATTTTGAAGCAAAATGGAGATTTTTTTTCACATTGTTCTTGAGCCTAGTGAAGAACAAGTACAGGTAATTGTCATTCAAATTGGGTTTATGAAATTGGGAAATCTTGGATCTCTGTTTTAATCTCGGATTGGGATTTTCTGGTTGTGTATTGTTCCAAGTTTCCAACATCAATTGAAAAACATTTTGACTTGCACCACTTTGTTTCAGGTTCCTTTGGATATGAAGAGCATGCTTCCATTGTGTATGTTGCCTTAGCAGTTGATAGAGTTGCAATATGATAAAGTAAAACGAGGCAAAAGACAATGATGCTGAAAAAATACTAAGAATCGAGGATGATGATGTTGAAAAAATACTGAGAACAAAGGATGATGATGCTGAAAAAATAAAAAAAAACATGCTATTGCCTCGGTTATCTAAGAACCGAGGCATAATCCTATTTCGTTTTACCCCAGTTCTCAACCGAGGTATAAAGCCTACCCCTTTTTACCTCGTCCATGTATGTCTCGGTTGCAGAACCGATGCCTATAAGCAAAAATAACCGATGTCATTTCCCCTTACTGCACTAGTGTTTATTCCGACAAACCCATCTTTTGAAGGTTAGTTTTCGTTTTCATTTTTGTTTTGAAGAACTTATTTGTTGTTTTTTTGTTGAACTTGTTTATTGTTATTTGGTTGAACTTGTTTGTTGTTGTTTGATTGAACTTGTTTGTTGTTGGTTATTGTTGTTTGTTGTTGATACTACACTACACTACACGTTCATAGTTCTTGCTTTATAAAAATACCAAAAACTGAAATTTGTTGTTTTTCTGCTTTTCAGGTCTCGTAAAGTTGTAAATAATGATCACAAATAATTAAAAAAAAATTGATCAACGTCGTATATGACAAAATTCGACGTTAATTTAACGTCAAATTTTTTAAATTCAACGTTAATTTAACATCTTTTGATATGACGTTGTTCGTGAATTCGCCGTTAAAAGCCCAAAATATTCGACGTTATACGCGATTTTTATACTAGTGTTTTGTCCTAAACCTATTTGCACATGTGAGGTGTACAAAATGATTTCAACCATTTCGCAAAGGAAACATGAAGATCATGCCTTGTAGTTTCTTAGAGGTCTGAATGAACAATACCCTAATATCCAATCCATGTTTTTCTAGTGAATCCTATACCTCATGTTTCAAAAATCTCTTCATATGTCATGCAACAAGAAAGACAATTAGTGAACATTAGTTTCCTTAATAGCTTAGAAATAAAGAAGTGTCCTACCATAAATATTGTTACTTGTTTTCTTTATGCCGAAGTTGGCCACACTGATTATATTTGCTTCAAGAAACACAATTTTCTTACTAACAAACCCTTACCGAATAAGAAATCATGTTCCCATTGTGGCAAGATCGGACATATTGTTGATGCATGCTATAGAAAGCATGGGTTTCCTCCTGGTGATAAGTTTCATAATAGCAAAGGTCTTCTATCAAGAAGTCAAGAATGTAGTAATGACATACAAGGAGAGACTTCTAATCCTGAGGTGTGCCTAACAAAGCAACAATACCAGACTCTCATGGCTTTCATCAATACCACTAGTGACACAGATATCCATCAAATCCCCAAATCAGTTCAATAGTCTATAATTCCCTTGATACATGTAAAAAAATTTTAAGTTTTAGGTTTAATCATTTCAGATGTCCCTATTTGTGCAGATTCATCTCAAATAGGTCATTGTATTTTAATTGATCTCAATTAGGTCCCTCTTTTTTGTAAAATTTACTCAATTAAAACCTTGTCGTTAATTGGACTGGACGACGTTAAAATTACTGTGTCTTGGCTTGCTGACTGCGTAATTTTTAATGACGTGACACTGTGGCTTGCTAACTGGATGGCGTCAAAAAAGGGCACCACGTTGTTTCCTTTTTCTTCACCTTCAATGCTACCTTCCACTGCTCAAAACATTTTCCATTCTTTCAAATATCAGAAAATGGATCTTTACCTTCTCCGTTTGGATTCCAACTTCCCAAATATGAAACTCACATAGAATATCTAGCTCAAACCCGTTTTTCATTTTTGTCCAATTCAAAGTCCTAACACTCCAAAAATGTTATCACCTTTAACCTATCCTGTGGTCGTCGACGAGAAGGATCTCGACAATGACGCATTGTGGGCCATGATCGACTCCACCTCCGCCTCACACTCCTCTTCCAAGAGAAAGGCCATTGTCGCCTCCAAACCCCCACAACGCCATAAGAAATAACTAAAGAAAAAAAGAAAACATTAAAAATTGGGAGCATTAGATTTAACAAATCCAACAGAAACAAAAATGGTGATGCTCCTTCGCAAAAAGATGCCTTGTTCCAGGGATCAATTATAAATAATCTAACAAGACAGAAAGTGTGACATATACTTCAAATGGAAAAACACTCCAGAGTGCTATGGCACAATTGCTACCCTCTTTATTAATTTTTCCAATAAACAACACATACATGACCATAAAAAATCTATGGCACAATTGCTAAAAACTTTCTATATGACAAGCTTTCTTCCTTTCTTCTCTCTCGCACATTTACTAAAACATATGGTAATCACTTCTTATTTACTAAACATAGTGGTGATACAATCACCATCATGTTAATCTACGTAGATGATATAATTCCCACTAGTAATAACATACATGAAATTGATAATATCACTAATTTGCTAAATGCTCAATTCAAAATTAAAAATTTGGGTAACTTATCTTACTTTTTGGGTTTCGAGGTTGCCCGTAATCCTTATCACAACGCAAGTATGCCATAGACCTCATCAATGAAACAAGGATGCTCGATGCTGCCCTTGTCAACACCCCCATGAACTTCTCCACCAAAGTTTCTTCTAAAGGAGACCCGCTTGTTGATCCTACTACCTTTTAAAGACTGATCGGGAGACTCATCTACCTCACCAACACTCGCCCTGATATCACTTATGTCGGTCATCGCTTAAGTCAGTATGTTGCTTCTCTAACTCAAGCTTATCATCAAGCTGGTTTCAGAATCCTTCGATAATATCAAACAAACTCTTAGTCAGGGAATATTTCTAAAGGCAACCAAGAACGTTACTCTGAAGGCTTATAGTGATTCTGACTAGGTTGATTGCCCTAACTCATGAAAATACATTATTGGCTACATTGTTTATCTAGGTGATTCACCCATTTTATGAAAGTCCAAAAAGAAGTCTACCATTTCACGCAACCTTTCTAAAGACAAGTATCGTGTCTTAGCTCAAACCGTTTGTGAAATCCAATGGCTCAGTAATCTCATGTACGACCTTCGCTTACCCTTCTCGCAACCTGCTACCATCTTTTGTGACAATCTCTCCACCATCAAAATTGGCACTAATAAAGTGTTCCACGAATGAATGAAGAATATAGAAATAGACTATCACCTTATATGAGAGGAAGTTCAACAAGCCATTTTCAAACTCCTCCTTATTCATTGAGCTTTACAACTCACAGACATTCTTACCAAACCCCTCCCTCCTTCCACTTTGCACAATATCAATTCCAAACTTGACACCATCAACATCTATGCCAAGCTTAAGGGATTGTTAGAATATCAGATCCTAACCTCCCTAACCTCCATCCGTTTTTTGTTTTTTGTTTTTTTGTTTCTCCTTTTTCTCCCTATATATATATATATATATATATATATATATATATATATATATATCCTCTTCTTTCTTCTATGATACAATAATATTCACATAATACACATAAGCTCTTTTCATGTTCTTCTATTTTTCATCTTCTCTTTTCTGCTCATACTCGTGGCTCTTTGTTTCTTCATCATGTACAAACACATGCATGTTTTGCAGGTTTGCTTGTAAATGCAATACATAAGCCACCTCCAACGCAGCTTTTCTATGAGTTATTGTTATAATATAAATAGTAATTGAAAATATATATTTGCTATTTCTTGAAGGAATATGACATGTTTGATTTTAAGATACAATAGTCCAAACTTCACTCAAACTCAACTTGTATGCTGGTTAATTGAATCGAACTAAAGTTTGAATTGTTTCAATTCAAAACTATTAAATCAAAATTAACAAGTATCATGTGTACACTATTTCACTTTTTGGTTAGATATTCCATCACAAAGCAATCCATCTTTGGATTCTCATTTTGCTGCTGCACATGCCGTACTTTTATTTCCATTTTCTATTCTTTTTTCAACACTGTCAAAGGTATAAGGATGGCAATGATAATGATAGGCAACATTTTAATTTACCACTCAGGTCTATTCTTTCTAACAGATCTGCAACTTTAATCATATAAAGTAAACTGGACGCTTCTGAGTTCATGCACAGCCGCATAAAGAACATATATACCTATCTATAATGAGACAGAATTACACTTCCTATAACATACATTGTTTCTGCATTATCTGTGGAGTGTGTTATTGCAAGTTTGGCATCAACTCACAAAATCCAAATATACTTTATTACCATATTTTTACTTCACTGAAATTAAATGTTTCTACTCATGTTTATTGAGGTAGATGTTGAGCCAGTAATTCTTCATTTAAACAATGTGGCTGGTTTCTACAGAGTGCCCTTTTATCAGTGTTGTAGAGATGACAAAAAGAAGCATGAAAAGAGGCATAGAAGGACCAGATGAAGGAATATTCAAAATCAAAAGCATTCACTTCCACATTCAAAAGTTGCTTTTTTTTCCTCCTCTTTCTTTATATATAGCGTGGAGATAGCACTAGCAAAAGAAAAGTAATATTATTAGACTGGTTTAACTTTAGAAAGATATCATATACATGGAAACATATTCACTGAGCAAAGTATCTTTTAACTAGTCTACTCATTATAATAATACAAATTTCTCTGATGAAGCCAAAGACAATCAAATTCTTCATCAAATGGTTTATGTGATACAAATTGAAACTGAATGCCCTTCAGGAATTCCATACCCTTGGAAAGGTAGAGACAATTTTAGATAACTGATAAATCAATTTCACACAAAAAGAGCTTCATGTCTTAGAAATTTTGATTTGTTGCACCACACACTAGCCAGAAAAACTAAAGCCAAAACCAGAAAAAGGTACCTAAATAAAAAAAAAAAGTCATGCCTAAGTAATAACAATCAGAGTACGTAAGTGCACACTGCAAAACAGTCACAAACTTTGTCTCTTCCAAGGATCAGCTATTTTGACAGTCAGCAACTGAACTGAGCTTCATACTTTCTTGGAATTAGATTGAAGCTTCAAGCTGAAACATTTCTGAGTGCAGAAAAGAAGAACAACTCTATATCCGGTGAAGCAAAAAATACTACTGGAGATCTATTTGATGAGCAATTGGGTATTACCAGTGCCCTTCTCTTCTTTGGAGCAGGTGGACATGTTAACACCTCTGGTATTCTGGACCTTTTAGCCTTTGGTGTAGCACAACCACTTGAACAAACACCTTCACTACCATCTTCCTCAACATTCGTAAAGCCTTGTTCTTGGGAGCTAGAAGAAGCAGTAGCATGATCACATGGCCTTCTCATTGATCTTTGCTGCTTTGTTTCCTCAAGCTTCTGCCACTTGATTTGAGTTCTTGTGATAGAGGTTGACGCCATATCAGGCTCTGCCACTGCAAAATCTCTAAGGGGTGCAAGCTAAAACACCAGCACAATTTTTCTGTGTGTGGAAAAGCTCAGTTTGCATATCTAGAGTGGACACAGAATAAGACTCTAACATTCTTTGGTTTCAGCCAAAACCAAGGGTTGTTTATACAGAAAGTGAGAAACCATGGATTGATCACTCAGCTGAAAATACATAGTCTCAGTATGAGAAACATGTGAAGGAATTTTCAAAGCATAAAACTATTTGAGAGGTTGAAAAGTTTCTTGGCCTGCCATAAAATATAATACATAATCAAATATATAAATATGAAATCCTGAACTGCTACCACTGGAAAATTTATATTAACTTTTATTCAAAGTGTAATGTTGATAAGATGGAAAACTCTCGTAGAACCTGGGCCAGCTTACTCTTCTCTATGAACAGGAATCACACCTTTTTGCTCGAGGTTATATATATAGGGTATAACCCTCATTTAGTACAGCAAATCAGGGGCGTAATTACGTTAACAAAGTGTGTTAAAAGATACTTAATCAAATGATACAACTTTTAATGGAAAAGTTAACATTTCAACCAAAAGTTACAGAAAAGCTTTTAAAAAACAATCATTTTTCTCTTCCTTTTGAGTTGAGGATTAAAGAGATTTTTTTTAATAAAGTTTTAAAAGTGATTTTAAGATTTTATTCTATCAAAAATTACTTTAAATGATAATCCTTAGCTAGATGATTGCATAATTTTGTTTATATTGTCAGTATATTCGCATTCAGGGTGTCTTTGTGATGCTTAAGTTTATTTAATTTTATATAAAAAAGAATTATATATATTTCAAATTTTCTTTAATCAGATTTATTGAAGATGATGTCGGCATTTCAATTCCCTTGATTATACTTTTGAAATAATAAAATCATGATTGAATTAGGTAAAACTTGTTTCTATTTCGATTTGCTGAATTTGAACATTTTTTAATTTATATTTGAGGTAAACAAAATTGTTTATAACCATGTCATTGGTTGTATTGTATAGGCTGGAAATCTTAGAAAGTGTTTGATTTTTGTTTCCTGTCAAAATCAAACTTATTTTACTGTAAAGTATTAATGTTTAACAAATTAAAGATTTGAGAAAAACTATATATAATCAGTCATTTATATATCTAGAAAAATATAAATATGATTGGAAATGGATTCATAATTTTCAAATATTGTGATTCTTGGATAAAAAATTCTCCAATACCAAACATGTCTAAGTTTGTTCCAAATCAATATGATCTTCGTTTATTTTATTAACTTCAGTTTAACCAAATTTAATTATACATGTTATATTGCAAAAATATTTTCAGTTATTTTAGGTTCACTCCATTATTAAATTCCAAATGAAAAAGTAAGGTAAAAGGATAATTTATGCGCTAAATTTGTGGAAAAACATATGTATTAATTATAATTAAACATTTAAAGACCCATTTTCAACTAAATTTGTAAAGAAAAAGTCATTTGTGAATTATATCTAAAATTATACTAAGTAAATAGATAAATGAATTAAATACCCATGAAATCTTGTTAGAAAAACACAAACAGTATTTTTCCCGACTATATGTTCTTTAGAATCATAAAAAACTTTAGGCTATTTTACCATGCACTTCTAAACATTAAACATTTGATCTGCATTTCTAATTTTTTTAAAAATAGTCCTAAAAGTTACATTTTTCTTCGTTGGATTTTAAAATATGATAAAAGAATTTCTTTAGATTTCAAAATCTAATAAAGGATTTTTCAAAAACTTTATCAAATTTTAAAATTTAGTGAAAAAATGAAAAATCTTTCGTTGAATCTTGAAATTCGATAAAAAAGACAATAATTCTTTATCAAATTTCAAAATTTAATAAAAACAAAATTTTCATTACATTTTGAAATCTAATGAAACAAAGGTTTTTTGAATTATAAAAAGAGTTATGAAATTTAAAAATTTTTGGAAGTAAAGATGAATACGAGGAGTATAAGATAAAACAGTCAAAACTTTAATTTTCCAAGTTCATGATCATATAAAGAAAATATACATCGTTGGTCAATTCATATTGAGTATTTCATCTTACACTTCCCACGTCACTGTAATTCCACAAATTTCATTTTTAACCTTCTAATATTTCATCTTATCCTACATCTCCAACTTTTTCAAAAATTTATCTTTTAACTTAATAAATATTTTTTATTTTCTTTTTTTATTATTAAAAACACTATGCACCACTTTAATAATAATTAAATTTAAAATTCAAATATTATTTAATATAATTTTATATTTTAATAACTATTAAAATATGATTTATATTATAATAATAGTTACATTAAAAATATAAAAATAAAATAATAAAAATAAAAATAATGACAATAAAAATAAAATTATATTAAATAAAATATTTAATATATTTAAATATATTAAATCATATTAAAATATTAAATTAAATTAAATAATTATTAAAATTTAAACAAAAACAAAATTTCAAAATAATTATCTATCAAATATAAAAAAAATTATATTGAACAAAATATTTAAATATATTAAAATATTAAATTAAATTAAATAATTATTAAAATTTAAATAAAAAATAAAATTTTAAAAACAATTATTTATCAGATATGAATATGCGTAAGATAACTTATCGAATATTTCGATTAACAAATTTTTTAAAATTTTGTTTTTGTTTAAACTTTAATAATGATTGAATTTAGTTTAATATTTTAATATAATTTAATATATTTGAAAATTTTAAATATTATTTTTATTTTTATTATTATTACTTATTTTAGTTATTATTATAAATTTTTTAATAAAATTATTATAAAAATATAAATTATATTTTAATAATTATTAAAATATAAAAGTGTAATAAATAATATTATAATTTTTATTTAAATTTAATATTTATTAAATTTTAAATAAAAAGAAAAAGTGTTAGCATATGTTACGAATTTTAATATCTGATAAACAAGTTTTTTAAAATTTAATAATTATTTAATTTATTTTAATATTTTAATATTTTAATATATTTGAATATATTAAATCAAATTTATTATTATTATTATTATTTTATTTTTATGTTTTTAATATAATTATTATTATAATATAAATCATATTTTAATAATTATTAAAATATAAAATTATATTAAATAATATTTAAATTTTAAATTAAATTATTATTAAGGTGGTAAAGAGTATTTTTAATAAGAAAGAGAAAAAAATGGAAAAGTATTTATTAAAGTTAAAAATAAAAATTTTGAAAAAATTAGAGATGCAAGATGTTAAAAGGCTAAAAGTAAAATTTGTAGAGGTGTAAGATAAGATGTTGTATAGGGTGAAACACACGTTCATATTTGGGGCTACGTCAAAACTATATGGGCCAACTGCAATGAACTCATGGATATTGCTTTCTGCACCCATCAATTTCTAGCTACACTCCATTATTTTTTAAAATTCCATTTTTACCCATGTTTATTTTATTTGGGGGAGGTGCTTACTAGGTCCCGGAGATGTGCTGGTGATTTGTGACAGGAATATTATTGAGGTATGAGTTATGCATATACAATTACTGAAATGTGCAGGTAAGTAGAAAATGATTTTTTTGTTTCCATAAACGTAATCTATATTTCCGGAAAATTAAAGTCGTAAAAGTATTGTTTAGTCTCTTCCGGAAAGATATCTGGTGTAAGTTTCGGAAAAAATAGTTAGAAAGTGCTTTCCGAAAATTCATTTCGAAAGAGTGAAATTCTCCTTCTGGAATTTTCTCTCCCACCCACTCACCTCCTTGGACCCTTCACTATTTCACCGTCATATATATATATATATATATATGGATCAAATATATAAAATTTAGTAAAATTAAAAAAATACTTTTATTTATATACTAATTTATGTAAAAAAATTTAAAGGAGTCAAAACTCCCTTAATTAACCATGAAGCTCCGCCAAGAATATACATACAAGGAGATGTCAGATGTCAGATCCGTTACATAATCGTTATTAGAGCAGCTAAACATAGCTATGCCTTACACTTTAGATGAACACACAACACACAGTATGCTGAAACTAAAATCCATATATCATAACTATATAACCAGTCTATATCTCAGGCCAAAGCATTAAGCGCAAGAAAAAAACTCAGATCACAGATATCGACAGACGTCAAATTTGGCAGAGGAGCATCACAAAAACTTGCCGGCCATGACAATTTAAACTTGCGACTTGGCTGGCATGTCATTGATGTTCCAACCTCAATCAAAATGGTATGGAGAAGTCAACTGAGTAATCAGAAGCGCCATCAAAACTGCTACTTCTCACATTCACGCATCTTATCTATGTCTTTATATTTGAAGGTTGTCATACCCTGGAACATCTACAAAAGTGCAAATTAGGTTGTCATATAACACACTAGGTTTTGTAAATGCAACAATTGATAGTCTCAAGAATGGTATTCAAATTGCTTTTGGAGTTCTTCGTGGGGTATGAGTACAGTACTATATAGGCTTCCCTTTTCCCTCCCATCACGTTATCTGCAACGGCAAAAAAATAAATAAATATAAAAAAGATTCAAAATTACCACGATCTATACGCGGCGAGATAGCAAAAGACAAGTTGAGAGTTGATGCTACTCTGTTCCTCCTCTGCCACTGAAAATAATTTGATTTGTTCAGTGACTCTCATGTTATTTATCACCTTGCCATCATCACCAATAATCTCCGCATGTACATTTTCCCTCCTCAAATCGATGGAACCGGTTATTATCCCTCACAATGATTACCCTTCCGGTACATTTGCTAATAAACTTGATGGCAGTGTGGCAATCACCACAAACACGCAAGTTCTTCATCACTCTGATAGGTCGCTCCTGAGGAAAAGTAATAAGTCCAAACGCTATGGCCAACCTTTCACTATGATACCTTATAGTTTGACTCTTCTCATCTCCGTCCACTTCTTTTAACACGAAAGACGTGTCTGCAACATACCCAGCTTTCGCAATTTTCTCTCCCAGCTCCTCCAACTTCTCATAAATTTCCTTGGTCTTCCCATGAGACCTATCCCCAGCAGCAAATGTATGAACCCTGTTACCCTCCTCCACCCAACTCAAACCAGTTTCTTTCTTTATTCCCTGATCCCTCAGCATTTTTCTCGCTCTCGCCGCCTCCTCCCATCTCCCAGCAGCAGCATAAGCATTAGAAAGCAAGACATTAATCCCAGAACTTACAGCACCCATCTCAAAAATCCTATCAGCCACAAATGAAGCCCATTCAGTGTTCCCATGAATCCTGCACCCAGTCAACAAAGCCCCCCAAACAGATTCCGTTGGCTCCATAGGCATGCCCTCAATCACCCGAAACGCTTCATCCAACTTCCCAGCACGACCAAGCAAATCGACCATGGTTGCATAATGCTGCGATCCGGGTTCAATCCCATGCTCCTTCATCAACCCAAAGTAATGCTTCCCCCTCTCCACCAACCCCGCATGGCTGCACGCATAAAGCAGACACAAGAACGTGATGAAATTCGGCTTCACCCCGACACTCCCCATCTCTTCAAACAGCTCAAACGTTTTCCCCGTGTGAGCATGCTGAGCACACGCAATCAACATCGCATTCCACATGCCAAGGTTCCTAACCTTCACCTCCTCAAAAACTTTGTAACCCCCT
Organism: Vigna angularis; assembly: GCF_016808095.1. Taxonomy (NCBI): domain Eukaryota; kingdom Viridiplantae; phylum Streptophyta; class Magnoliopsida; order Fabales; family Fabaceae; genus Vigna; species Vigna angularis. The sequence goes on from NC_068971.1 coordinate 39,123,696, forward strand.
TCCACAACTCCACACTTGGAGTACAACGAGATCAATGAACTAGCCACAAAGCAGGACGAGTCAAAACTCGTCTTAAAGCACAATCCATGCACTTGCTTGCCCAACTCAAACAAAGTGGAAGCACTACAAACCCTCAAAACACTAGACAATGTAAAATCATTAACTCGAATATCATAATCCTGCTGCAAAGCACATTTAAAGAGGTTCAAAGCCTCCTCATCGAGACCCAATTGGGAGTATCCATATATCAGGCCGCTCCAGGAGACAACGTTTTTATGAGGCATTTCGTCGAACACCTTGCGCGCGTTGTTTATTTCGCCGCATTTAGCGTACATATCGACGAGGGAGCTTCCAACGAACACGTCGAAGTGGTTGGCACTTTTTAGGGCGAGCGCATGGAGGGAGTGGGCGGTGGGGAGGGACGAGAGGGCGGCGCAGGACTTTGTGGCGGTGGGTAGGGTGTGGTCGTCGGGAAGGAGGCCGTGGCGGAGCATGCGACGGAAGAAGCGGAGGGCGAGGTGGGGGAGGTCGTTCTGGGCAAAGGCGGAGATGACGGAGCTCCATGTGGTGGCGGACTTCTGGGGAAAGGAATCGAAGAGTTTGTGCGAGGAGTGAGGAAGGTTAGTTTTGGAGTAGAAGTTGATCAAATGATGGCAAACCAATGGAAGAGTTTCAAACCCTAATTTGATGACGTATGCATGGAGTTGAAGACCCTTGGGGAGTAACCTTGAATGTGTTAGACACACCAGCACCTTGCAAATGTCTCTGCAGTCACTCTGCGGAGGGAGCATTACAGACGGCAGTGAAACGGGACCAACACGCTGCGTCACATCTTATTTTCCTTTTGGGCCTACATTAGGCCCAAATATGAAAAAATAAACAAAAACTGACATGACATTCAGTTCATTGACGTCGTCTGGTTCAGTTGAATAAGTGTAAACTTGACACCAAGGTAGTAGGCATAGAGAAGAATGGAGGGAGAAGAAGAGTTGCTGTGGAAATCCGAGCCACAACGCGAGTCCATCGTCTCCGTCACGCTCGCACGTGCCATCACTTCTCTTCTCACTTCCCGTCCTAAGAAGCTTCACGACTCTATTTCTCGCCTCTCCTCACATTCTTCGCGCTCGCACACTTCACTCGTTTCCCTCGAAGACTCTCTCTGGTTTTTCCACAGCTACGTTGCCGACGCTGCGACCAATAATTCTTCCCTCGACCAAGTCCTTCTTCCAATCATCGACAGCGTATGCATTTTCTCCTCCTCAATTTGTTTATTTCGGATTCTGCTTTCTCTTCGTTACGATGTGTTTTTCGTGTTTCCAGGTGTTAAAGTCCAAGCATGGTGACCAAGCTATGCTTCTGTTGAACTGGCTCTTCCAGGACGAGCTTCTTTTCCAACCCGTTGCCGAGGCTCTCGCTGGCGTCGTTGCCAGAAAGCACGTGCACGACCGCTACTTGTTGCTTGGTTGGTGCCTCCTTCTTCGGAATCTAGTTGAATTTGAAAGTTCCGCTCATCAATCCATGTTAAGTGGTGAGTTTCTAGTTTTCACTCTCGCTATTTCAACTCAAGTATGACAGAGAACATATTTGGAAATAGGAAACCTTTTTATTTTCAATTCATTTGGATTAATTAATTAACTTGTGTTTGTTAGGGATACGGGAGAGGTATGGAGATTTGTTGAAGATACTCTCCTCTTGTCTTCCGGATTTGGCCAGTATTGTTAATAAAGGAAGGTATTGTTCTTTCTGATGCATCTCTTGTTTCAAAGTGTAATGTTAACGGATGTTCATGTTGTTTAGTGGTAGATTTTTCCCGTGTGCATTCAGCATTGGACTAGTGTAGTTATCAAGATAATTGTCTTTTATATTATTGTATGTTATGTAAACGTATATATGTTTTACATTGTATATTCAAACATTCATCTAAATACCCCGCTCTCTTTATAGGCTTGAGTCCTGATACTGTCAGGAGCTACCATTGTTGGCTAGAGGCGTTTGATTGATTATAAATGTGTTCAATGATAAGTCTCACTTGTGCACAGCTGCTCCTCTTCATAAATTCATCTTTTCATGTTTCCTGTTGCAGCATTGTACCCATTTATTTTACCAATAATGTCAAGCCCATATCTCTCCCATTTGTTCTTTTTGTGGATGGTATCATTATAATGTTCTTTTATTAATTCAGTGATTATTCCTCAAATTTTCATTATCTGACCACTGGCTTTTCAGTACTTTGCAGGATGGTTTTGAGTTGCCATCTCGCCTTGGAGTGTCTGCGGCTGATTGTTTTTTGTCCCTTTCGGGAGCATTAACAAAAATGGCGGACAATAAAAAGTTGAAGTTAAATGCTAGAGCAAAAGATCAGGCAATTACTTTTGTACATTCTCCTACTACTGACAAGAAGGAGAAATTGGATTCAAAATTTTTTATGTCAATGATCGAAAGGGACTTTACTCTGTGGCATCATTTAGATGACATTATTTGTTTGGTTCGAAGACTCCTTTCTGTAAGTTATACGGTCTTTGTTCTTAATTCTTTGATTGATATATTCATAATATGCAACTGTGATATACTATAAGGAAAATCATATTGAATAAGAAAACATTAGAAAGTGATGGCATTATTTAACTACATTGTGAATAAGACTTTTAGACGGTCAGCTATGGGAACATTTCCTGTTACATTGAATTTGGTAAACAAAACCTGTCCTGATTTTAGGTTCATGATTAACCCTTTTTCAATGTTCCTTTTCAGAGGGGCAACTAAGGTAAAACTATCTTCAATTTTGTGATGGGAACTCATTGCTTCTGCAGAAAGTATAATCAGACACAAACTTGTAACTGAATTCTAACTGGCATACAAAATTACTGCTATGAGCATGCATATGTGACAAGAATGTAAAAAAGATGGTTCAAGCTGTAACTTCTTCCTGTTGCTTTCTGTTGAACTTTGCACTGAACTTATTCAGTTGTTTAATGTTCAACTCTACATTACAGTGGAGCAGGAAAAGTCGTTTTTTACATGCCAAAGGCTTGGAACAAGTTCTTAAATGGCTGCAGGAGATAAAGAATCACCATGGATCCTTTCAACTAGAGGCAGGTTCTGGAATCAATGCGTTTTTTTTTTGTCTATTTGATATTCAATTCAGTCACTTACTAGTTTTCTATGGACCATAATTTTTCTTTGTCTGCGGCATTGAAGACTGATTCTAATGCTCTGAAGACTGGAGATTTACTGCTCTGTTCTTGCTGGAAGCATTATAGTGTGCTACTACACCTGGAAGATAAGAAGTTCTCGCAGCATTACAAGGAACTGTTGGACCAGTATATGTCTGGCATCCAGGTTATATACAGTACAGAGTAGCTATATATTTATAATGATGTCTTGAAGTAATTTGAGCAACCACCTTATGTCCCAGTTGATATGGATGGCAAGGTGTCTCTATTTGATGTTGCGAAGGGTGATAAATTGTTCTTGTTTTAGAACTTCTGCTAAGAAAAATATATGCTGTCTGACTTCATCATATTGTGTAGATATTTAGGCTTTAACTTATTTACGGCATATATAAAAGGGAATTTTCCTTTGACTATCTGGATAGTGTCTCTTGTGCAATTTTTGGCAGTCTTGTGGTAAGTAAGAGTGTTTGTGGCATACATTTTATTTAGCACTTTGTGAAGCGACAGTCTCATATTAACTCTGTAAAATATACTCAACGATATCTCCATTCACCACCAGTTTTGTGGTGCGTTTTACTTAGATTTGAGCATATCTTATGGTGAGTTTGTAACTGTTACTGGCTAGAGATACATCAATTCAAATTAATCAGAAATAGGTCAGTAGGTGATAATATATTTGATATGCTGACATGATAACTCAATTATTTCTGGTTTCATATGATTGTGCGTGCTGAAATTATTTTTGTTTCTGATGTCCATGCAAATTGCAGTATTATATGGACAACCACACTGGTGGTGGCCATATTGACAACAATGATGGTGGGTTGGAGACCAGAAAGTTCTTTTTGAATTGTTTATGCCTGCTTTTGGGACGTCTGGATATCAAGAGATTTGAAAGCACAGTGTCGGAGTTTGGGATGAATATCTCACGCATTCTAGTACCACAGGTACCTCTAATTGAGGCCTTCTTGGGGAAATATATTGCAGATATATTTTTAAACAAAAGTGTTACACAACCATTTAATCATGCGAATGAATTTGTTATATTCATTCTCCTTCAAAATCAATTTTTTTTCCCTTGCATGGATCAGGTTTAGCACTCAATTTTAGTTAGAACAAGGATACCATCTATTAGTATTTTTATTATAGCCTTTTCTTAGTTCTGAACTTGAATGACATGTTGACGTGGATTTTGCAGTGCCTTTAATACAGTAATAATGTCCTTTCATCTGATAGAAAGATCAATGCTGTTATTTTCAGCAGTAACTGTCGGTTGAATCTGACATTTGTTTTTCTAACCGTTCCATAGTTAATTAACATTGTTTGTTTACCAATGATGCTCTGTCAAGGCAGAGTACTGTTTTTAATTTTACAAACTGAGTCCAGATGTACTTGATGTTTTACAACTTTAAGTTCACATATTTGATACAGACATTGCCATCTGTTATGTGTAACCTGGGTTATGCTGCATATTGGCATAGAACTATAGTTCGTGCATTGCTTATTATCGACATATTTTTTAGTTATGATGTATTTAGAAGTCAATGATTAATCAAACTGTGATTTGGTAATTTGTGTCTAGATTTCCTTGCCAGTTTGAAAATTGAGCATTTATACCTTTCCTTCTTTTTTCTGTAGCTTAATTGCACTGATGAGGATGTTATAGCTGGAGTTGTTTCAATATTCAAGGCTATCATTCTGAGGCCAGATTACTCACAAGAAGATGCACTTGCTGACAGTAGGAAGGCAAATAGTGTGATTCCTTTTCTGCTACACCTTTTAGATGAGCGGGATGGTACAGCTAGAGCTGTTGTTATGTTGATAGGAGAATACTGCTCAATGTAGTCATTTTATTCTTTCTCTTATGATACTGGCTAAAAACACTTTTTAAGTCTAAAATCTTTTCTTTTAAATTTAGAACTTATACATATAAGGATTCTCCAGGAGCAAAGATGATCACTGTCTTATGGAAGTTCTGAAGCGCCTTTCTTCTGGAAACATTTCCCAGAGAAGAAATGCTATGGATGTTATATCAGAAGTCCTACATATATCATCAAAATCACAAAGTTTAATGTCTTGTTCTGCTAGGTATGACGCTTATGTTGTTATACCAGTTTTTAGTTGTTGTATATTTATTTGTTGAAATGTGTATTTTAGGCAAGATATAGCCAACAAATTGCTAGAGCGGCTTGGAGATGAAGAAATTATGATTCGTGAACAGGCATCCAAATTACTTCCAATGATAGGTTAGCATTAAAACTGAAATGTAAAGTGTCATTTTTTTTATACAGATTTCTTATATAAATTGGCAAGTATTAGCGGGTCTTGTATTGGCTGGAGCTTTATGGATGATTGGTTCTTGATGTGGTGCTGAACCTTCTTTTCCCAATTGTTAAGCACCATCTTTTTGGTTTTTAATTTTAATTTAAAGCAAAAACTATTGGTGGCCTATGTTTTATTCTCACATAAAGTCTATAGAGCTTTATATCAGGAGGTTACAAGGTGTGTTTAAGATGTGTGATTAAAGCAATTTATAAGCTTGCATCTAATAGCTTAAACTTATAGGTGGCTTCTTTGCATTTCCTTTACTTTTTTTTTCTCTTTGAAATGATTCCTTCATTGTCTTTATTTGTTGTGCTCCTCTCCTTTAATGAGTTGCGCATTTTTTTAAGCCATAATGTTTTCACTTTATTTCCATATTCGTTACGGTGATCTAGAAAATATCTTGTCACAAAAATTTTACAAATGCGTGTGACAATTTTTATTGGTGAATTACTTTTGCAGACCCTTCATTGTACTTGCCTGCACTGGTTGGTCTTGTCTACTCTTCAGATGAGAGACAATCAATTGCTAGTGATTCCATCATTGAGGTCCTCAAACATCACAACCAGAGAATTGAAGTCATATTCTTGTTTCTTGACTGTCTTAGGTATGTCACCTTTTCTTTGCTCCTTCTACTCCTCTAAAGTTTGGAGCTCAACTTATAGAAACTGTTTCTAGAGTTGGAGTTCAAAATCTAATAATTTTTTATAGGTGAAGATATCATTCATTCTTGGCTAAAATTTTACCTTCTTATCCTTGTAGCAATACCAGTATAAGCCTAGACCTTCCACAGTCCGATGGAGATGAAGGTACTTTTTTTCCCTACTTCCATCACTGTTTGAAATTTCATTGCATAGTTCTGTATTTTATATTAACCTTTATCGAATATAGGTTGAGCATTTATTGACTGCTGTGTAATACTATCAGCGGATTAGTTTTATGTTGTTTAACAACTTCTCAAGTGGCATTTGATACCATAGATTTGTGGATAATTTTGTTTGTAAAATTCCATACCAATTTCAATCAGCTTTTTCACATCTGTATCTCCTAAAACTAAAGTTCATCAAGTTTTCTAACACAGTTTAATATGGAAAGTAATGGCCACTTCCTTTGAAATTGTTCAAGATCACGCACTATCCAGACATTGTAAATATGAAAATCACATTCTGCTGTTGAAGCAATAGTGTAAGATCACCAAATTCTTAATAGTGCTAGCTGATTTTCACTGGCATATAATATAAGGATGCATAATACTGCGCAGTATGCATAACTACATATCACTTTAATGTGTTATATTTTCAAGATGCACATCAAAGTACATGTACATAATTACATTATAGGGTCCACTTCAAATTGTGATAATTTCTTATACTTTTCCTTGTTCACCACTGTGACTGTAAATATTGAACAGTTTGTAATATCTGTTTCTTGTTTATCCACATTCGTTTTATGTTAAAAATACTGCATTTATTATGTTCTCATTTTTTTTATCTGGTGTCAGGGTCAAAGTTGGATACTGACCGATTACTCAAACTGGTTCCAGTATGGTCTAAAAGTGTAAGATGGTAGATTGAGAAATTATGTATGGCTGTAGGATTTGGTTCACTCTAAGGTTCAGAGTAAATGCATTGAATTATAACTGTTGATAGGAAAATTAACTACTGATATTTTAACTCATTATTTGTCATGCATATGTATTCTGTCACAATTACAACCATTGACTTTCCAATCAATGACTGCAACTATTTACCTTTTCAGAGTGCATGTCCTGCATTCCAATAAACGGTTATAACTTACGGCCATTACCTGTTTTGCTTTCTCTCTCCTTTTGTTTTTGTTTTTTAAATGTGGGAATTGCTTCTTTTTCTTTCTATGTGGAAATATGACCAAGA